>NC_143460.1:1825000-2125000 GCF_987193195.1 Phasianus colchicus | reverse complement strand
CATGTTAAGTTTCTCATCTATCAGGACCCCTAGGTCTTTCTCTGCCGAGCTGCTCTCAAGGACAACTCCCCCCAGCCTGTACAGGTGCCTGGGGTTCTTCCGGCCCAAGTGCAAAACCTTGCACTTTGCCTTATTGAACCTCATTAGGTTCACCCGAGCCCAGCTTTCCAGCCTGTCAAGGTCCCTCTGAATGGCCTCCATTCCCTCCACCGTATCCAGGTTATCTAATGGAATATTAAGAGTGCCTGCCTGTTCTTCAGCTCTAATCTTGTTTTTGTGGGCCCAAATTCATTGTACAAATGTTGTGATCAATGTGAAAAGTTGTGAGTGCTCCTTTTTCCTTTCCCACGTGTTTTCTGTTTACACTGAGAGCCTTTCAGTTTCTTAGCCATTTGTACTTTTGCAGAAGCATAGAGCACAGCTGACATTCCTTCATTTTGGAAAGAAGCTGTGTCTTTGTGCCATATCTGCTAAATAGGAAGGAGCATTTACCTGCAGTCGGCATGGAACACTGAAGCACAGGGAGAAATGGAACTACAATTTGTCATCCACACTCTTTGAGGATGTCTGTAAATCTCAGCTGCTGGATTCTTATTCACCAGGTAAAGCAGGAAGAACTGTTTTGTCAAGGTGATGGAGAACACTCTTACTTGACTGAAGCTTAAATGTTGGGGAAAAGTACATGTGAAGATCCAGCACTGGAGTGAAAAAGAACAGTTAATATCTATTCTCAAATCTCTGCCTTTTTCTTAGAATTATACTTAGTGTGGCAGTGCCTTTAGGTGTCCAGAATGTAAATTTTTGGCAATTGCCAAGTGCACTGATGAGAGACTGCAGACCAAGCTCTACTCTGATTGACATTGAAAGCTTTTGTGATTGGCAGCAACTTGTCCCCCTCGTATGTTTCTTCTGTGACTTCTGTGTCAAGAGTGAATTCTTCAAAACCTCCAGTTTCCTTAAAATTTTAACCTGCTTGCTGGGAACAAGAAAATTTCCCTTTCCCAGTATTCTTCTTTTCACATTGCTTTTACTGCAGGGAAGAACTGCCCGAAAAGAAGAAAAAAACAAAGCACAACAACAACAACCAAAAAAAAAAAAAGAAGAAGAAAAAAAAAAAAAACAACAAAAACCACAACCTTCATTCCAGAGTCAAATTTGCAATGAGAATCTTGGAGTCTATTTTTGTCCAATACCATTTGGACAAAATTCAAGAATTTGATTTTTCCCATTGCTTTACTTTGTACTCCAGTTGACTCTGAAAGCACGGCCTGAAACGCTGAACCACAAAATTCAATTAAAACACTGGGAGTAAACAGGGAGGAGAAATCAATGAGTGGATTATTCTATCAGCTGCTGTTCCCATGATCTTTCTAATCTTATGCTGCACTACTAGAAGGGCTGTTGGGAAGCGGAGGCATCGTAAAATCAGATCAAACAGCTTCAAGCTCTGAGCACATAGCAGAAAATTAGATCGATAGCATGAGCCTATTTCTTTATTTGCTTATAAGCAGCTGGGCTGCTGAATCTATCCATAGTGTGCAGGCTGATCTGTTTTTTAATCCTTCTTAGCCTCACTATGAAGTTCAACAGCAGTTGTTGGAACAAACCTAAATCAGTGCAGATGCCAGGCTGCTCAGGTGTGTATTCACTGCTGCTATATGCAGCCAGTAATGAATTAAGGCGTTTGGAAAAGAAATGTTGATTAAGCACAAAATTCCATCTGCATCTATTGAAAATTTCAGGCAGGAGGGAAATGTTCTAAAATTGCCATATTTACCACTTGCTCCTACCTTTGTCTGCTGGCACTTTGGGCTCCCAGCACAAGAAAGACGTGGAGTAGTTTTAGACTAAAAGAGGGGAGATTGATGTTAGATGGGAGGAGGGGATTCTTCACTCGGAAAGTGGTGAAGCCCTGGCACTGCTGCACAGAGCTGGGGCTGCAACATCCCTGGAGGTGCCCAAGGCCACGTTGGATGGGCATTGGCAGCCTGAGCTGGCGAGAAGCAATCAACCCACAGCAGGTCCTCTTGGTAAAAAAAAGACTTCTTTATATAGATTGTCAGTCTTCATTTTGGAAAGGCAGTGAGCAGAATGTACTTTTATTTATGTCTCGTGTCACTAATTCTTTTAGATTGGTTTACTGGTGGAATACAGGTGATGTATGGCTTCTGTAGATAGTCCTGAACAATGGAATGGTCAGAGCAATGCAGGAAAAAGGGATTGCTGGTGACTTCATTCCAAAAACTCTTACCTGCACTGTGCTGCAGAGCCACAGACTTCACATGCCTTTGGTGATAAACAAAGGGAGACATTTCACTCTAGAAAATGCAATTCAGCTTCTGTGTTTGCCTGGAAGAAGTGTTACATCATAATAACTGTTTTCTGGTTTTACAACACTAGCTCCAGTCCTTCATTTCCACTATAATCTTGATCTCTTTGAAAATTAGTAGTTTCTAATTGGATTCAAGTGACAAATACCAACCAGGTGGAAGTTGATAAGTATTTGCAATGTGAGACACAACGTTATATCGTGATGTTCTTCAACCAGAGACCCTCGTGTGTACTCAGAAAGTATGGCAAGGAGAGTAGTGTCATCTGTTTCCAGCAATATTTGGCATAACAGCATTGCTCAGGATCGTTTCAATGGTTTCCTGACCATTCATCATAGGAGTACATTGTCTCTCATAGGCACCTACGAGCTGCCATAAACACGTCCTCCTTTCTGAACTTCCTTCAAATACATTTATTTTTGTGGCAGAGAGAGGGACTTGGAAAATCCTCTGTGCAGTAGCCACAGGAGCTGATCTGCCACTGAGTAGGCAGGTGGCCAACTGAATGCACAGGCATACATGCAGACAGCTGAAAGGACAGATGTATCAAATCAGATTTATGAGGTCAGTTTTCCCAGCCAATAAAGCCCAGATTGCTGTCTGACCTGTTATAACCTTCCTGTGTTTAAATGAATGTGAAACAGATAATCCAGCCTTTGGCGGAGACAACACTGATAGAATGCAAACATTACTTCTGTAGCCACATAAGATTGTTTTTCTAATTCAAACACAAAGTGTTGGGTTGAAGATCTTTAAAGAGTTCACAGTATTTTTATACTGCTTGTGTGTGAACAGAAATTTTCTCAGTCCAAGGGAAGGGGCAGAGTACACTTGTTTAGTAGCTTACTGCAGAAAATAAATGTACATCTTCCTATAATGCAGCAATGGCAGATATGTTCTGAGCAGACATGCAAATTGCATCTGCTCTTCAAACGAGAAAACGAACCCATCTCATTGTGAGAAACGTGGACAAAATGCCAATGAAAGTTTCATGGTACAAGCATGGTGGGAGAGTAAACAATAACCTTCTCTGCAAATTGGAAAGGTGTGGATTTGATGGGCGGACGGTTCAGTGGATGAAGCACCAGCTGCAGGACTGAATCCAGAGAGTGCTGGTCAATGGCTCCGTGTCTGGATGGAGATCAGTGAGGAGTGGTGTCCCCCAGCGGTCGGTGCTTTAATATCTTTGGGGCCAATATGCTTTCATATCTTCATCCATGACGTTGACATGGGAGTTGAATGCACCCTCAGCAAGTGTGCTGATGACAAAAAGCTGTGAGTGTGGTTGACACACCTGAGGGATGGGATGTCATCCAGAGGGACCTAAACAGAGAAGTGGGCCCAGGAGAACCTCATGAGGTTCAGCAACTCCATGTGCAATGCCCTGCAACTGGGTCGAAGCAGCTTCCACTATCAATACAAGCTGGGGGTGTAAGGATGGAGCTGACAAAAAAGAACCACGCATGGTGATAACTGAACATCTTATCCTTCCACACCATCCCACTAAAATTAAATGGCAATATTTCATTATGATGGTGATGTTTAGCTCCTTGAATAAAAAAAGTTGCATTTCTTCCTTTTTTTTTTTCCCCCAGTAAAATAAACATTTCTTTTATTCTGTAAAATTCTTTTTCTCAGCAAATGGGTCTAAATTCTTTCAATATTGTTGTTTGAATCTTTATTTTTTTTTATCCTATGGGAAAAAATGCAAATTACAATACGAACGTTATATACAGGACACTTCAAGAAGATACTGAAACTGAAAAGTAAAAATAACTTTCTGATGGGAATATATTAAATAACATTGAACATAAAGGCTCATTGGCAGTGTCAATTGCCAGCTGCAAAAACATACAGTATTAGGATGGGAAACCTACTACGAAGAAGCAGGCACTTGGGAAGAGCACATTAGTAAAAATGCTATTTTTATTTAAAGGTTTGTACAGTCAAAGTTCATCTTTCAGTGTTTTTTAAAGATTAGAATTTCAATGACTTTAAAGCTCTAGGACCACACAGCCCTGGGGCTGCTGTCCTCGCAGGGACTGAATGAGAAGAAATTAATTCGTTGTGTATCAAATCTTATGCATGTTTTGGACTTCATGAGCTACTTTTGTTCTCTCTTTTTTATTTCTGTTTTTGCTTTGTGTTGTTGAACTGCAGAAATAATAATAATAGATAAGTGGCGCCTGCAGATAGTAGTTAAAGATTATTAAAGAAAGTAAGCCACACTGGAAGCCATTACAGAAGGTGAACAGCACAGAGAGATACTCAGATTTTGAATTTTACAAAGCTGACACTGAAGTGAAATGTTCACCACAGCACCATCACAGTCAAAAAGCATCACTTCCCAAAACTGCACCTTGTCCATTTCTGTTGCATTCTATCCATTACGGAGGATGGTTTTGTCTGACATCAAAAACACTTTCATAGCCCTCCTGCTGCGAGAAGGCAGACTCAGACAAGTTGTCTCTTGCTTTCCTTTCTCATGCTGGAAGTTGTGACAGATTCTTCACCTAAACTTGTATTTTCCTTCACCAGCTGCAAAAAAATGGCTTCCAAAGCTCCTCTTTGGTAGAGCCGTGAGGTGGGGCTCTTGCCAGAAGGAGGAATTCTGGTTGTTTATTCTAAGAGCTTTCTGGCATTTATAGAGATGCTAAATTGAAGGCTTTCCAGCACTTACAAAACATGTGTTTTTGTTAGTAATTACAGCTGTTTGTGTGCATTTCTTGGGCTGTGCATTACAGCAGATGCTTTCAGAAGACGATGTTCTTTCTAGGTGCCATCTCAGAGTAAATCAGCATTACAGGAAGCTTTTTAAAGTCAGATGTGGCTCTGTATAGTTTTCCCTCTCAATAGGCAACACCTGATAAATGGTTGCACCCTATTACATGACTTCCAGTCTTTCAAATAAGCTTCCATTAACCCGGGTATCAAAACGGAGGTACCATTTCCTCCTGCTCGTTTCCTCACCTATGACATTCTTAAGAACATTTCTCAGTTTAGCACTGAGTTTATTACAGTGGGAGTGTTTGCAGAGTAAATGAGTGACATGGTGTTTGTCTCAGCTAACAAAAAAGCAGGCAGTGTGTGTCTCATTTAAATTTAATCTTGACCCCAGGACATAAACCTCAATGTCTGTTGCCCCGGCCTGAGTTTGCCTACCCCAGATGACTGTAGATGTTACATGGATAATATTGCATTTAGCATCTTACCACATGTTTTATGTCTTTTTGTGGTACCCTGATAACCTTTTGACTGACATAGAAGTTTTGCTCCAATTTATTTACACTGTTCTGTGCCATCTGCCAAAGGCACAGAGGTCAGCCTGTCTCCATAGCAGTTTATGTTGAGAGCATCGAATCTTGTCTTTTTTTTTTGGTGGAGGAAGCACTACAAAGAAGCACTGCTTAATCCTTAGAGATGACTTACTTTATAGATCTGACCTTATTCTTTTCCCTCTTCCCTACCCTTCCCAGATGCTTCATTTGCTCACATTAACAAGTCGGTTACACACTGGTGAAAAGACTGGTTCTAGCATGGATTGGTTCACACATATGAAACTTAGTGCCTGCTCAAAGGCCTGCCAAGTGGACTTTGGATGCTAAGGATATTTGCTATATAGGCAGAACTACACAAAATATTGCAGTTTTCAGACTTCAGGGCCCAGTTCTACTTCAGGGAGATGGATGGCATGACTGTCTTTGGACTCCATGGCAGGCAGGTAGGCTTCCAGATCACTGCAAGGTAATCTCCAGGAATTTACCACAGCTTGTACTTATTATTGTTTCTTACATTGACTGACAACAGTGGTGTAAACTGGCATAATGAGAAAAGAAATGATAACATTCAATCTTTTGGGGCTGTTTCTGTCCCAGAACATTTCTCATGGTAGAAAGAGCAAGTGTTTAGAATGTGGTGCGTCTGCTTCACCAAGAGAAACAAAAAAAGAGTTGTTTTAGCAAGCTTTAGCTAGAGGCTGAGTTTCTGGCATCTTGGAAGAGAATGGGAAGTAAATCCTGTACAGCTGGGAAAAGATTCAGTGTGAGCTTCTGTGTGAGAAGGATTTGTACTGCAAAGGAAAAAGAGCTTCTGTCCTTTATCTTTTGTGCTTGTGGTTGCAGTTATTCCATTAATTTGATGATGTAAATGTTAAGCACATGGCGAAGATGACTTCAGAAGTCTGACCTTTCAATTCTCTTATTTCCCTTCCTTCAGCTGAATGGGGGGAGGTAGTTATGGAATTGACAACAGACCCTGAGAGGAGCAGATCAGAATAAGGTGATAGTACACAAATGTCAGACTTCAACAAATTAATCAACAAATTAATCCCAGGATGGTCACCCAGATGTGTTTGTAACAGATAATCTAAATACAAACATAACGTTCTAATCTCTGCCATGGTGACTCATTAACAGATGCTAAATGGATCCACATTAACCTTAAGGCAAAACATCAGCATCTGTTGCATAAACGTTTAAGACAATATGTTTAACACAATATTTTGAAGGATTACTTTTTTTTTTCTTTTTTTTTTTTTACAATTACAACCACATTTCACAACACTCAACTGTCCTTTGAAATACCTAAAAGAACAGGAAGCAGTGTACAACATGGAACAACTAAGTAAGTTAAGGACAATAAAACTGGTGTGCAGCATTCTGTGGTTTCCTTTGGATGCTGTATTTGGTAAAAGAGAAATCTTTGATGGGAGTATACCTTTGGTTCTTCAAATGTTATTAAATTGAAATACAGACATAGAATCATAGGATGGCTTGGGTTAGAAGGGACCCCAAGGATCATCAAGTTCCAGCCCCCCTGCTACAGGCAGGGCCACCAACCTCCAGATCTGGTCCTAGCCCAGGCTGTGCAAACAAAGTATAGAATGGCATTTTCCTTCTGCTAAATTAAGCTGCAGTGTAAGGGATCACCTGGTACAACTTTTGACAGACTGGTGTATTTTAGATATAGAATCGTGGAATGGTTTAGGTTGAAGTGGACCTTAAATCCATATTGCATTAGCAAATTATTTCCCAGATGGGAACGAATCCCATATAGCCCTTAAAGCAGCGTAAGCTGATCCATCTCAGTAACATTTATTTTCTGATAGTGTCATTGTTTCACTTTTATTGATTGTTTTCAAATTTTAGGCTTTAATTATGGCAGGATGGTTAATCTGTAGGCTCAGAGGGTTAATGCCTGATAAGAAATTCTTCAAACAAGGTGAAAGAAACCCAAATTTCAGCTGGGGCGAGGCAGGGGACAGGGAAGATAAGGCATGACTGAACAACACAGAACAGAAATTGAGTGCTAATTCAAATACCAAACAAAACCATGGCAGAAAGTTCTCAGACAGACTCCCAGAGGACATAACTGCCAAATAAGTACTAAGGAATCTTGGGCATAAAGAGGTCCTATAAAAATTGGATCCTGCTGAAAATATCACCTCCCACCCAATCCAAATAATAGGGGGCATTCTAATACGGTCTTTTATATTCAAAATATTTTACATAAAGAGCTAGATTCAAAGTCTAGAAAGATCAGAGAGCAGAGTCTGGATGCCGTATTTAAAACAGCGACGTGGATAAAACTCTGTGCATCACCTGTGCCATCAGCTGTAATCTTAACCCTTTTGTTTTAAAATTAATTAAGTCTCTAGGAACAGAGATGCAGCAGTCTTGGAAGGGCTCAGCTGTTCAGTACGTACAGCCGTGAGGCTCTGAAATGAAATGGTTGTTACAGCAATGAATCCCATAAGGCTCCTTAAAGACTTGGGAAAAAAATCCAATTCCCAATGAGCTTTCAGGGACACACAAACTTCATTTTCACTTTTTTTTTTTTTTTTTCTTCTAGTTCCAGGAGACTTTCAGGTAAATTTCATTTGTCCTTAGTGTGATGTCTCCATGACCTGAACTTACTCTGGTGACAAGTAATCTTCAACTGCATATCTATAAATAAGTACTGCTACTGTATAACCCATGACTGTATACAGTAGTGCATGTTGGTCTTGCTAAACCATTTAATTATGAGGTTCTACAAGTGATGTAACTATGATAACTTCAGCACATCCTGCTTGACCAAACTTCCACGTTCTACATCTCTTCTGCGTAATTGAATTATAGGACTGCAGTATAGTGAGGCTGTCCAACAATGAAAGCATTTAGTATTGCAGACAGAGCTACAGAGCAGGGAAGAAACTATCCTGTTATCTTGTTTGCTTGGAGTAAGTCATTATGGGTTTTTTTTTCAGTCTGAAGTTACTTCAAAATCATTCAAAAATCACAGCCACATATTTCAGAAAGCACAGTTCAGTACTGAAAGGACTGTCATGATATGTGAAAGCAGACGTCCCTGTACACTGCAGGGATGGGTTTAGAAGGTGGGCAGCAAGACATGAAAAGAGGAGAGTCTGACTAGAATTGTTTTGGGTCATGAGAAACATAGCAAAGGTAATGCTGGTGTGCTTTCTACACCAGGACAAGTAGGGGACAACAAAAGCTGCTCTCAGAGCAAAGAGAAGATGGCTGTTTCCCTTGTGACAGACAGCTCAGCACTGAACTTCTTGCTGCAGAATGTCACAGGCATGGAAAGTTTGCAGGAGTTCAAGGGAGAACACATTCCTGGAAAGGAAATCCTGAGAGGACTGCTGCTGTCTTCTGATTTCAGAAATTCCTAAAATGCGAGTTTCTGAAGAGTGAGATAATGTTGTGGAGCCCGTTCATATGATGTGTGTCCTAATCTTATGCATTTCCATGCTTATCCTTTAGTTATTGTTATAGGAAATGAGATATTTAGCTAAGCAGATGTTTGGTATGATTCACCACTTATGTTAAGGCAGTTTGTATTGGATGGAGGTTCAATATTTGCTACATTTACTCGCCACAGTGTAAACTGGAATTTATTACAGAAGGAGATCATAGAATCACAGAATTGATCAGGTTCAAAAAGACCTTAAAGATCATCAAGTCCAACCACAACCTGACCATCCTACCCTAACTCTAACAACAGCTAAATCGTGTCCCTGAGCACCACATCCAGATGGATTTTAAACACATCCAGGGATGCTGACTTCACCATCTCACTGTGCAGCCATTCCAGTGCTTAACAACCCTTTCTATAAAGAAGTTTCTCCTGATATCAATTCAGTTATGGGGATTCAGTTATGGAATTTGTAACTTCTACATTGAAGGAAACAGCTGAAAGTGAACCATTTCTTACTATTCCAATATTTTGCCTTTCAGCTCCAAGGGCAACGCAGAGGAGGAATGCCTTGTGTTGCTTATTTACATCAGGCTCTTAAACCATCCATTCATGGACATTCAGGGCACCAGCACCTATAGCTGGTGAACAGAGAGCAGCTGGTTATGTGAGATACCTACAGCTGTCACTGCAAGCACAGAAAAAGAGTAAAAGGGTATAGAAAAATAGTAGCTTCAAGGAAAAGTATTGACTTGCCCCAGCCCCAAGCAGGCTTTTCCTTTGTGCTCAGAAGGCATTTTGTGACCAGCCTTTCCCTTCCTGTGCTCAACACATCAGCAGGAAGCAGTTTTACAGCAAATACAGGAGATGCTCACAGCATGGAAGCAGCAACTGTGCTGCTGAAAGAACATTAGCATGAATTACAAGGAGTTGCCAAAATGGGATGTTTACTAGGGTTAACTTTAAAAAGGCCTAGGGAATAAAAAGAAACAAATTAATAAATAAAAGTACGTTGCACCAGGTTATTTTTTTTTAAATCTGATTTTTAGTTTATTTGAATTTTCTCCATATTAAGTCATAGAATCATAGAATTGATCTGGTTGGAAAAGACCTTAAAAGACCTTTCACCGACCCTGGAGGTGTTCAAGGAATGTTTGGATTTTGTGTTGAGGGACGTGGTTTAGTGAGTACTATTGGTGATAGGTGGATGGTTGGAATGGATGATCCTGAAGGTCTTTTCCAACCTTGCTGATTCTGTGATTCTGTGATCAAGTCCAACCACAACCTGACCATCCTACCCCAACTCCAACAACCCTCCGCTAAATCACGTCCCTGAGCACCACATCCAGAGGTTTTTCAACACATCCAGGGATGGTGACTCAACCACCTCCCTGTGCAGCCCATTCCAGTGCTTAACAACCCTTTCTGTAAAGAAGTTTTTCCTGATATCCAACCTAAACCTCCCCTGGCACAACCTGAGGCCATTTCCCCTCGTCCTGTCACCAGTGAGAAGCGACCAGCCCTGTTCTGCTGCAATCACCTTTCAGGTATTTGAGGTATTTATCAACTGCACCCTGTTCTGTGGTGATCCACAATTAGGAAAAAAAAAAACACCAAAAAATCAAAAAACCAAACCACAAGACTAACAAGGATTTGTTTCCAAGAAGCAATACATATTATATTACATTATATTAAACATAAGACCAAAAATTTTTGGAGAAGATAATAATGATTCCATTCATGAAATGCCATGCACAGCTGAATGAATGCTTTTATTTATCATAGGGGCCAGAGTGTCTTCAAGATTTGATAAGTGCTGATGTTAAGCAGTTCAAACATGCTTGCACATCTGCAGTATTGATGCGTGCATCACCTGCACAGTGTTTGGCACTCTTCTATACCATGCAGTACAGACAGAACACCCAGACCTACAGTAAAGGCTGAGACTCTGCTGATGAGGTAGTTTGGACATTTACACTCTGCTGTGGGAAATCCTTACCAAGCCACATACATTCTTTTAACTGGCTTTCCTTTTTGGTTTCCATGCCTCAGTGGACTGATGAGTGGCTTGATGGAAGAAAAATTGTCCCTGGAGAAGATTTCTAATTTTGCTCCCTTGGTGAGCAGAAACTTTTAAAGAGCAGGCTGCAGGCTGACACTGGTGGAGGAGGGCTGGGAAAGGTCAGAGACCCCTGAATCATAGCTTTGTTTTCAGCAGCTCCGCTGGTAAAGCCCCATAGACATTCTCCAAGGCTCTCTGTTTGAGAGACAGCTCATTTCCCCTCCTAGATTTATAAGACTGTTTAAAACTGTGACATCTTTAGGGCCCTTGAGGCCAGCATCTAGGGATGAAGCTGGGAAAACTGCAAGCATAGAAATTAAATACATTTCTATAAAGGCATTGCCAGTTTTCTTCCACTAAGACTCTTGTAATCAAGATGCTCCTCCTTTGCTACAACACAAGCATGAGCAGTTTGCACTGCAGGGCAAAATCCTTCAAACTCTGTTTCTCTAAGCTCCAAAACATTCAATTTTTACTATCTGTCCTTAAAATAATTGGTTTTTTTTTCACTTAAGTGACACTTCCTGTATCTCTCATACAAAAGTTGCAAATTAGCTGTCCTGCTACAGAAGTGAATGTTATAGATAGCAGCAGATTTATTCTTCTATCTTGTTTTGTAAATAAGTTTAAAATGGATTTCTTGAAAATCAAAACTTTCACAGCAATGTTTTTTGTATTAAATTGTGGAGTTTAAACAATTTTTTTTTAATTACTGTTCTAACAATTTTAGGAGTTTTTTTGTTTTTTTTTTTTCAAATGAAGCATTTCATTCTAAAGCAGAAAATCTGTCATGGAAGTATCATCATCTATTTGTATATTTGTATACTCTTTATAAAGTCTTCCAGGCTACTAGAATACATTTTCTAGAATGCTGAACTTTGGTTTTCTTTTACAGCAAGGACAGTAGAGTGGAAATATCAGCAACTTGCTAGGAAATAGAAAAATCTTCTATTTTTGTTCCCCTTTCCCTTATGCACCCTCAGCTGGGGTGCCTGCAATCACGCAGGATTCAGGAACCCCAGGAACTCCTTATCTGCAGTGCAAGGTTAAAACACACCACATTTACCTTAATGTTCCAGTGGGTTGGGTTGCTTTTATTTTGCAAAAATGTGGAAATAGATGGAATAAGCAACGGGATAGAGGTCACGTACCCAGTGCTACCAGAAACAAAAAAGTTCTTACCACGTTCCACATTGACACCTGCCTTTTCCTCCTGAAAGGTTGATGGTATTCAGCATTTGTGTGAACAAAACTTGATGATCACATCTATATCTCTTGGCTGCTGGTGTGACAAACAGTAACACGTGGATGTCCTTGCAGATGGCGATTACCTTTTGCAGTCTTAGCAATGGCAGTAAAATATGCCTTCCTTGGCCATTAGTCTTAGCTTAAAGCAGGAAAAGGAAAGATAAGTGCATCTGAATGACAAAAATTCTTAGTTTATCTTCTTCAGACTTGACAGAAGTCTTACTTGGCACTTGCAAGGCATGTATCGTAAATAAATGGTTTATTTTTCATATACATATTTAAGTGCTAAGTCACACTGCTTTTCTTAACGCATCGTATCACACTGTATTATTCCTCCTAATATTGTGGGTCTGTTGAAATCTGAGCTCAGGCCTTGTTTCAGAGGATTTCTTTTTTCACTTCCTGCTCACACAGTTCATCATGTGAGTGAAGTTTTTTCCATATCTCGACTGTTTCCTAGAAATAGTTCCTTTCCTTTGTACCATATTAGTACTGGCACACCAGTCAGACAGATGGATTCTATCTGCTTTCATCTGTGATGAAATTAGTACCGAGTTCTTCATCTAAACCACTTCAGCATGCAATGTAATTCTTTTATATCTGTATTGATTTATTAATTATAAAGATCAAAGGTATGAGTTAACCAACAAATAATTTTCAGTCCTCCTTGCATCTCAGTGTTTTTATGTACTTGGACTTCAATTGACCAGAAGACCGTAGCTTTGCACTTGGAAATTGTTTGATTTGACAGGTTCTGTATTTGCAACATCAAAATATGTTGCTATGGAAAATGTTACAAGTTCTAATTAAAAATGCAGAGGTCACAAGTTTCCCAGAACCAGTAGGGCGTAGATCTTAGGAAAAAAGAATCACAACATAAAAAATCCAGAGATATGTCAGTCTGCAATTTTCCAGATCCGAAAGGAGTGCAGCAAGTGTTCAGAAAAAATACATGAGACTGGAATTTTGATCAAGTTCCCTTGTACTCATTCATATGCTGTGTGTATACCTTTCCACTGGCACAAATTGCCTTTGGAAATCACGCAGAGCTTTGAAATGTCCTAATACAAATTAGAGGAGAGTTAGTAATTTCATGTAAATTAGTAGAGAGAGAAAGTAGACCTGCCTGGTCGTTCTTTCAAATCAAATGCCAGCATTGAAACACCCTCCATGTAATATCCAAGCATTTCACCATCTACATGCATTCATTGCTTCCTTTGAAGGTTTGTCCACGTTCACTTATGACTCATTGATTTTCTTTCCCTTCAATACCTCTTTATTTGTTTAACTGTTTCTACATTCCCTCTTTATACGTTTTTCTTTGTAAACAATCCTTGTGTCTTTCTGTTCCTTTTGCTCCAGTTCAGCCAAACCACAAGAACCAATGGTACAAGTGCAGGCCTGAGGCAGTAATATCTGAGCTGGAACATCTGTAAGATGTACCCAAGATGTATTCCAATCAGAACCTAAGAGTACCTCAGCTGCAATGAATTCACCCATGCTCAGTGCCATGCTGTTAGGAACACACCTGTTTTGGAGATTTCGGCCTTGCACAACACAAGACTTTTCCATTTTCACTCAAAATACATTCTGTTTCTTATCTTTTTATGGTGTTGGAACACGCAATGCTTTCTTTTTTCTTTCTTCTTTTTATTGTTTTTCCAAAGCAGCGACGTGTCATTACTACAGCACAGGACCAAGTCAGCTTCAGTTTCCTCTTGGGACAGAATCCTTCTGTGCTATGCAGGTTGGAAGCTTGCAATCCGATGGGTCCTCAAACCCACCTTTTGAGTTTCCTCACCCAGACGCTTTTCTAGATAATAAAAAATAAATATCACTTACCTGAGTTTGCCAAAATACAAATGCAGGTGAGCACTGTACCACATTCTGTGCTGGGATGCAGCTGAGCAGCAGCAGGTCTCGTTGTGTTACACCTTCATCTTCTTGTATCAGCCAGCACTCAGGCTGAGATTCACATGGCCCACAGAGAATCATCCTCTTGACAGAAGTGCAATCAGAAGTGCTCCCTGTGGGTAAGCAGACAATTGTTTTTATGTACATTTTGTTAAACCATATGTGAATTTTGCATAAGATTTCAGTTATCTGCCGAAGATCTCACAAAAGGTACAGCATGAGGCTTCATGAGATGGACTCACCACAGTGTACGTACACGTCATCTTTTTTTCTTTTCCTTTTCAACGATCTTTTTGGCGTTTCTGCAAGAATTCAATACTTGGTTTGTTGCCAGAGTTAACATGTGGGTGACTAACATGGCTGTGGCCTCAGGCCACAACCCTTAAACTGGGAAGATAGAAGGTCAAGTGGAATACAAGAGCATGAAATGGACTTTGTTGTTAGTATAGGCATTTTTTTCATAACTGCACAAACTGGCATTGGGATGATGAATTTCAAAGCCTTTCTGCTTCATTTTAGTATAATAGAAAATACCATAATTGACAAATCAACAGTAGATCCCCTTCCCCTTCCCCCAGCACTACTTTTTTGGTTTTAAACTACCATGGCTAATTAGGACAAGGACTGGATGCCTTCATGAACTCTTACAAATGCCGATCTATAGTTTTATGAAAGTAGGAAATGTCATTCATCTGTATTTAATTAAACTTTTTAAAGTCTATGAACAGAGCTCATTACCACGAAAAATTCTAGGCAGCTGCCTTAAAGCAGTTTCTACAGTTACTTCCTTCTTTCTCTGTTAATAAGGAAAGAATTTCTCAGATAGCTACAGGATAAATTTGGGATCAAGATCCAAATTATTTTGTTTTTTTATTGAACTGAAGCACTGCCAGATCTTAACTTCCTTATTCTAAGAGGAGAGACTGGATTCAGATGGCAGTTTAGAGGGCAGCCATGCTCCTTAGAAGGTGCAAACCTTCTGCCTTACTTATTTCTGCATTGATAATTTATTTGATTCTTGTTAAAATGTAGACTAATTAGGCTAATCATTTAAAATTTCCTCCTGCTTAGTATGCTATTAGAGACTTTAAATAATACTTTCCTCCTTTTTGTGTGCAGATAGTACAGGTCTGTTTTCTATCATACAGCAACAGAAAGCACGCTACAGTCATTTTACATGAGCTTAGTATTTCCATTTTCCTATGCTAATTGTGGACATGCTTTTATTGCTGCCTGCCTTTCCTCTTCATTGATGCTTTTAAAAATAAGACACACACTGTGAAAAGTCGTTGTCTTTAAGGGACATATTACATTATACCAGCCACTATGAAGAATTAACTCTATCCCAGCCCAAACCAGAACAGTTGCAGTGCTTCCTAGGAGAATCAGTGCCAGCTCTCATGCACCACATATACTGAGAGTTGTTGTTTCTTATGCAACAGCTAGAAAAACGTCTGGGGCTTTGCCTAGAAGTTGACAGGCAAATTTAAATAGTCCCTGTAAATATTTTGGATGTAGAAATTGAAACCAAATGGAAGTTTACTTACTATGTTTGCTATATAAAGGAAGTTGCTTGCTATGTGTGCTATAAAATACAAGTTTCTTGGAAGGCTCAGCAGTGAGCTCACATCTACCCATTATGCACATGCACACGCAAATGTGACAACAATTTGGGCACAATAATCAGTGTTTCCTGCACCATGACTCAGTATCCTTTTGAACAGCTTAGTTCTTGCTCTTTCAGGTTTTAGTCGTACTTTAGTTCACAACAAAGGGCAAAGTTCTTGATGAATCAAAATGAGGGCCTCTCTGTTTGGACACTGTAACCAACAGGCATAGTTAATCACCAGGTGACAAACAGTTTTATGTACAGAACCATTTGGATCAGTATCTTCCAAATGTTCATCCCAGTTGTCACAAAGAAAGAAAAACGGTGTTGTCTTTTGCTGTCTGACACCTGGCTGCCTTTTGTCTTTGTTTTGAGTCACCCACTGATTTCCAGCAGGGAATCATCAGGCTGATGAAACTGTACAAGAGTCACTTTTGTACTCTAGAACATAGAACTCAACCTGTTTAGATAGCAACAAATAATTTGTACAAAGCAAAAGTCCTAATGCATGGTAAGATAGCGTTTATTTTCTTCAGAAATTGAAATAAATTTGAATTTAGCATCAATTTTCATCCCCTTATAAGAAGATTCTTTGCTTTCTTACTTCTTAGGCACATGGGCTATTTTAATTTCATTAACAAAAGTGACATTTTTCTAGCTCTGTGTCTAAACTGACTAATCCAAATTCTGAATCTTGAGGGGGGTGGAGATCAAGAATAATTTCAAACTAGAGTTGGAAGTCGTACAACACAGCAGTCAGAATCTTCCTGTTTGAGTTCAGGGTTTTAGTTTGGTCAGTCAGAGGAACTGTGTGTGTAATTACTCACGATTACCAAGGGCTCCAATACTTCAGAAAGTTATTCTGGATAGTTTTCTTCTATCTGACATGGATGGAGCTTCTTTAGAATAGAGCTAGCATTAGGTAATTAACTAATAGCTGATCTCATGCTTTGGTAATAAGGAACTAGATTATTAAACATGGGCAGGTAGATTGAAGATGGAGAGAAGTTTGTTTAGCTTCATCATTACGACTGGTGCTGGCTGTGACCAAATTAATATAACATCTTTCCCACTGTTAAGAATTTATGTTACAAATCTTTAAAACACAGTCTGTCATGTTCTCTTTAAAATAAAGAAAAAAAAACAGATTTTTTTTTAAATAACTGTACAGTCTGGATACATTTTCCATTTTTCAGATAGCATGCATGTCCCATGAAGTCAAGCTACAGATAGCACTGATCCTTTTCTAAATGATAGGTTTTGGATATTTGTTTTTCCTCATATGTCCTGCTCTTGAACACTGCATGCAGTAATACTGGGCAGACCATCTTAACAGCAAAACTTCAGAACAACTAATTTGTATTATGGTCAGAGGCATAAGAAAGAGACTGTTAAGTCAGTGAACATGGAGAAGATTAAGTGGGGAACAATTATTTCTCTTACTTTTGCAACGCAAGGGATGCAAGCTCCCATCTAAATCAACTGGTAGATGATTAAAACAAGGAAATGGAAGTATAAAATGTATTTCACTGACAGAGGGTACTGCGAAAAAAGTAACAGCTGAGACAAAGAAGGGTTAGGACAGTTCTTGGTGTATTAGGATAGTGTATGTGCTCACAAAAAAGCTCCATGGTTTTGTGACTGCCTTATTCTCTGCAAGCTGTGCTGCCCATTCATGCCAGAGAAGAATTCAGTCCAGTGTTGGTGTGGTTTTGGTTGTATTTTTCCACATAACATGAAGCAGAATGAGATGAGTGAGCTCTTCCTCCTGTTACTATCAACTTCATAACAGAAAACTATATAAATCTTTTACATAGCTGGTCAAACAACTGCTAACTGTTGGAGTCCCCCAAAATCTCTGCACCCACTTTGACAAATTGTGCTCCTTCATCTGACTCTGAAATAGCAACTTAGAAGAGATGCAGCACTTTCTAATTTAAGGTCCTTCATTTTCAGTTTGGCCATATGATGTGTCGTCTCACCAGACTGTGGTGGGACAGCTGGTTTGCAGTGAACTCGAAGATAAAGATAATTACAGCAGTCTGCAATTTGTCCAATTCACTTTCTCTAATTTCCTGTTTGCTGGTGCTCAAAACAACAAGTGCATTCCGTCATGAAAGGAATGAGCCTACTGACAGGGAATGAGATGGAGTGGAGAGCAGCTGTGCTGCTGTTACAAACAAACTTTGTTCCAAAAACTCATAGCATTGATTATACATATCAGAGCAGTGATACCACGTGCAAGATAAAAAAAAAAAAAGAGAAGAGCAGCTCCCTACTTCCATAAACTAAGGATGCAACAGAACATGTTCCTCTGGTGCTTTGGATTCTCTCATTCAGGCTCTCAAACTGTAGCCTTAGGGATGCTTAGCAAAAGGGAGCTTGTACAAAGTAGGCAGGTTTTCACCTTCTTTCCAAAAACACTGAGTTTGAAGTTCAAAATCAAATAACTTTTTATTTATTAGCAACATACAGTGAGCCAGTGTTTAAAAATGGCATCTGGCTGTAGTCACTGCCTATGCCCCAAACCATATTTTCAGCTGACAGTGAGACATGATGCTCATTGATGGTAGGTGACCCATTTTTCTCTGTGCATTCAGTTTGACTTTCTCTCCTTCATGCTGATTCAGCCATCTGGTAACTGTATTACAGTGAGTTTCCTGATGTGAGATGTACGTACCCAGGAGCAGGGGAGATTGCTATGACTCTTTGGAAGTTTCAGACTGATCATGGAGTGCCAATTGCTTGTTTTTCCTTCACACTTAGCAGCACTGTCCGTGCTGCCAAATCAAAGTGAAGTTAGGGCAGCTTCTTCTGCAGGTACACTTGTTTTTAATCACTGTTTCTACCGTACTCAGGTCAAGGGACTCAAAGTGAAAAGGAAATGATCACAGGAAAACAGAGGTAAGATATTAAGTTATTTAATATCTCAACATTTACCCCAGTGCAGGATCTGTTTATTCCTGTGTCACTTCTGCATTTAAAAACAAATAAATAACACTTAGCACAGTGCATGATAATGAAAATAGAGCATGAAGAAGCATGATGCTTAGATGTCCTTTTCTACAAGTGAATGAAGGAAAAGACAATTCTAGCTACAGAGGTCTTTCAGAAGTATCTAATTAGCCAAAGTCTAATTGAATAGCTTGTACCCATGCTCTGTAAGCAAAACGTGCAGCAAACAACTCACTCTTCTCCCTTGATCCATGTAGTCCAGTCTTGTCTCCTCTCATCTAAGACACCTCTTTCTCACATTTCTTCCACACTCCAATAAAAAGCATCTGAAATGTAAAGAAACGTCAAGAAAGATTTTATATCAGGTTTGGTTTGCTCTGAAACTCTCTTTCATGCAAGGGAGAACACAAAAAATACCACTGGCAATGCACTTGACAATAATGTGGCAAGAAGCCTTACATTTGCTTGTAGTGCTGCAGAATGCAGCAAACCCTTTAAAAACAATAATGCAATAGGAATGTAAGCAGAGACCTTCAGATACCTGTGTCATCAGAGATGGGAGAACTGAAGAAGCTTCCTAAGACACATTCATCCTGATCACTTTGCCTCGGGCTCACTGAATCACAAGTTAATTTATGAAGGCTTTTTTTTTTTTTTTTTTTTTTTTCCATGTCAGAACCACCTTTTGTAATTAATTCTAGATGTAACTCTGGAAATATTCAGAAGCAGAAACGTGGCCTATTGACAAACAGCTCTCATTTTCCATTGAAAGCTGTGATGATCTGGAGAATCAATCTTACACAGTATCTAGCCTAATTAATTTTATGATGTGGATTCTGTTGACTGAGAGCCATGTCACAGCTGGTTTGGAGCAGAAAGAAGTGGTTAACTTAGAACTATTAATTCTATAGTTGGGAGAACTGTTCTGTACCAATCTCACCAGAGCTTTGCATGGAAAACCTCCTCAGTGCAGAACAGTGAAATGAAGCTGTCAACGCTGACCTTTAGGAACTAAAAAACTGCTGTGCCTCACAGTGCCTCGAGAGTGTTTCTTATGATGGACACTTGGATGCAGCCAGTGGCATCTGGATGCGTCACAACTGTGTATTTAATTTGTAATTACTGACAGAGCAGCTACTTCAGATTGGCACAGACATTTGTGTATAGCCTGCGGAAAAGTTACTATGGGCAGCGTTCAGAAAAGTGTTCTTACACTGCTATTCAATGAGACTTGCATGCCTGCAAAATGTCATATTATCTTCCTGATTCCTTTTTGCCTTCTGTCATGAATGAGGCACTCTCCCCATGAGCCTCAATGAAGGCTTTGTTTTTGTCTTCAACACTCGGAACAAACTCTCTGGCCAGCAGAATGAAAATCGCCAACACAAAGGATATTTTTCTTCTCTAACTGCCGTAAGACTGGGAATATTGCTTGCTGTCAGACTGAGCTGAGAGCCTATTGAAAAAGACTGGATAAACTGACAAGCTTTTTCTCTGTAGGCCCTGAAGTGTGTGTCCCACCAACAGTGCTTTTGAAAGGATTGTTTGGATGCTGAGTGCCAGATCTGAGGCCTTATCTCTTGGAAACTGAGCTCTGTCAGGGAAGAGGACCACCTTAACGTTGTCACATTTAGCATTATAGCCATCACACGGATATCCTATATGGGATTACATGTTTGGAGATCAAGAAGCCCTAACAGGGAAGTGCTCAACTCCCTGTCCCTGGTATTCAGACTCAGCAGAAAAACACACAAGGCGGTGCTATGGGGGCTCCCTGCAAACGTCCCTCAAAAGCAGATTTTAGTAAGAAAACCACATGGATGACTGTTCCTAGAGCCTATACTGATGTGCTGAGACGTCCAACTGTCTGCAGATATGGTCCACACGGATAATAACGACCACTTAAAGAGGTTTCTTCTACTAACTTTGAGGTATTGGGGGTTCAGCCTCAAAAAAGCCTGCGTCTTTTGATGGTAAATAATCAGTCATGACAATCCTGCCTGAAATTAACTTGTGGAGCAATACGTGGTCACCTCACCTAAAGAAAGGTAAAGGCTGTATGATCATTTGATGGCTCTGTTATAAGACGTGGGCACACGTTGCACAGGATTGCATCCAGGCAGGTTTTGGGTGTCCCCAGACGAGGCGCAACCTGTTTCATTGTTCTGTCATCATCACGATACAGAACTGCTCCGCGTTGTTCTAAACGCTCTGCGCCGCAAGCCCGCAAATCTCTATGATATTTGGTCCTCCGGGCGGCAACACGCATGCGCACGGAAGTAGCATCTCTGTCCTCGAACCGCCCTGCGCTACGAGTCCGCCAACGTCTATGGTCTTTGGTCCGCCAGAACGTACAACGCGGGCAGCCTAACACGTAAAACCCGCTCCACTTCACCTCCTAAACCGCCGAGGAACACAAACCTTCCTTCCACAACTGCCGACACTCCTCCCTCACCAGCTCTACGCCCCGCTTTATTTCGCTCCCCATACCAAAACCGAACAGCCTGTAATAGAAGCAGCCACCGCGAAAAAGCCCAACCGCACAACTCGACTTCCCCACAACCACATTATACTCGACAGCCGCCCCAATCGCGGATCCTGATCACCAGCCACATATTCTGCAGGTACGGCGAGAATTACCTAAGCTGTCAGCAGTTCCCACTCGTGTTCCCCATTAACCCCACGCTATTTCTAACACCTGCACCCCTCCGCGTGCCCGAGTGAACCCAGAAACTGGCCAGTTTCACTCCCAGCTACCTCCGCGCGGCCACCGATTGGCTCAGCGCATCGGTAATTTGCATAAAACTGCTCTGCGCCTCGAGTCCGCCAACTTCTATGGTGTTTGAGCCTTCAGGCAGTAAGACGCGCATAGAAAGCCGGAAGTGACTTGTCTAAATTCTAGCTTCTCTGCGCAGAGAAACCACCGCTCTATGGTGACTGATCCTCCGGCAGTACTGCGCATGCGCCAAAGCAAGCGGCACTTGCGTGGATTCACGCTCGCTACTCAGACCGGAGGAGCAGTCAGCCCCTCTGCTCCTATCGCGGCATCCGATTGGCTCAGCGCCGGGGCTGATTGACAGGTGCCCGCCCCAGTTCCGCGCATGCGCACTAGCTCTAAGGAAGCTCCCTGTTGCCTCGTATTGACTTCAATTCAGTACTGCGGGCGCTGCTCTGGGCTGAGGCGCTCAAACTTGGAGCTGAGTGCGACCTGGAAGAACCCTGGGAGTGAATTTAAGTGAATTTGTTGTGGCAGAACAAAAGAGGCATCATTGCTGCAGGAAGGTTTGTATGGTGGATTAAAACATTTTATACAATGCATGTTATGGTGTGCTCGAGTCCACTGGGCTGTCCTTGGAAGCCTCTAGGGCACAATGCGAGACTTCTACAGCGCCAAGTGGACACTGAGGAGCTCTGGGAGTACTCTAGGGTTCCTCAGATTATGCTGGGGGCATTTTGGAGGCATCTAGGGCACCTCAGAACACGTAGAGGAGCTCTGGAAGCACACTAATGTTTCTCCAAGCACATAGGGCGGTTCCTGAGACGCCTGTAGGACGCTCTGAAAAGCATCTAGGGCAGCCTAAAGCACAGTGAGGAGCCCTGCAGAACTCACTGGACACCTCCAGGAATGCTCCTGGAACGCGCGGAGGACCTTTGCTCGGGGCAGCGCCTGCAGTACCCACCGGCGTCCAGCAGGTGGCAGCAGAGAGCCGCTCCGTGGCATTTCCAGCAGCGCCCCGGAACCCAACTTTGCTGTGCGGCTGCTGGTTGCCTAAACAAGTGAGGACAACGTGTGTACACGTTGTTTATCCACTACGTAATGTGGCACAAGATAGTGCTCCCAGAGCTGATTACTGCACTGTAGGGCGCCCTGCAGGCTACCCGTCCTTTTCCTCTCGCCTTTCCCTCGCTTTCCCCACGTGCTCTCCTTGCTTTGCTTTATTATTCCCATTACCTTCCTCTACATTGCCCAGAAATTCCACTTTCTCCATGAATGTCAAATCCTAAAGCACTGCCATTCTATTAGAGTTATCCAATTGGGTTGTATTGCATCACATTTTGCCTTGGATCTCACTCTAGGGCACCAGAGCATAGAAGCAGATTGTAATTGTGGGGTCTGATAGGGGGAAGGCAGTTCTCTTGGTGGGGTCAGCATGGCAGGGCCAGAGCCCTAACCGCAATAACCCCAACCCTAATAGAGCCCCGACCCCAAAAGTAATACTAATCCTAAACCTAACAACCCTGAAGATAGCTGCAATAATATCCCAAAGTAATTCTAACTCTTACCCCTAAACCCAGCACTAAAATTGTCTCTAATATTAATAACATGGCAAAGGCTGGCAAAGCTGAACAGAACCCAAGGGGACTTCAGCAAACCCCAGCATAGAGCAGTGAACCCAAATCCACCTGAAACTATTAGAGAGAAAAGGGAAATCCCCTCCTTACACTGAAAGAGGTAATTCTCTAGAGAAGAGGAAGCAGATAGAGAGCAGCTGTCGTGTGTCCCATAAATCAACAGAACGCTGCCATGTATTGCAGCTAGGAAACACCTAACAATACTTCAGACTGTCAGAACCACCAGGAAAGAAGACAAACAGCTGCCCAGCCTGGCTCTCCCTCATTCCAGGATAAGTTTCTACAAAGCCTGACTGATGCTCTATGGCACTTCCACCTCTTCTCACAGCTCAGGCTGATTTTAAAGCTCCTGGGAGGGTCAGGCAGAGTCAAAACACAGAACCAAGCAGCCTTCCCCCAGCACACCCAGCATCTCCAGGGTTTGCTTCCAGCTTCTCATGGTTTATCTTGCACGTACACCTCACAGGAACCCAGGGTACGTGATAAGCTGCAGCCAACTGCAAAACCACAGCTAACAAGGCTCTTTGCAGAAACCAGCATCATGCTATTTCAGAGTTTCGTTTCTCTGGCTGGCACTTAGCATTAATGAACAAACTCGAAGCAGTAGCATGCTACACATTTGTGTTTTAATTCCTCTTCTCCTTGTGTGGATGTCGGTGCTTATGATTTTTTAAACAGTTGATGAAGTGCTTCATAAACAAAATGCACCATTGCACGCTCCAATGGTGGCTGTCCTCAGAAATCCACCCACACTCATCTTTTCAGTTCTCTGGTCAGAATGTGTCCAGCTCAGATTTCCACTGGGTGTTTTCAAGGGTACAGAAGAGTAATCTGGGCACACTGATGCTATAGCAGCGTTTTCTATTAGTCACAGAATTGCTAAACTTGGAAAAGACCTCTATAAGGACATCAAGTCCAACCATCAACCCATCCCCACCACGCTGCTTATTGCACCCTGAGCACCTCACCAAGGGCAATTATCACTCTTTGCAGTACAGGAGCATGTCACAGAGAGGCTGCTCCATGAAGACAAAAAAAAAATAAGACTGATTCCAATAAATAAAACCAAGTTTACCTCAACCCCATTCCCCTCCTGAACCAACAGGCACCGACGTCCTGCACAGATGACTGAGCTGTGCCAGCTCCTCACTGGTGCTGCCCCTCAAGGAACAGCAACTGGACAAAGTCCCTCAGCACCAAATATGCCAAACGTGTAAAGAACACAGAGCCCGGCCTGGAGGAAGGGAGATTTGTAAATCCCAGCAGATCTGTAGACCCAGCAGTGCCCAGAAATGGGCTGAGCTGTTGGACAGGAAGGCTGATGTGCACAACCACCGTGCCTCAGAAAATATAAACCCAGTACAAAACTGCGATGGCCAACTAAGCCTCAACCACAGCAGCCATGCTGTCCACATCTGCGCTGTTACAAGGTTGGCCGTCAGGTCTCACCTCTGCCTGGACACCAACAGCAGGTCAGGCTATGGGGTCCAGGCAGTGCATCTCACCCAATCCCCACTATCTGTGTGATGGAACTAAATAGCGTATCTCAATTCGTAACCCCAAAGCCACTTCTGGCGTTACAATCGCCTTTACGCCACAACTCCCCTCACAGACGCTGCGTTCTGGCCTACAAGTCCTGCCCCTCCCCAGCCGCCATCTTGGGCGCGGCAGAACCGGAAGGCAAGGGAGGGACGCCATCTTGATTGCTCGGTTTGGCAGGGCGAGAGGCGCCATCTTGAGAGTGGCAGAACATGAATGAGGCAGCCATCTTGAGTGCTTCATTTGGCACAGCGGGAGAGGCCATCTTGAGAGTGGCAGAGTAAGAACCATTATGAGTGTGGCATATTGGGTAGGAGACGCCATCTTGAGTGTGGCAGAACCCTTTCCTCCCCACTCCTCCACTCCTTTCGAGTTTAAACGAGACAAAAGAAGCTGGAAGCTTTTATCTGAGGAAATCATTATTTGCACAGCTCAGAGCAGCTGTGCAGCCACAGCCCAGCTCCCACACACCCACAGCCCTCCCTGGCTTTTATATAGCCACACACTGTGTCCCCATTGTGCAGGTGAGGGACACACAGCCATCCTCCCCTCCATCCATGGAAGCCTCCAACTGCTCCTCACTGCTCACCTGCAGGAGGAGGAAAAGAGGAGAGAAATGAGCGATTTCCCAGGGAAGGGGCAGCCCACCCAGCAGCAGGTCCCACCTGCCCAGCACCGCCTGCATGGATCTCTTCAGGGCTGCATTGCTGCCATCCAGAGCTGCTGCCAGACGGCTGCGGTGGGACGGGCTGAGCTGCAGGGAGAACAGATGTGGAAACTGCAGAACAGGTCGAAGGGAGCCTTTAAGGGTCGGTGGCTGCAAGGCTGCACTCACCTGGCTGCCGTACGTGGTCAGCACGGCTGTCACCAGCTTGGCGTAGCTCAGCGATGTGCCAAAGGCTGCAGCCTGCTGGCACAGAGTGAGCACCAGGAGGTCAAAGAGCTCAGAGGGCAGCGGCTCCTGCAAGAGAGAGGGCAGCACTGCAGGCCTTCAGCCTGGCGCTGCTGGAGCTGCACAAGATGCAGCCTCACCTGCCTGCCCAGCACCGCCAGCACCACCGGCAGCAGCTTCTCGGTCAGAGGGACTGCCAGCACCTGGCTGCAAAACACAGGAGATGTCCATGCTGCTCACACGGCCTCGCTGGCTGCATGCTCTGCAGCTCATCATCATCTCTCACCCCAACACCATTCTCACGTAGTCGGGCTCCAGGCACTCCTCTACGAGGTCACACACCAACTTGGTCTGCTCTGCGCCTGTAGGGGTAAAGCTGAGGCTGCCAAACCCACATGGGTGTGCTGACCCTTCCTGCTGGCCCTCCAACCAAGGGAATGTCCCAGTCAGGACACTCAAAAATCAGGTGGTGCTTCCTTTTGCTGTTTGGAGAGCTCAGCATCCTTCATTCATCTGCAAAAGCTGAACTGCCAACAGCTCCCAGCAGTGGGGGATGCTGCCCTGCTGAGGGTTTAGAATCATTAAAGTTGGAAAAGATCTCTAAGATTAAGTCCAACCATCACTAAACCGTGTCCCCAGATGCCACATCTCTGCATCTGTGCAGAGCAATGCCTCCCTTGGGCAGTTTCAGCACAGCATTAGGAACTGTCAGAAACCCCCAAGTCCATGGAGGGATGGCAGCTCTCCTCCAAGAAGGCTGATACTGGAAGCCAGTGTCACCTCCCTCCCTGCCAATACCAGGCATCCTTACACTCCTCTCCCATTCCAGCTTAACTTGCTCAGATTCTACCAGCACTGTGGTTCCTAATGCACATTTAGGGTGATAAACGCCCTCAAAACAGCACCCCGCAGTCAGGGCTTTCCCACAGTTCTCCCTTCAGCTCCTTCAGCTGCCCCCAGCACCACACACCCCTCCCAGAGCACACCTTGCCCTGGCTCCTGCAGGATGGGAGCCACCAGGACCTGACAGAAGGGTTCTGAGTACTTGGAGCAGAACGAGGTGAGGGCAGCCATGAGGTGGCGGGAGGGGGGCTGTGCAAGGGACAGGACCTATGGGCAGAAAAGGCAGAAGTGAGGATGCAGAGAAGGAAACAGGGCACACTCAGGCTGGAAGAGCTCTGCCAGAGCACTTACTCGTGCGAGGAAGAGCTGCTCAGCCAGAACAGCTGCGCTGGCATAGCTGAGGTCGGGTGTGAGAGCCAGCAACCAGCTGCAGAACTGCACCAAGAGCTGCTCCGGGCACGTGGAGAGCTGGAGGAAGGAGCACAGCCCCTCGAGCTGGGGACAGCAGAAAGGACAAGGCTGTCAGGGGCAGCAGCAGCACCACCAGTTGTGAGGATACCAGTTCTCACCTGGCTTGGAGAGCAGCTGTTGAGGATGTGCAGCTCAGGTGGGATGCTCGGCTCTGTGCGCTGCAGAGGCACACTGTCCTTGGTTAATGCACCAAACAAACCAAACCACAAAATGCTGCTCTAGGGCTTTTCTCCTCCCTACTGCCTCCCAGCCTGATCCACAGGCTGTAGAGGAGGTGACACAGCTGGCCTTTTGTCTCCTGCCAGTCACCCTACAAAACCCATCTCCTCTCCCACTCCTTCTGGAGGCCCTGGGATGAGCCCATTCAGCTCATCTCCACCAAGATAGAAGGCAAAAGCAACCACTTACGTTGACTTCTTGCAGCAGCAGCATTCTCAGCCTTGGTCCATGCATCTAGGGAAAGTGAGGAGAAAGAAGTCAGACTCTGAAAGTTCACCAGCTGAAAGAGGTGAACAAAACCTTCAGGTGGGGAGCTGCTGGCTCAGTTTGCTTCCTGATTTCTAGGAGAAGCACTTTGAGAAGCAGCATCCTCAAGAGTCATAAATCCCAAACTAGAGCCTCTCAGGTGCCCACACCATACACATAGCAGCAGTCTGAAGGCACCCAGGAGACTTTTTCCACAGCAGGGAAGCTGCAGAGTTGTGTCCCCAGGAGACTCAGAATGCTGCAAGAACAGCACCCACCTTGCAACAAGGCAGGAAAGGCTTGGCAAAGGGAGTGCAGAGAGATAGCATGAAAGAGGATTGAAACCCAGAGAAAGCTGAAGCCCTCCCCAGTACCTGGATAAAGGACTGGACCTCCACTGCAACCTCCAGCCCCGAAATCCTCCTGGGCTCCTTGCCTGCATCCTGCTGGGGGCTTTCCAAGGCAGCCCCAGCCGGGCTCTGTGCAGATCCATCACCCGATGTCTTCCCAGGCACCTCTTCTCCCACCCCAGCTGTGCCATCCAGACCTTCCTGCAACTCAAACACCGCATCCTCCAGCAGTGGCCTCTTCCCCTCCCTCTCCTCACTCAGCTCCAGGCTTTCCTCCAGCGCCTTCTTGCGCTTCCCCCCTGGAAGCACAGAATCAGCCGCATCCCCATTCTGTTTGCTGAAGCACCACTTCAGTTTCCTCCTCCCCTCTGCTTTGCTCTGGGCAATTTTCTGGCACAGACACTTGAGCTGCTGCTGGCAGGAAGCTGTCAGGGCAGGGGGAGGTGGGGAGGAACGCTCCTCTCCCCGCAGCAGCAGCACCCCCAGTGCGTGCACCCAGGGGTCTGGCTGGGGCTCCTGCTCTGCAGCATGCAGCAGCTGGTGGAGGCAGTCTGCAGGTACCATCGCTGCTACTGCATGCAGCAGGGAGAAGAGGTTCCTCTGGCACAGGATGGGGAGCAGCAGCAGCCGCGGTTTGCTGGAAAAGGGGAGAAAAAGAAGAGGCTGCATCACTGCAAAGCACTCCACAGCTCTTATGTGCCCTCCTGAGCTGTAAAGAGAGGTGTAGTAGGGGAGGACGTTGGAGAGAACAGCAAACACCTCCAGTAGGTTTTGCAGAAAAGCAGTGGGACCACAGCATTCCACATAGACCACTGCACCGACTGCACAGGAATAGGGAACCTGACGAACCCGACCTCCCACTGAGCCCCGAGTTTCGGGATCGCAGCTGACTCACACAGCCAGGGCTCCGTCCGGCCCGTCCAGCGTGGGCTCCTCCGCACACAGCGCGCCCACAAAGCTCCGCCAGGGGAACGCGTACCCCGGTCCTTCCTGGGCCTGCAGCCGCTGCAGCGCACGGAGAGCAGCCAGCGTGCCAGCGGGACCGGAGGAGAGAGCGTGCAGCAGCAGGCGGCACGGCTTGGCAAGGAGCTGCAGCCAGGGAAGCTCCATCCGCCCGCAGGGAAACAGGAGGCGGAGCAGCGCCTGCAGTGACCCGCTGGATGCTCCCAGAGCCCCGCAGCAGGGCAGGGGGGGGGCACGGTTACGGGGAGGACCCTCAGGAAGGCCGCGTTACCCGGCCGAAGGTCACAGCAGCGCTATGGGGGGCCTCCACACCCCGTCCTCCGGGGGCAGCCGCAGCTCCAGGCGGAACGCGGAGCGCTGCTCCCCTCCCTGCCCATCCGTGCTGGGGAAGACGAGGCGCTCGGAGCCCCGCGGAGCCACGCGCGCCACTTCCGCACCCGGCCCGGCAAAAAACAACAACCAAAAGCGCGCGCTGTATGCAAATGATCCCACGTGCCAAGTGCAAAGGAGCCCTTAAAGGCGAACGCGCCCCGCTCGCGCCGACCCGCTTGGACCGGGGGTCTGAAGGCAGCGTCTGCGCTGTGTTTTATTTCGTTATTCCCAGATTTCGCTAAAAATATTTTAAAACCGCGCCCCAGGGCAGCCCGGCTCCCCATTCCTCTCAGCACTCCGTGCGTTAAAACCTCCCTCCCCATCCCGGTTCCTGCAGAGTCTCCCAGGGGTGCAGAGGGCAACAGGAGGGGCTGAACCCCATCGCCCCACGCTCCCCACCTCATCACCCGGCTCCATGGGCTCCAGCCAGGCTCACAGCAGCCGGACCATCCAATTCCCCCATCCCACAGCTAACCCTACCCCCTCCCCCATACCAAAGCCAGGAGCAGCTCAAAGCATTAAAGGTGTATTATTCCATTCCCAGAAGATGCTTCCTTGAAGCCAAGAGCACCCAAGCGAGTACCCAGGGTTCAGTCTGAATCACTGCTGTCCTCAAAGAGCATCTCATGGCTATAACTTGTGTACAGCAACTCCAACTCCAGCAGAGCACTGGTGACAGCCCATTCAAGCAGGTGGAATTCATCTTCTTCCTCATCAGAGCTTTCCACAGGAGTGGGGCTGCGCTCCTGTAGCAGAGGACAGAGGGTGAGCCCCGGCCCCAAGGTGCCCCTACCCCAAATGATGCATTGCCCCCACTCACAGTGTGCATCCTCAGGTGCTGCCGGCAGTGCCGCAGCGCTGGTCGCCCTCTGGGCAGCTCATGCAGGTAGATGCAGTCAGACCCAAACGGGCAGCGGCCGCGGTTCCGGGTGAAGAATTTGCACCTGATTTTCCTGCACAGTTCAAACAGCAGCTGTGAGCACTGCTGGAGAGCTGCAGAGCCCACGGTGCTGCGCACTCACCCTGTCCGTGCCTTGAAGCTTTCGATGAGCTGCTGCTTCTCGTCTCCATCTGAGACCCAGAACTTGTGGGGGATGTAGAAGGTGGAGGTGAGCCGGCACTCTGGGCAGGCTCTGAGTGAATGCAATAGAATCATTAAGGTTGGAAGACCTCTGAGATCCTTAAGTCCAACTCCACCCCAACCCACCACGCCCACAGACCACATCCCTCAGTGCCACTTGAACCCCTCCAGGGATGGTGACACACCACTCCCTGGGTATCCCATGCCAATACCTGACCATCTTCCTGGTAAGATTTTTTTCCTAATAGCCAACTTGACATTGGTCCTAAAAAGGGAGCAGCCCTGGCAGAGCTCAGTACCCACATGGGAGTACACAGCATCCTCATCCCATCCCCATCACAGCTCCCACTCTCAAGGAAAGACTTCAGGGCACGGAGCAGTGGGCAGTGACCCCATCCCTGCACTGCCCCGTGTGTCCCTACAAAACTCACTTGATGACCGTGTTTGGGAAGTCCCGGCTGCGTCTCCACGTGCGGATGCAGCCCAGGCAGAAAGCGTGGCTGCAGTTGGGGAGGATCCCAAAGAGCCGCTCCTCCGGCAGCGCCTTCTCATAGACCCGCTCCATGCAAATGCCGCACATCACGGCCTCACTGCGGGCCCTCCGATCTGCGATGGGTACCGGAGCTGCGGCAGCACCGTGCTCGGTGGGATCCTACAAACAGCAGCACAGCACTGCAGCCCGTGACCTCACACCTGAGGGTCATGCGGGGTGACAACGGCTGCACAGCCGTGGGACTGAACCCACCTCCAAGCACTGAGCCCACGCTGCCTCCATTGCTTTGCTGGGGGCTGGGGAATCTGATCTCAGCCCCTTCAGGCAGGAGCCTGAGGACAGAGGAGCTGTTAGAAAAACACATCCCACCCCATCACCGGGTCCAGCTGCCCGCAGAACACAGGCTTAACGCTCAGGTACCCCCTTCTCTTACAAAGAGAGCCAAAACCCCAGCATGGCTTTTTTTTGGGGGGGGAAGATTTGGGACAAGGGCAGGCACACGCGGGATGCTCCACCGCCACCCGCAGCCCCGCTGGTCCTGGGGCAGCCCGGCACCCACCTGCGGCATTCCGAGCTCTCGCAGAGCCGAATCCTCCACGGACAGCCCATCTGCGGGGGTCACCGCGTGCGGGGATGTTCTCATTGCCATCCTCTTCCTCCACCCGTGGCAGTCCGAAGGCTGCCCGCGCTGTGCTGGGAGCAGAGCTGTGCCCCGCTCCCCCCCGGCTCCGGGCCACCGCTCCCGGCTCTGAGCCCCCCCGGCGGGGGTGCACCGGGCTGTGGCCGTTCACTGCGGGCAGCGGCTGCTCCGGGTCGTGCTGGGAGCTGGAGGAGCAGAGGGACACAGAGAGGGGACACAAAGAGGAGTCACCCCCCCCCCCCACACCCCGCTACCAGTCCCCCCCACCCCGTCCCCATTCATTCACTCACTCGCAGCGCTCTCCCGGAGCGCGGTGCTGGGCCGAGGGGACCTTCGTGCCGTGCGAGAATCGGCAGCGCTGCCCAAACCTGCACGAACCGCGGGCAAAATTCCTGCGAAAAGGGAGAAACCCCACGGCCGGGGGCCGGCCCCAAAACTCAGGGATGGAGCATCACCCCCAGGCAGTGGCTTTCAGTGATACGACCACGTTTTGTCCCCTGCGGATCTCCCGACTCAACTTTATTCCCTCGCTAATTGCGAGGCAAACGAAGCCCGAGGCTGGGCTGGAGGGGGGACCTGAACTGCGCAACCCTGAGGAACCCCCCCCGGCTCCCCATAGGGGGCAGAAGGCAGCAGGGACTCCTCAGCACGGGGCACCCACCCTGGACCCCCAGGTCGGAGGGGCCGCCGGGCACTTTCCTCTTCACCCCAACACTCTCCGGGGGAAACACTGGACGGGGGGGAGGGAGGAGGGAATTATCAGAGACACGACTCTGCCCTCCAACGGGGCTCTGCTCGAAGCCCATTCTCCCCCAGAGCCTTTCCAGCAGCCCCCCTCCCCAAGCCCTACCTGCACAGGGGTCTCACAGAGCCCCCCCGGCCCCGTAGTGCCCCCAGCGAGCCCGGCTCCATCTCCTCCGGCGGTGCAGAGGGCGAGAGCTCCTTCTGGGGCTTTTATGACCTTGGTGGAGTGGGCACACCCTCACCTTAATTGCGTTAACCCTTGCCCTGCTGTACCTTATGCTGGTGGGAGGTGTGGGGAGGAGATCTCTATCCCCAAATTGCCATAAATCAGGCATGGGAAATGCAAAGGGACACAATGTAACCTCCCCTGGAGCACCTGAGCAGGTTCACTATGCTGGTTCACGTTAGATCTGGGGCAGGGAGCACTTAAATGAAGCTGAGACCACACTGACAACACACTCCCACTGCCTTTTGGTCCCGCTGGAAATGCAGAATGCAGGCAGGAATGGAAATGCATCCCATTCCCTGTGCTGGAAACAACCTGAGTGCTCAATCCTGCACAGAAGGGCTGGGTGCTAAAAGGTGCTTAAATATTTAGTTCAGATTTATTTAAAGTCAAGTCAGTTTGCAGACACTATTTATATTATTAAAAACACTTGGAGGTTTGTACTTCTAGCAAAAATATACATTTCAGTTTGAGGGTTGTTACACTGAAGGGAAGAGCAAAAAGTCCCCCAGGTGACCAACGCAGGGGTCCATGTGCCCTAGGGGTGCCACCGAGCTGGGGCCAGCGGGGGCTTTGGGGACAGACCCCCATGCTGGGAGCAGCACACATCTCTGGTGCCTTCCTCAGAGGACTTCAAAGTGCTTTAGAAATGGTAACTCCTTAACAGCCCTGTGAGGTATGGCTGGGAGGTGAGGGTGGGGAAACTGAGGCACAATGAGGAGGCAGAGGGCAGCAGCAGGTGTGGGATTGCCAGCCCAGCAGCACGGAGGGGAAGGCCAGAACCCAAAGCTCAGGGTGTGGATGGAGCAGAGCACGGGAAGCCTCCCTGGCAGCTTGGTGTGAGCATCTCTCCCCCTTATGAATACTTGGTGTTTATATTGTGTTTTACAGCTGCAAAGCTCTTTGCAACCAGTACACTGATCGATTTTCATTTCCCCCCTCTGAGCAAAGGGCAGCCTGGCTTCCTTTCCTGGAGGGGGAAACTGAGGCACAGCCATAAGCAGAGGGGTGAAGGCCACGCATGCTTTGGTGGCAGCAACACCAGGTTGGGGTGCAGTGATCTCCTGCACTCCCCAGTGCTGCTGTTCCCATGCCAAGGCTGCTTTGCTGGAGTCGTGGATCACCAGATCTCTTCTGCAGAACCTTCCAGCCTGGGATGTGCTCCCTCCCCACAGCCCCACAAACGCCCTGTCAGCACCCTGGGCTCTGTGGGCTGGCTGTGACTTTCCGCATGCTGGTGTTGCTGAAGGCTTTGCTTGCTCTGGTGCTTGCAGGGAGCCCAGCACAGCCACCTCATCCCAAACCTGCCCTGTGCAGACCTTTCTAGAACTCCTATCTGCACAGAACTGCCTGAGGAAGCAAAAGGATTACGGCCTCTGCTCCGAAGGTGAATTTTTGAGTCAACCCCTTTCCTCCCCTCTTTGACACAGAGGTGCTAAGGGACAGGTTCCTCTGAAGTGGAGGCACTGGGAGCACAAAGAGGGGGGCTGCAGCCAAGGCTCTTGGCTAGGACAGCCATAGACATCTTCAAATATGTCATCTTTTCCTTGGGGAAGAGAAATACTTCCTTTTGTGTCACTGTCCTAAACTTCACAGCTCAGGACTACATCTTTAGAGTGCAATATGATAAAGACACACCCTAAGTGCTGCTGCTGCCCACAGGGAAACCACACCACGCTTGGGGCTCTGAACAACCAGAGCAGCCCCCACTAGCCCCAAGCTGCTGCAGGAACCCCCTGTCCATGCCATGCAAACAACCCAGCTGCTCTGGAGGCCCCACAGTAATGGAAACAGTAGCTTATGATTTGCCTTTGTAAATTCGTTAGTGTGTTAATGGAAGTCCCAAGCTACCAGGAGGTGGCTGCAAAACCTTCCGGCGCCTTGTCCTATGTACCGTACATTGGAGGCGTGTAGAAAAGAGTTTCCAGTAGAAGAAATGGAAGACATGGGGAAAGGTTTTCTTTGTTTTTGTACAAAGAGTCTCGCTTGGAATCCATGGCTTCATTCTCATAAATAAGAGGTCCTTAATACATGTCCTTGTAGATCTCCTGCAGGAGCGGGTGCAGGGAGGTCTCTGTCTCTGTCTTCTTGATCTTCTGCACCAGCTGGGCGTGCTCTGTCACCAGCTGCCGCAGGTCAGCCATCTTCTGCAGCAGCTTGGGGAAGAGGTACTGGGCGTCCGGGTGGTTGGACTGCAGGTGGAACTCCAGTGCTCGGAGGATGTTGTCTTGGATCTCCTCCACCTGCTTCACGTTCATCAGGCCGGGACGGTCTGTGGGAAGGAAGCATGGCAGTTGGTGTTATGGTGTAGCCCACACTGCTTGTGGAGGTATGGAGATGGGGAGTGGAACCCACCCACAGTGACTCCAATCCGGTCAACCAAGAAAAGGGGGAAACTGCATGCCCTCAGCCTGCATGTCCTACAGCAGCTGATGAGAAAGGGATGGTACTTGGTCCAATCTTTGGGGTCAGAACTGCTCAGTTCTTCTCTCACCCCTCTAAGACTTGCAACCCATGGCATGGGGGTTAAACCAGATGAAACTTAAAGATCTCTTCTAACATAAACCATTCTATGGATACTACGATAAGACACCCGTGGCTGATCTGGCAGTAGGGCCAGCAAAGGCCCCACTGAAGCCCTGGGTTAGCTGCAGCCCGGCCCCTCCAGTCCCCATATCCCTGGGGGATTCTGCATCTGCTCACCTCCACACAGGATAATGGCAGCCACAAACAGAGACAGGTCGCTGTCATCCAGTTCCAGTGCGTTGAACTTCACAGCAAACTCAAACTTGGGCTCCATGATCTCGTTGAAGGGCTTGCGCAAGCTACGCAGGAACTCGCGGGTCACGAAGCCATTCCCATTGGCCACCAGCAGCCCATCCTTATTCATGATAGAGGCCAGCATAGCAAAGATGGCCTCGTGCACCCCATACTTCAGCAGAGTCACTTGGTCATTCAAGTAGAGGCCTATGAAGCTGGGGATGCTCTTGGCAAACTCGGTGAGCTCCCGCACAGTTTCTACCGTGGTGCACTGGCAGCGGTAGAAGACGTGCACCCCAATCTCTTTGTAGGGGGGGATCCCATTCACCAGCTGTTTCCAGACCAGCCCCTTTTCTGCTTGCCACAGGGTGTCCATGTCATGGATCACAAAAGGCTGCTTGAAAAAGAAGAGAGTGGTCAGGAACCTGCTGCACTCATGCTCTGCCCAGGACACTCACCTTGGCCTGTCCATCTGCTGCTCTCTCCTGCCGGTGCTAAGGGAGCACTGGCAAACAGCACCCACACACACATGCACAAGTCTGAGGAGAGGTGGGAATTTTCCCAGCAAGTGGCAAGACATGTAAATACCACGTAGCTGGGAACTGGTGCACGTGCAATAGTTAGAGCAGGAGGAAGACGAGCCCAGAGAACAGCCCCCCACACAGGCTGCAGCCAGCCCTGCCTGCCACTGGAGGGAACTTACTGGGGTGCTGCTGGCTTTCCCGGTCAAGATACCTCTCGCTTTCTTTTTGGTCATGTTGAAGTTTTTCAGGTAGGCGTTGTAGATGTGCTTGGAGAAAGCTTTCAGGTCGGCCACCTGTGGGTTCTGGCAGCTGATCTCACTCGCCGTCAGCCCTGCTACCAGCTTCCTCTTCTCTGCCTCCGGCATGCGGCCAAAGCGGATCGCTGCAAGGAGCAAAGCCAGAGAATCAGACAACACAGCCCCCCATCTCCACTCATATGGGCTCTACCACAAGCCCTGCTTCCCACATAAACACCTTGGCTGGGCCAGGAACAAGATGGTTCCACCTGAAGTTCAAAAATCCCAGCAAGCTGTGTGTCTAGTTCTCACTGGGCCAACATAAAAGGGAGAGCCATGTGCCAGCAGCCAGCCTGCATGGCAGGATGAAAAAGTGCATTCTAGTAGGGAAAAAAGGAATGAAAGAGACAAGGCCCAATGCCCTGCTGGGCTTGAAAGAAGCTGATTCCATGGTAAAAAAAGCCAGTGTAATGCAAGCTACGTATGGCCTCTCCGTGTGAATCACAGAACCATGGAATGGTTGGGTTGGAAAAGACCTTACAGCCCCCCTAGCCCCACCCCTGCTGTGGGCTGGGTACCCCCTAGGCTGCTCAAGGCCCCTTCCATGGCCTCAGGCATCTCCAGGATTGGGGCACCCACAGCTCTGAGCAGCAGTGCCAGAGCCTTGCTGGCCTCTGAGTAAAGGATTTCCTCCTAACATCTAACCTAAATCTCCCCTCTTTTAGTTTAAAACTGTTTCCCCTTGTCCTATCACTATGTGCCTATGAATTCTTGGGATGAAGAATTGCTCATGGGGCAGATGGCCCCAGGGCACCTCACCAGCAGGCCCAGGAAACAACAGTGACACTCACCATTATGTGACATGCCCAATGAGAGGCATTTCTGGAAGCGGCAGTACTGGCACTTATTCCGGTTTTTCTTCTGAATCTTGCAGCTTCTCTCACACTTCTCATATTCCAGCTTCATGCGGATTGTTCGGCGAAAGAAACCCTGCACAGAGTGGGATGAGGAGCAGGGGGACAAGGGAACAGCAACGTTAGCACCCACACTTTAGGATCAGGCCAGTTTGTTATCCACAGCAGCTTCACAGAGGTTCATCCTCCATTGGGTGTTTTCAGTACAGAGCCACAAGGAGAGGTGGTGTGGTCGGAAAAGGGGTAGAGTGGGACTGGGTGCTGATACTGCATACAGCCAGCAGGGAGGGATGGAGGAACAGACTGTGGGCCCCAGCCTGCAGGAAAGTCTGGCAGCGCCTCACTGCTAATGCAGCCCCGCTGGCATCTGGTGCGGGGGAAGGAATTTTAGAGGTGCGGCCAAGCTGTGGCCAGCAATCCCAGTGGGATAAACACGCAGCTCACGGCTGATCTGCAGCACAGACAGCATCTTTAAAAGCAAAGCCAAGGTCCACAAGGGGGTAGAAGGATTTGCTTTACAAATTAAAGCATAACGAGCTAAGAAGTGGGACACGTTTGTGTGACCCAGGCTGAACCCCAGTCTCCCTTGGGAGGACGCACCTTGCAGCCCTCGCAGGCGTGCACACCATAGTGGAAGCCCGAGGCTTTGTCTCCACAGACTCTGCACTCCACGTTCAGTGCCCCCGAGGCCGTCTCCTCACAGCCCATCTGCAGTTGGTCTGACAGGGAGGGAGAGGAGCTCTGCGAAAGGTCTGCAAACACAACAGATTCTGTCCTTCTGAGCAGCAGCCACAAGCACAGAGTTGCACCCAACCCCACCAGAATGGGGCTGATGGGGCATTTCCAGCACTGCCTCCAGAGCTGTGTTTGGGTGGTTAACCTCTGAGATTAGGCACTGGCCACAAGCTGATGCCATGTATGGAGCCACAGTGCTGCCAGAAGCTAAAAGGCTCCACATCAGTGCTGAGTTCGGAAGGACTCTGGAGCTTAATTTTAGGCAGTGAAACCTCTCCACAAGTTTTGCAACGTAGCTAGCATAACTCATACGATCCGTTTGCACTGAGGATTTCAAGAAGCAGACAAAGAATGGTTCTTAGCACCCTGGGAGCCCTCCCCTCTTCAATATGCACACTCTGGGGCACAACCCTCCCTCCTTCCTGGCTCTATTTCCATCTCCCAACCCACTGCCACCAGCTGTGTGGTGGGTGACTGCAGAGGAAGAAATACATTCCTCCATGCTTTGGCCCTCAATGAATTATTGCATGAGACCACCAGAAGCCCAGCTCTGTCCACGTGCAAGCCCTTCTCTGTGACTGTAGGGGATGTGGCTCTACTCACCGGTGTAGCTGCTCGAGGGCAGCGAGCTGTCTGGTCCTAAACTTGGGTCTGAGGCTCCGCTGGGCACTGTCACTGCCTCTTCCTCTTCCTCCTCCTCTTCCCTGACCTCAGGTACTTCCTCCTGTAGTTGTTCCATAACTGATCACCCCTCAGTGCCAGGACTGCAATCCCTGTCATAGCTCTGGCATCATCTGCATCTATCCGAGATGGACCCTGCCAATTGCACTAGCCTGCAGGCAGAGGGAGAGGCATGTCAGGGGAGCAGCCCCGCCATCCTGCTTTGCTTCATGTCCTTATCCATGGTGACAAGCAGATCATGGGTCTCCTTAAATGCCGCTTTGCTGGAATCGTGTTTAAAGCCCAGCTGACTGACCCCAGGACACCAACCAGCCCACAGCCCACAACCCAGGGATCAGAGGCACTCCCCACCCTGCAGATCCCACAGCAGAAGCACTGCCCTGGGCAACATCCCCTGCAGCCATCAGCACCCCGTGCTGTCACAGTGGCAGCCAAGGATGGGGTTTGGCACAGCCAGGACTACCAGAAGGGTTCAGATAGCACACACTGCAGCTGCCAGCACAGAGCTGAGCTCCACTCTGTCCTCAGCGCAGCGGCTGCAGGGGGCACAAGCAGGGCTCTGGGTCTACAAGCCCCAGCCCCATACTGGGAGAGCGACAGCTTCCTGCCAGCTCCTGCTCTCCCACTCCTTCCCGTTACAGCAGTGGTGTTTATTTTCACTCGTGTTGTAACCAGCCCCGGCTCCTCTGCCAAGAGCCATTCAGCAGAGCATGCTGCTGCTGCTCGTACAGCTGCGGGGCTGTGCTCAGCCATGGGTCTGGCTGCACAACCCAGCCCATGTCCTAATCCAGGGTTTCCTGTGGGAGGATCAGTGCGGGCCCCTTCTCCCTGTGTTTCCTCTCCCTCTTTGTAGTCATCCATCTCAGCCCTGCTGGGCGACAGCTGCTGGTGCTGTTCCCAGTGCCCAGCTCAGTGCCCACATCCCAGCCTCCAGATCTCAACCCCTGCACCGAGTCTTGCTCCAGCAATTAATGCTTGAAGCCTGTTCTACACAGAATGCAGCCATTTCCATAAATGAGTTATTTTAAGGTAGAGAATCCAGATGCTCTATTTCCATCAAACAAGCCACTGACATCCAGCTTTCCCCAGGACAGCCCCAAATCCCAGGCTCCAGTTAAACTGCTAGCATCTTCATGCACTAAAGCATGTACCTTGCTTGCAGAGGACTTGCACAAGGGCAACCCATGAGCAAACAGGTCCTGGTGGCTTAGGGCTCCCTGGGCTACTTCGCCCTCCTGCAGCATCCCTGTTCCCAGCAACTGGCACTTGTGCTGCAGCCAGCTCCTTGGGAAGCTGTCAGCATTGAACAAGGTCAGATTGGCGAGCAGCAGCCAGTGCCAAGGGGGAGGACAAAACCTGCAGAGGGGAAGCTGAATGTCAGCATGCTGCAAAGCTAGCTGCCAGGCACCCCAAGAGCTGGTGCCAGAACACAACCTGGGTCCACTGCTCGCTTCTCCCCTGTGTACCAGGAGTTCAGAGCTGTGGGGACAGCACTGTGTCAAGGAACTGGGACTGTGGTGTTATCCACAGCTATGCTGGGAGCAGCAAAAGGATACAGGGCTTACAGAAGTACAGAAGTGCTGTGCTCCCTGCCTGTGCCTCCTGGGCAGGGCTGAGCAACCATTCAGGGCTGTGTTGTCCTTGGCCTCCACTTGCACAGTAGGGCACACACACAGGCAGGAAAACCTATTTGCTGGAGATGGGGGATAACAAGCTGTATCTGTTCAAAGTCTATATATTAATAAATGCACACACATCATGAAAATGCTTTTTGTCTGGAACAGCAGTCGGTAGGGTAGGATGGTAGAAGGAGGTCTATGCAGGACCTTGCACTCCTGGGCAGCAGCAAGCTCCCCAAAACCACCAAAGCAACTCCAAGGCTGTGCTCAGAGTTGGTCTTGCTGCAGATGGCTGTGCAAACCCCAGGGGTGTGGGAGAATAGAGGGCAGGACTCATCTGATAGCAAAGGCAGACTCCAGCAGGGATGTCCCATGTCAGTGAGGGCAAGACAAGGATACGTATCTCACCCATGGAGAGAGAAAAGCTTTTACCAGAAAGCTCTGAACGTATTGTTTTAATATCTTCTTGCAGGCCAAGAGCAGAGGGGAGCTGCGGGAGCTGTTTGCACACCTGCCTTTCCCTGAGCCCTTCCCCTGTTTTCCAAACAAGGGAAATAGAGGGATGGGGGAGGCATTAATTTCAGCCAAACTTTCAGCAGATGAAAGGCAGCAGGATTGTGCCCATGCAGCAAGATGCTGGGCCCTTTGTTGCTGCAGGGGATGTGCAGACCCCAGGCCCTCTGACTTTGGGAGTGGAGGCAGCAGCCGCACACAGAGACTTCCAAGCCCTTATTTTCTTTCAGCTGAAGGATTGAGTAGAGTGTAAAGAACAAGCCAGCACTGGCTTGATTAAAATCAGTGCAACAGCTTCTTTGACTCCATTTAGCGCTGGATTCTTCCGGCACGTGCAGAGAGAACAGAGCACTGTGCCAGCCTCCAGGATGCTTCATTCAGTCCCAGGCACTGGGGAGATCCCCTCCTGCCAGCCCCAACAAAGGTGAGCCTCTGGGGGCAGAAAGTGTTTGCAGAGGATCACACAGCAGCAGCCATGAGCACAAAGGGGACGTGCTGCCTCCCTGCAGGCCCCCTGGTTCAGAGCAGAGTGGCTGAGCTCCATCCCTCTGAGAGTACAGAGAGATAGTAGGGGACCCTGCACATCTCCAAGGGGTAACACCAGGGATGGCTGTGTGGAGGGCAGTGGATGCCCAAAGGATCCTTCTCATCTCCAGGAGCTCCTTCCCCACTCAATGCCAGCAGCCCAGGCATTTTAGGGTGTGAGAAGTGCCCACTGCCCTGCAGGGTGTGCAGGAGGGTTGCAAGGGATGTGACAGAGCAGCCCAGTTCCTCATCGCTACTACAGCACTGAACACAGAGCTCAGCACCACCAGGAGCAGACATGCATTCAAGCACAGACACTGAGGGGCTGGCAGCCACCAAATTAAAACAATGAAGAGCTCATAATTAGAAGGACTTCATCTTTAAAGCAGATGTAGATTTGCTGAGGGTGAGCTCCAAAAAGAAGCAACCTCAGTGTGCTCACTGTGATGGAGAGAACTCTCCTACCCCTACCCCCCCTCCAGGGGAGGGCACAGTTGTTTCTTATACAGACAGGGTTGGAGGCAGCTCCATGTCCAGCCCCCACTGCATGCTGCAGTGTCACCACGTGCATCTCCTGCTTGGAAGATGGAAGCTTCCAGGCAAAGGAAAGTGCTAGAAATGGCCCAGGCCTCCCAAGAGACAGCTCACAATGTCAACCTGCTCCAACAGTTGTTTGAGTTACCGTAAAGGAGGTCATGGGGAGCCATGAAAGGAAACCAATTCACCATGGAAGCATCTCTTTGTGCTCATTTGGAGAAAAAAATGAAAACAAATTCATCCAAATGCACATCCTGTTGATTGTGCATTCAGCACTGTATGGGAGCGTTTTCTCAGATGGAGCCCATACTGAATACACACACCAAAAAACTGATTTCCATTAAAAAAAACTGGTTGCCTCCTATTGGCCATTATTTGCAGACATCCCTTGGATTGTGTCACCACTTCCGAAATCTACTGATCAAGTACCAGTTTCTGTTCCTCCTCCTTCACGTCATCTACTGCTAATAAAAAACAAATAAGAGCTAAGCAGATTCTGCAACACAGGAAAGGTAACCAAGTGCAGAAAACCAGGACACGCAACCATTGAAAACATGTTTGTTTTTTGTTCCTGAAAGATCAGCACACCTCCTCATTAGCTAATGAGATCCCAGCAGCACTTACTACTTAAGTGTTTCCTCCCTCACTCAGAAGCCTTGCCTGCAAGGCAGGCTCCATGCAGGAATAAATGACTGGAGGCAGAGAAAGCATCTGCCCCACCACCATGGATGTCCACTCCTTGTCCTTTCCTCCACTGCTGCTGTCTGCTTTTCACCAAGTATAACCCAGTCAGCTAAGCATCAGGTGCTGCCTGAGCTGCTATTACTGTGTTGCTGCTAATTACTCAACAACATATGACAAAGGAGTACAGGAGATTCCCCTGCTTGCCTCAAGCTGCCAGACTTGCCAATGAATCACACATCAGCCACATGCTACAACTCATCCATTTCCTGGATACTGAGGAAGAGAAATAAGTCAAAGAGTTGTGAAACTCACTGGATTCTTCTCTTTTTGCATCACAGCTGTCCCCAAAACCAGGTCAATGCACTCTAAAAGGAACTTCCTGCTTTCTCAGTAGTGCTGGGTTTTTTTGGAGGGCAGGACCTGCAGGAGGAGCTGCTCTTTCCTTTCAATTCACCTTCCAGAAACTGCAAAGATATCTCTTGTTCCAGGGGCTCCAGGACACATCTGATGTGCTGCGAAACCTGTAGATGGCACATACTGGATGAGTTCATGCTTCTACAGAGATTGTCCCTACACAGCTCATCTGCTTGCCCTCTTCAGCCTTGGAGTTCCACGGCTCCCTTTTGCAAAAGGGGTGGCAGTAGGATGGGCAGCAAAGAGCTGAACACTCACCAGCTCTTATCCAAAGTTCTGCTTCGTGACCTGCAGCAAATCCTGTCAACTCCCATACCTCCATTTCCTTCATCATCAAAAATAAAAATAATTAAGTTTTGTAGTGCTTCCTTCCTTGTCCTTTCCTTGCTGCATTAGCTCACAGAGACGTCATGTTTTGGACCTCAATGCCAAGTGTCATTGTTTGTTCCCATATTATGGATTTGGACACCTGTTCCCAGTCACGCTCGCAAGCCTCGCCTGCCCCAGGTCAGTACACCACGCTGCTCGTGACTGTCTCCTCTGGCTGCACATTCCCATATGAAATGTTTCCAGGATTACTTTCAGCAAGTAAACTGCCAAGTCTCACGCTGGAAACCGCCAACTGATATTTGTGTTTTGCTGTCAACTCAGGACAGCCCAGAGTGGGCAGGGGATGTGTGTGGCTGACTGATGGGACGAGGAGCACAGCCAGGAAACAAACAGCTACCAGAAAGGTGACACCTTCTCAGCGCTGGAAACTGCATAGATGTGTTGTCATTTGAGAAGATCATTAAGTCTGGTAATGAGAGAGGACCATCCCCATTGACACCACAGCACAGCAGAGGTGACATGACCTGTCCTGTGATGCTGGGCAGCGAATTGCCTGGCTGCCTGTGGGCATGTTGGCCGTGGGATGGCGTGCTGCTCTCAGCTGGGTGAGCAGCTTGGCTGCAGCATGCCTATACAAGCACTGCAAAACAAGCTTGCTCCACGCTGCATGAATAGGTTGCCAGGGAAGAAGGCTCTGCTGTCCTCTGGAGGCTACGTGCTACAGGAAGACAATGCTTTGGGCACACTGCATTGAGCTCAAACCACTTCCAGTATTGGGAAGGACACAAGGCAGTTTGTGAGGCTGTGTCAGGATGTGTGGTATCCTGACCCCACATGCTCATCCTGCTGTCAGTGTAGAGCCAGTGCCCAGCATCAGGCTTGCTTTTACATCCCTGCTCCACCTCTGGAAGTGCCCAAGAAGCTGTCTGGAAACACTCCCCTTTGCCACCCCAAAGGGAAATAAAGCCATCACTCCCTGAACCTCCGAGTTCTGCTGCACATTGCTCCAAGGTGCTGGCTTTGCTTACAGACCCCTCGTCCACCGATCCACAGCAGGCCACGTGGGAGGATCTGGTTTCAAGAACACCAGTAATTATAGAACAGAGCTGACGGGAGGAGCTCGCAGGAACAGCAGTGAGGTTCCCAAGGCAAACAACAGGCACAAGCTCAGAACTGCACTTAAAGGGAAAACCAGGAAAGCAGAACGTGCAGCAAGCTGCCACTGCAAACTCCAGAGTCAAGAAGCAGGTATCTGTGGGAGCACTGGGTGGTAGTGAGTGTGGCTGCCCTGTGGCAGCATTACTGTCAGAATATGGCATGGTTTCCCTCAAAGCTTCTGTGTCACTGGGACACCAGTGAGTGTCCTCACAGGGCAATCAGACCACTGGAAAAGCAACGGGAAAACAGAGCAGTGACCTGCTGCTGTATTTCTCTGAGTCACTGGAGCCAAATTTGGCTGGAGCCAAATATCAAGCAGGCCAGCAAGACCTAAAACCAGGCAGCCAGTACTCCCAAATCCAGGAAACCAGCCACAAAAATATGATCAAACCTTTCTGCAGTGACTGAGATCCCCTGTGCTAAAGCTACCAGCCTGTAAGCTCGCTATGCTTACACTTGGACTCCCAGCAATGCACTACATATTTTGTAGACCGTAGCAAAATATCCTGAGCACTCGGCATGCAGCCCTGATCCCAGGACACAGCTGACAGTGAGTGATTATGCCCAGGCACGGGTTCAGATGATTCAGCACAGCCTGGGAACGTCCGCACCGAAATGGCTGGAACAAATCGCCATACTCACTTCATCTCCCCTTCAACCACAGAAAGGGAGAGAAAGAGCAAACCTGAGTTTGACTGCATCCAGAGAGCATGAAAATAACTTTGTTGCACAAACTAGTTCAACACCCTCTCAGAGATCTGGAAGAGAGATGTTTCCTTACTATTTTTGGCTACGCTCTGTGTAGCAAGAGCTGAGGGAGGAGCAGAAGTTCCGATAGGATCAGTGACCCCTGCCAAGGAGAGGATCTCAGCATGCTCCTGACTGCTTGGACTTCTGCCTCGGCCCCTAGAGAACAAAACACTGGAGCAAAGCATCAGCACCTTTCATAATACCCTCACCACTGAGAGCCCAGTGAGCTCCCAGGACCTCCCAGCTCCAACCCCACACTTCTGCATGCACACCATCAGCTCTTTTCTGATGTCCCTAAGTCACACAGTACCCCCTCCCCAGAGACGTGAGAACCCATGGACTTTTTACATCAGCCCTCACAGGGTTGACAGCTTCCATGGTCCCACAGCTCTGGTAAAATCCACAAAAATTAGCATAGTGTTAAGAACAATTTTAGGTACTTCAAGGCATATTTCAGATTTGCATTCAGATGAAATGAAGACTTGCATTAAAAACAAAAACATGAGACAGGATAGAAACTTGAGCAGCACTGAGGTGATGCATCTCACCCGTTTCCACTTCAGCCTGACAATACCTTTCCTAGTGAGACATTTACTACCAGCAGTATGATTCAGAGCAAAGTTTGCCTTAACAGATCACCAGAAAAAACCCAAAACTTCCCTATCAGCTTAGATAAGAAAGGTCATCTGCCCTTATAAACCATCATATCTATTCCCTATCTCCATTCCATATGTCATTGGGTTGAACTTGCATGTTCTGTCTTCTCCTATGCAGAGTTCCAATTCACAGATGGGGACAAACCAGAAAAACAGAGTACGAGGGCACAACACAAACATCATCTGGCTGTTGCTATCGACAAGCCAGAAAGATGCCCTGGTGAGAACCCAGCAACAGGAGCAACGTGTTTCTACTTGTGTTTTCATCTTAACACCTCTGTCAGGTCAGGATTCCCTGCAAACTGCAGTCTCAGATTTGCCTTTTGAGCAGGATCTGTTGGGGGGATCCCCAGGGTAGCACCCCAGCACATACCTGACCCCTTGTGATGTTCACGTTCACAAGCTCTTGAAGGACACAGACACGTGTCAGACATTCTGATTACAACAGTAATTTTACAGCATTACTGGAAATTAAGACCCATCTCAAATCAGTTCTGCTCCATACAGTTCTTGCAGTCAGGCAGCAGTCCATCGAAAACCATTCATTCCTGGATCTGCAAGGTTCATACTGGCATCAATTGCCACACTCTATGAAAAGTAACTTCCTAGGAATTCTGCCAATGCAAATGTGTTCTAGAGTATAAGATTAAAGAAATAAAATAGCTCCTTACTGAAGAATCCCATTTGTACTCACTATGGAAATCACTTGTGCCTGTCTTGACTTTGCCAGAGTCTCAAAAATTTTTGCAACAGTGACAAGTAGCATCTCTGAACATTGATAGTTCTTAAATAAATAAATAAATAAATAAATAAATAAATTTTAAAAAATACTTCTCTGCAGCACCTTATGCAAAAGCAGCTACGGAGCCTGACAGACCCATGGCAGCCAACACAAACCACAAACAAGCCCACACCCCTGAAATTCCATATTGAGGGCAAGCCTGACTGTGTTTCAGCAGCAAATAATCTCTGAGCCATAAGCACTCGAACAGCATCGCACCTGATTAGAAATCACTTGCCTGTCAGCTCCTGCTGCCTGAAGGAAGCTGAGCCCCTTACTGTGCCAATCTCTTAGTCTCTAAGAATACAGTAGACTTGCAGTTCATAATTGAAAAGCCACAGCAGAAACATTCCTCCAAACACAACAAGATGTACTGTACAAAAGTACAGATTTGTCAACAGTCAACACTCTCAAGAGAAGGAGACCATTAACATCAGCAAGCAATTCTGCACAACAATGCTTCCCTGATCAACACAGCCTCATGTGGCTCATTACAAAATCCTCTCCATATACTGCAAAGTTCCTTGGAAGTCCATGTTCCAAATGCCAGGACTGAGAGAGCAGAACAGTTGCATAAACTTTAAGAGACATTTTATAACTTAGTCCCATCTCTGTCCAGCTGAATACGTCAGATGTGTGCTGTGGCAGAAATAAACCCACCCCCACAGCACAGACAGCAGCTACATGCAGGCAACCATCCCAAGGAACTTCAGCATCACCAAGGGCAGGACTGGAGTCTGAGCCACGTCCTCTACTGCAGGGCTGAAACAGTAATAACCCTCTCAGTTTTGCCTGGGTAAGGCAGTCATGTAGTAACAGATGTTGTCAACATCGGTGCCAGATCGTGTGGGCGATAGGTAGGTGATCATTTACCTAAGTACAGTCCTCTCCAATTTAGAAGAGGCAATTTCAGTTGTAAAATCCATGAAGTAACCAAACATTGTTATACTTCGAAAGCAGCTGTTGGCTCGGAGGAACAGGGTTAGACCACAATACTTAAAGCACCCTCCTAAGCAGAATCCAGAAAGATCACATTCAGAAACTGAGCAAAAACTAAGGCACAGGATTTAGAATTAAGAAGCAGCTTAAGAATGTCTCTGCTCGCGGGGAGAAGTGAAACTTGCTGAAATCTCTTCCTCGGCTCTTCCCTACCCCAAGTTTTAACAAAAATAAGCAGTGTGCTTTCACAGATCTGAAGGCAGAAGGGAAAGGTTACCTCTCCGCAGCTGTCCCTGCCTGCCAGCCGCTGAGAGCCGCCGTTCCGTTACCATGTCAGCATGGAGAGCTGGGGACCAAAGTGATCTGCAAGAGAACACAACACGGATTTCCACAGCTGTGCTGAAGGCCAGATATTTATGCTGCTGGGAGGACTGGGACAGATCCAGCGACGTCTCTGAAATTTAAACACACACTCCCTCTGCTGCACGCCGCAGCCACTTGCTGGGGTGAGTTCCTCCCAGCCAGTATGCCGCCTTTTCCTTGTGCTGGCCACATTTGCAGCTCCATTACCCCCCAATTTTTGTGACCGTGTGCAAAGTTGAGGTTAAAACACAGAGCTCATTGAAAAGGTCTGCTACGACCATGAGGTGGTTTGCTTTCTTGACCTCCTTGGGAGGCTGCATGAAAGTTACTGCAACTTTAATGAACCTCTCCGGTTCTTGAAACTTAAGGATTTACCAGAGTTCACCCCTCTTGGTTTTCCTGATAGTGTTGCAAATAACCGCAGGCACAGGAGAGCTGTAAGAGACCACTGCTGGGGGGGGAGAAAAAAAAAAAAAAAGAAAAAAAAAAGTCTTGGAGACTTTGAACCAGAGGACTTACAGAAAATATGCTCTATTTTTAGACACAGTTATGCAGACTAACTGGACTAACATTAAACAAAGATGCTGTGAACATGATGCTACTTGAACCCTCCCTGACATTGCACAGGCTTAGCTGCTCCTCCCACCCTGATGGAAAAGCCCCGTTCTGCAGCACTGCCCCTTCCAGCAGCAGCAAGCCCCCGAGGCAGCCCAGCACTGATCCCACACCCGCACCCTGCTGCAATTGCAGGGCAGGGAGCAGATCTCACCTCAGGCTGCAGTCTCTCCTGCACCTACCTCCCAGCTCCAACAGGCACCAGGAATTACAGATACTCAGGACAACGCCAAGGAAGAAGCAAATCTGTCCCAAAAGCCAAAGCAACAATTCGTTGTGCTCTTGGAGAGGCTTACAGTGTGGGCATGGAGCAGGCTGATCAGCACCAGGCACATCCAGGGGAGGGCACAAGCCTGGAGAATAATCCCTGTCCCTTGGAGCAGAGTGTCAGTCCCAACACAGTCTCTCTTACTTGCAGTAAAATAAAAGTACAGATAATACAAAGATCAGCCCCTTTGAAGCACGCGATTGCCCCTGCTCTGCAGGGAGAGGCTGTGGGACAATGGTGCTGCACACATGCAGATGTCACCACGGGAAGGGCACAGGTCCAGCAGCCAGCCCTCTGCTCCAGCAAGGCTGTCAAGCACCCACCACAGCTCCACGGCCACGGCAGAATGCTATGGCTGCAGCAGGCTTCAAATCCCACCCCAAAAACAGAAGGTGGTTTTTCCCACCAAACATCAAGACAATGTTCTTCATTAACTTCCTGATGAGGAAAGGTAATAAAGTCATTACATCCCCACTGGCACATCAGGAGCTGGCTTACTTCATTTCCACCAGCAGTAAAACCCATCCCTGACTCGGTAACAAAGTTGACAGTGTTAACCAACACATGAATCATGTACAGAGTGCACAAATCACACCCTGGTCTTGCCCCCAGCACAGGGCAGAGCGCTCACTGCTGCTGCCAGAGATCTGAGCATTAAGACTAAATCACCAGCTCACCTTGTGCTGCTCGCAGGTAAGTGCCAGGGCATGCCCAGCACAGCATGCACAATGCACTACTTGCACCAGCTCAGCAGGGTGCAGAGGGAGCTGCCGGCACATCGATCCTGAAAGCTTCCTCCTGCAGTCTTGGCTGATAAGTCACAAGGAAAACTCACACCCAACACGTTTCTGTCAGCCAGGGAAAGGGATTCTCCCGAAGGCAGCACAGGAGTTTGCACAATGAGACTTCTGAGGAGACCAAAAACTAGAAGTACAACATGGGCTGATGTACAAGGGTGACCAGCTTGCACCTTCAGTCCTCCTGCACTGTAAATCTTCAGCCCCTCACACAGGGCTGTCCTAGCATGTGAGTAAGCATGAAGCCTCCTGGCCCAGCTGCTGGAGGGAAGAGGGCCAAAGCTGCCTGGAAAGAGGAAACCACACTGGGTTTGAAGTTCCTAGACACAATGCAGCTGATGGCCAGCAGATGCTGTGAGCATCATTGCACAGGGTTGGTCTGCTCTCTGCTCCAAGCTGCACCTTCAGCCATTGAGCCTCTCTGTGTCCTGATTTCCCATCCAGGGGCACTACAGCACAACACACCTACCTCATAAATATTTTGTGAGGCCTAATTCATTGCCTTGTGTAAATAAGCTGGAGTCCCATAAACAAATCAGGCAGTTAAGCATCATCTGAGGTGGAGTCAGCACACAGAAACCTTTGAAAGTATAATAAGGCCAGAAGGCATTTTGACCACACATACAAAAAAATAAAAAAAAATAAAAAAGAGAGGTCAAAACAGTCCAATGCAAAAGCAGGATCCTCATTGCTTGTGATGACAAATCTTGGAGGTGGCCAACAAAGAGGGAAAAAAAACACAGCAGGTTGGAAATAAAAAACAAAAGAGGGAAGTGGGAGGTGAAAGAAAATCACGTTCAGAGGCCCTGCCTCTGCACACTGCTTTACCTTTCACCTGGGACTTTTTACAAGTGCTTCTCAAGCTCGTTAAAAGCTCCAGTCCACCCAGTCAGCAGAGCTGGTGCCACCACAGGGCAGAGCCCACCTGGGGGAGGGAGCAGCCCAGCAGGGACTGCCTGGTCTACAGCCCGCATGGATGAAGGTGGCAGTCCTTTACCCCATCACTGCAGAAAGTCACAGGGAGCAGCATGAAGGACGGTACCCCTGCTTCCCTACCTCAGTGGCCAACAAAGCTGCCTGGGAGAGCCCCTGGGGAAGGCCATCACAGAATCACCAAGGTTGGAAAAGACCTTCAAGATCACCCGGTCCAACCATCCACCTATCGCCAACAGCCCTCACTAAACCACGTCCCTCAACACAAAACCCAAACGTTCCTCGATCCCCATCCTTTTGCTTCTCCTTCCTGCCCACCCCCCAGCACAGCACCTCGGGGATCCCCTGAAGCCACCCACCTTTGGGGACACGCCTGTCCCCGGCCGCATCCCCACTGCAAGGAGCACCTGCACCCTCATTAACGCCTCCACCCCACTGCCCCCACCCCTCAGAGAGCCCCCATCCCTCAGGGAGCCCTCAGCAAGCCGTCCCAGCCCCTCACGTAGCTCTCAGGATGCCCCCGCTGCGCACACACCTCCCCACCCACAGCCCCACTCCCCCCGCCACCCCACAGCCCCCCAATCCCACGTGCTCACAGCACCCCATACCGCATCCCCACCCCACACCGCATCCCCACGCCCCTCCGCGCTTCTCCCGCCCCGTGATCCCCCCGCCCTGTTCTCACCTCCCGTGACGGCCCCGCTCCCGTCCCGCAGCTCTGCCTCTGCCGCCGCCGCTGCGCCCCGCAGCCTCACGTCACCGCGCCCGCCCTGACGCCACCGCATTCCCAGCGCCCCGCAGCCAATCGGAGCCGCCCGGAAGTGAGTACCGCGTCACCACGGCAACGGCCCCAAGCCCGCCCCGCCCCTCTCTGTCGCACGGCGCCCCCTGGCGGGTTCAGGACGCACATCTCCTTCTCGCGTGAAGGCGCGGGGCATCATGGGAAATGTAGGCGCTGCCCGCGGGGCGCGCGAAGTAAAGAGGGAGGGGTGGAGGCGCAAAATGGCGGCGGGGTGGGCGCCTGGCGTGGGGAGCTGTGGGGCTTCCCTGCCGCTCCCCAGCACCTCCCTCTCTTTCTGCTCTTATACTGTGCTTAAAGGTCTTAGACTGGGCTGAGCTTACGCCCTCATGCCTTGGGTAAACCACAGTGCTGACTGATGGGATCAGTGGTGTTGTGTTTTAAAGCACAGGCTCCGTTCCTGCTGTGGTCGATGATGCCCCTCATTAATGAGATGTAACCGCAATTAAGAACAGGCCTGGCACTGCTGTCGGGGAGTTACAGAGAGCTATACGGTCTCTCCTGAGCTTCTTCCAGACTAAATCCCAGTTCCCTCAGCCGCTTGTAAGATTTGTGCTCCAGACCCTTCACAGCTGCCCTGCCCTTCTCTGTTTGTGCTCCAGGGCTTCGATGTCTTTCTTGTAGCGAGGGCCTCCCTGCAACCTTTTTACAGGAGTTTATCCTTCGGGTGAGGTGCTGGTGCACATCCCCAACACTGCACGCCTGCTGCTGACTCAGGCAGGTTGCTGCTCCTGAAGGATGGGACAGGCCTGGCTGCTCACAGCTTGGCAGCCGACCAAAGGCAGTGCTGACACTGGAACCTGACTTTCCCTCCACGCCTGTCCTCGTAGCATTAATTCTGCTGCACAGGAACTAGGCTGTTCAGAGCAGAAGCGACGTTCTGATGAGTTGCTTTTAAAGAAAATTGGTGCAGCCCTAGAGCTGGTGAGAGGTGATGGCACGGTCACCCCCGCATGCCTCCTAGGGTCATAGAGCCCTTCTGACAAAGCTGAGGTTGTGTGGAGGTGGCTTTTTTCCTCCTGGCATAGGTGTGGCATGGCACCAATCCCAACACTAATCAGGGAAAAGGTTGAGCTAATGGGCTGATGAAGGATGGTGCTGCCTCCCATCAGCACATTTCCACCCAGCCCATTTCCTTCCCAGTTGCACGCTCCTGGTTCCTCCCTCTGCCTGAGGGTCTCATGGGGCTGCAACTGCTGTGCTGGGGTCACCTGGGGAGCTGCAGGGATCAGTGCTACACCTTGATGCAAGAAATGGTGTTGTACCCAGAGGTATGATGTGTTGTGAAGGTCCTGCTCTACCAGAAAGCATGTGGAGTGGAGAGACCCTGTGCTCACATGGAATGCTGGTGTGGCACACTATTATATCAGAGCCAGGCAGAGACTCCAGGTCTGCCTGGAGACTGTGTAGGGTTGTCACGGCCATACAGCACTGCTCAACATCCCAACCCCTTACAATATCCCATAGTACCCAGCACAGTGAGGAGGAGGAGAGGTGACACATTTGACTTGCCACAGCCCCTGGCTGGCAGGACAGGTCCCTGAGGCTGTCACCACGAAGGCTGCAGCCACCCATGCCCCCTCTGTGCTGCGTGGGACTGGGGCACGGGGCCACTGGGCACCCCCACAGATACACAGAGCTGCTTTGTATGGGGGCAGCCACGTCATGCACATGGGCCTACAAACACAGCCTCTCTGTGAAACTAACTGTAAGAAAAGAGCACTGTAAAAACCAGGGGGGAGGAAGAGCTCTGTGAGCAACCGCTCAAAGCTGTGCCAGTAGGAAATAGATTGCAATCTCCCTAACGAACTGCAGTTAAACTGCATCATGAGCTACTGTGAACCTGGGTTTGGTGCAGGGCTTGCTAATGGTGTGTTTTCAGAAGGAGTCCTTATGGTACTCTGTGCCCAGACAGTAAGGTGCCCAAAGTCACAAATAGGACTGTATTTAACAGAGGGACTTGAAAAAATGAAACTCCATGTTTGTGGGCTTTTTTTGTGTGCAAGGAGGTTGGCCAGAAGACTTTTGGCTTTTGTTCTCATCTTTTAGGGAACAAATTAATTGAAGGAGGCAGACCAGGCTGATGTCACTGAAGGGAGCTGACACATCCACCTGCTGCCAGAGCAGGGCCAGCCCTGCTGCCTTGGGAATTCTTTCTACTGCCTTCTGCAGGGCCTTGGACTGGACCTGAAGTGGGACTCTGAAAAGGGACTCCTGCAATTCAAGGGTGAGGACATTAGTCCAGAGCACCGTTCCCTTCCTATAAATTAATTATAAGGAGGTGCTGGTCCTCCCAGAGGATACCCGTTGCAATTCATCATCTACAGACACTTCTCTGTCCCTCTTGACCCTCCTAAACCAAACCACACTCCACTGGGTCAGTTTTCATTGGTTGGGCTCTTTCCTGTGGTGGGAATCCAAACTGTCCACTGCACCTGAAGCAAGTTGGGTTCCTGCAGGGCCACAGATGTGCAGGGAATAAGATTTATGGGCCAGTGGCTCCAAAAGCTTTATTACTTCTTGGTTTATATTGACATCTATGTGACTCCAGTGACTTAACAACCACCTTCAGGGAATGCACATGTAGTTAAGGACATCTTGGTCATTGCCAGAAGTGCCCTTTGTGTGGGGGTAGTGAGAAGGCACTGCTCAGGCCCCAAAGCTGCCCTGGAGGCCCCTTTTCAGGACATGTCCAAGGACACAGTGGATGATGCTGCGGGCACAGCCAGTAGAAACCAAGGGGGAATGGCAGTCCTGGGCCACAGTCCAGATCCACTGGTGGCATCTTGAGGCAGTGTCTGGTGTGCAGGGAGGTGAATCCAGACCCCACACCTGGGCAGCCCAGAGGAGAAAATGGCCCTGCTGCCTTCTCCTGACGTTGGGCTGAGTTCTTGGCACATTGTGGCTGCAGCATGGAGCATCTCTGCTCTACATGTAGTCAGTCACCTATAGGCTTGGTGCTGGTCTCTGCTGGTCTCCAACCTGAGATGACTGTGCTGACCAGGCCTGCTGGGCCCTGCAGCTCCCTGCTGGGCTCTGCTATCCTGCTACTGGTTGGAGGGCTCTGTGGCCATGGTGTCTGCATCTGAAGACGGCAGTGGACTGCTGCTCCCACCATTGCTCACGTTCTCTTTGCTGCTTTCCCTCATGGGATCACTGCCTTTATCCTCTACTTTCTGCTTGAGTTTGAGGGAAGAATCTCTCCGGCACGTGAGGGGTGGGTAGCCAGCAAAGCCTCCTCCACTCATGTTTGTACGTTTGTCTGGAAACAGATTAAAAAGAAAAAAAAGTTGTCTGTCTTCTCTGAGTGTCCCAAAGAAATGTCAGGACAGGAGAACCAGCAGCAGCACTGAGCTGCGTGCCATGGGGAAGGTCTCCTACCTCCTGGCTCGATGGGGTGCATCAGGCGGTTCATCTGCACATTCCAGTGCTTGACGTTGGTGCTGGCCTGCCGCAGCTTCCGCTGGGCTGCCTGCAAAGAGACAGAGCAGAGGTGGGCACAGCACCACTGGCAGGAGTTTCTCTTCCCTGAACCTGGGCTGGAGGCTCCCTCTAGGATGGAGGCAGCACACCCTCCTTTGGGTCTTCTGCTCCTCCTGCTCCCAGCCCTCCCTGCTCCACATGTTCCCAGGTCTGACATTGCTGCCCTCTTAGGGACATGCCAAGGGCCAACAAATCACCCTATGGCACAGCTCAGAAAAACCCAGAGCTCTGCAGTGAGGAAATGCCAGCATTTTCTCCAGCACCCACCCCATCAGCAGACTTCTCAAAATAGCATCTGCCAGTGCAGCAAAATGGGGGGCAGAGCAGCCACAGCCTCTTCCCTGCTTCAGTGGCTTTGTGAGCTGATCACCAGTCTGGCACAGCTCTGCAAACCTTCAGGAGCAAACCTTAGATCTCCTCTCCCTGCTGCAGCTGATGTAACCCTGAAACCCAGCCTGGCTGCAGCAGGTTGTGTGACAGCAGGTCTCCAGGTTCTCTCCAGCATGGAGGTGACTCAGGGGAGGCCTGGAAAGTCCCCTGGGTCTTCCAGTGTGATAGGAAGAGGCACTAGGGTGATGCTCACCATGACGTCTTGGTCCACCCGCTGCCTGTTCACTCTCACTTCTTCCAGCTGCTTCTGGGCCTCTTCCAGACACTTGTTCTTGTTCTCCATCTCCTGCTTGAGGACTTGCTTCTCCAGCTGAGTTTTGATGATGTATTCCTCCTGCTCCTCCTTCAGTTTCATTAGCTGCTTCAGCTTCTCCTCTTCCTCAGCCAGTAGCCTGCCAAGAAAGTGCACAACATGAGGACATCGCTCTGCCACTTCATCCATCAGCTCCCCACATTCCTTCTGGCATCAGAAGCACGCTGGCTCCCCAGGGAGCAATTGAGGACAGCTGAATCACCCCGGGGAGCATCTCTGACAGCCCTGCCTCTGGGAGCAGGTGGAAAATATGCAGGGAGGCTCTGCTCCTACCTGGCCTGTGCGTATCTCACGGACTCCTCGTCGTGCCGTGCTTTCACCTCCTGTTGCAGGGCCTCCTGGAGCCGCTCCTGCATCTCCTCCAATTCCATGATGCGCTTACGCTGACGCTCAGCCTCCTCTTCCTTCAGGACCATCTCTGCCTGCATGGAGGCACGTGCCTGCAGCGGGGAGAGGAGATATCAGGGGACCTGGGACCTGATGTGCCACATGCCCATGGGGAAAGCTCCAGGGCAAGGCTGTTTCCCTGCTCAGAGGAACGCCTCTTGAGGAGCCAGCATCAGCTGCAAGGAGGGAAAGAGGCTCCCTAGGCAGACCAGCAGCCTCTCAGCTTTGTGCACCCTCAAGCAGTTTGTCCACATCTTGTTCCTTGGGTATCATGTGCTGACCCTCTGTCCCTTGTCCCCATGTCACACACCACTGTGCATACCACCACCACCACCACCACCACCACCACCAGAGGTACCAGCAGTGTTACTGCAAGAGGAGAACATGCTCCTAAAAGCTCTGTCAACCCTCCTCAAGCTGACCTGGCCAAGGGACAGAGATGGGACAAGCGATGCAGCCCCACTGCAGGACCTGCCTTAGGTTTACCCCCACCTGCTCGGCTTCCCGCAGCTGGATCTCCAGGGTCCTCTGCATCTCCTCGTGCTGCTGCCTCCGCCGCTGCTCCTCCTCCTGCAGCAGTATCTCTGCCTGCCGCTGGGCCTCCTTCAGCAGCTCCAACTCCTGCAGTTTCCGCTCCTTCTCCTCCTGGAGCTGCTTGAGCCGCTGCGTCTCCTCCTCCTTGGCTGCCTTGCGCTGCTCCCGTTGCTCGCGCTGCTCCCGTCGCTTCTGCTTCAGGTCTTTGTGCAGGGACTTCTTGCCTTCAGCCTGCAGTCGAATGGCAGTCTGGATGGCTGCGGAGGGAAAAGGAGGATGTCAGGAGGGATGTGGGATTCTGGGGACAGGGCACAGAGTGGGCATGGTGTACGAACCTAGTGTCCACTCCTGGCGCTGCCGGGTGTCAGAAGCACTCATCTCATACGTGCGGGATGAGGTCTTCACACAGAACATGCACCTCTTCCCATCCCGGTCAGGCAGCACCTACAGGGAGAGGACATGGAATGGCATCACTTCCGTGTGGATGGGGGACAACCAGTGGGATGAGAACCAAGAAAAATCCCCAGACATGTGGGATGTGGTGCTCCTGCTGTGAGCTCAGGCTGTACCTCCACACAGCAGTGCTTGTCCAAGGTGATGCTCCCCCTCTTTTCCTTCCGTTCTTCACTCACGTAATAAGACAAGACACTGGGCTTTAGCATGAACCACCGCTCCGACCAGTTCCTCCTCAGCTGGCCCTTCTTCCAGAGGTAGCCCTGCACCCAGGAGACACAGGGTTCAATAACGACGTGGGGGCAGGAGGGCAGGATGGGTGTTTGTGTAATGACATGGCAACCACATCCTTAACAACAGGGAGAACATCCCCCAGAGAGGGACCAGCTCTCTCAGCCATGCCCCAGGACACGTGGGCTCCTTGCCTGTTTGAGCACGTCCTCAATAACCTCCTGGTACACCTCCTCCACTGCCATGCTGATGGCTTCCTGCTCGATGCCCCGCAGGAGCCGCCCCGAGTTCACCATGTCCAGGAACTGCCAGACCGTCAGGCCGCCCTGCCCCTGTGGTTCCTGGGACAGGCAGTCGTCCAGCTCACAGGAATTCAGCTCCACATTCATGGCCGTGCAGATCTTCTTTAGCAAGTACTCCACCTGTGGAGATGGGGAGCTCAGCATCATGGAGAAGTGAGAACCACCACATAACCACCGACTTGGACCAACAAAACCCATTCTGGAGGACCTAAAACCACATCCCTTCCCAGCCTGGAGATACAGGAGCCTTATCACCAAGAAGTCACCCCCTGGGATGGTTGATGGTAACAGGCAAGCTTTTCCAGGCCCAGGACATTGATTTGGGGTCAGAGCTTGACCATCGCATGGAGGCTTCTCCTCATCACAAGGCCTACACGCTTTTGGCTTGTTTGTCTAAAGAGAGAGAAGCCATGCTTTAGGTAAGACTTCCAAGCACTGCTGTCCCCACACAGAGCAGGGAATCAGACCACAGCCCTGACCACAGCACTGCTTTGGTTTCCAGCTGGCCTCATCAAAACACTGGAAGGAACAGGGAAGGGGTCCCTGCAAGGGAAGTGAACATCATTTCAAAACTATCAATTGCTTTCAAAATAGAATTGCTGACGATAACACAGAATCATAGAACCATGGGATGGCTGGGTAGGAAGGGAACCTTAAAGATCATGGAACCATGGGATGGTTGGGTTTGAAGGGCCTTTAAGGCCCCCTGCCATGGGCTGGGTGCCCCCCACCAGCTCTGCTGCTCAGGACCCCATCCATGGCCTTGGGCACTTCCAGGGATGGGGCATCACCACTTCCCTGGGCAGCCTGTGCCAGGGCCTTACCACCCTCACAGAAAACAATTTTTTCCTCATATCTCATCTAAACATTTAATTTAAAGCCACTCCCCTTCATCCTACCTTCCCAACATAATGTTGGAACAACTTATTTTGGTATCCACAGAACTTGAGAGCAAGGAGGGCAAGTGACTGAGGTGTGACACAGCAATGTCCCCTACCCCAGTGGGATTTCCCTCTCTCCTCATCCATCTAGGGAGAGGATAATAATTCAACTTGTTTTATTTTTTAATTTTTTTCCTTTTTTTTTTTCAGCTCAGCGAGCAGAAGGATGATTCATTCGGTCTGGGGAACAGGAAACACCTCTCCTAGGGCACAGGAAGTGCGGTTGCCTTTGTACATCTACACATCACTGCACTTCTTTTCAGTTCTTGGTGCCTTTTCTTGTTTGTTGGGGGTGTTTTTGTTTTTTTTTTTTCCATTTGTTTGTCTGTTGGTGCTCTGGGGCTGCTCACCCATCTGAGATCCATCCTCGATTGTTGCAGTGGGACCTGGTGAGGCTGCTGTTGGCTTTGGTGCTCCTCACCTCTACCAGCCAGCTCATGGGGCTTCCACATGACCCCTGGCCAAGGGAATGCCTCCTCCTCCAAATACCGCCTGGAATTTGGGGATTACCACCAGCGGCCCTGGGTGCTCACACTTAATTCCCTGGGTGTTGCTCAGGGGCTGAGCTCCTGGTGGCAGTGGGCACGGATGGGGATAGCTGGGTCTGCTCTGCCACTGCCTTTATGAGGAGGGATATGGATATCAGGAGGAGCCCTCCAACACCATGCCCAATGCAACTGCTGGGTGAGCTGCAAGGGCTTCAGTAGCAGACACAGTTGGAGCTGAGCTTTGGATGCTCCTTGGTTGACAGTCTGAAGGCTGGGACAGTTGTTTCCCAGCTACCTAAATTCAACCACGGAAGAATGCTGTGGATTGGCACACACCATATCCTCCAAGACATCCTTCCTCTGGAGGCTTCAGCACCTCACAGGTTCCTCCAGTCACCCCCACTCCATGGGCACGGCTGCTCCCCCCACCCCGAGGCACCACATCTTGCAGGATGTGATGAGGCAGCTCAGGAAGGACGTGCTGGGTTGCGATAGTGAGACATGTCAGCCCAAAGCGAGCCCAGGAGAGGCAGCTCCTACCTCATCTGGCACCATGATGAGAGGGTATTTGTCTTCAGACAGAAAGTTGAAGAGACACCAAAGCTTGAAGGCATCCTGGTGGGATACAACGCTATTCCCATTCCGGTCAGGCTTGTAATTTTTCTTCGCTGTCAAAGTCCAGCAGAGCTCGTCAAAGTTTTCTTTGACAAAAGCACCTTCCTCCACCTGCAGACAGGACCCAGGCTAGTGAATGTACTGCAGGATTGCAAGGGGAAGGCAGAAGCTCCACACCAGAGGCCTCCTGTCCCTGCCAGCACTGCCGATTTGCACAAGTGGTGGGGTACTGGCATGTGGTTCCAGGACAATTCCTCAGCACAGATCCCTTACACAGATGATTTTAGGCATGGCAGCTAGTAGAGAAGGTGCTACAGGCACCTGGGCACCATGACACACCTGGTAGCTCAGCCAAGGGTGCTGCACATGTGGCACTCATAGAATCAATCATAGAATGCTTGGGTTGGAAGCGACCTTAAAGATCATAGAGCCACAGGACGGATGGGTTGGAAGGGACCTTAAAGATCACAGAACCATGGAATAGTTGGGTTGGAAGGGACCTTAAAGATCATAGAGCCACAGGATGGTTGGGTTATGACCTTACAGCCCCCCCAGCCCCACTCCTGATATGGGCTGGGAGCCTCCATTAGCTCAGGCTGCCCAGAGTCCCACCTATATCTATGGCCTTGGGCACCTCCAGGGATGGGGCTGTGGAGCACCAGCAGAAAACATAACACAAAGCATAGCCAACACCACCAGCCAAACCCATATGACAAATGTCTGGGTGGCTTTGGGTCACTTTCCTCATCCCATTTGAACAAAAAGAGGAACTGAGGTTCGGTGAAGGGAAGTGTCGTGCCACAAGCAGGCAGCCCGAGAGGAAGGGATGGTGCCTCCAGTGGCCCTGTTGCCCATCCACAAGTTTCAGAGGTCACCAAAAGCCTTCATCAGAGCTGTGCTCGATGCATCACTGCTGTGCTGTGTCACTGGAAGGTGGGGATCAGACCCTTGGCAATGTCTGGCCCAGTACTTTTTCAGCCATGCAGCAGCATGTGAGCAAACCACAGTCTGCAGTAGCAGAGCCGGAACAAAACCCCAGGGCTGGGTACCAGGAACAGCTGAGAGCCCCACTTACCAGGAAAAACCTCTTCCCCTCTCAGTCTGCCTCTGGGATTTTATTAGTTTGACCAGAAGGCAGTTTAAAGGTCACCTCCCAAAGAACCACACGGGAAACTGCAACGGTTTCGGCCTCTCTGCAATGGGAGGGATGGGATGTGCTGGGCTCCCTAATGCAGAGCCCTTTTGGGAGCAGCAGGGAGGGAAGGGTCATGAGCCCCTGTGCTGGGCCCCAGTGCATTCAGGGCATGCAGTGGAAGAAAGCTGTCAGCCCTCACGTGCCTGGAGGAAACAAGCACTGAGCTGCACCGCATGAAACAAAGGTGCTTTTGAGCCACGGAAAAAGAGAAAAACCCCCCCAGCTTCCAACCTGTCCTCCTCCATCTCCTCCTTGTTCACCAAACCCCCTGCCCTGTCCTGCCAACCGGGGGGGGGGGACACGGCTCACCTTGTCCAGGATGTATTTGTTGAGGTAGGGCATGTAGCCCTGGCTGGACACCGGCCCGTCGTCATCATCACGGAAATGTTCCTCCAGTGCCACGGGGTCGTGGGGGATGCACAGCACTGTGTACAGGTTGTGAGACAGCACCTGGCAGGGCACGAGGGAGAGAGCAGGGTGAAGCCTTGGGATGGCAACCCCAAAAACCAGCCTTAGAAGTCAGCTGGAGAGAGCCAAGAGAGAGGATTTTATGTTCAATTCTTTCCTATGTTGGCACGTGGATAATTATTTTTTTTTCCAGACATTACAGAGCAAACAGGCCATGCTTTGATCAAGATAAGCCCCCGAGCCGGGCTGCCTGGCAGCTGCCCTCAGCAATGTCTTAAAAAAAGAACAAATGCACCCAACCCGCCGCTGTGCTGTAATGCTGTGCTGCTTTCTGCAAGCGTATCACCAGAAGACGTAAAAATGAAAATAAGATAAAGTTTAAAACAAATGAAGATGAAACGCTGTTGGAAGGGAAGGCGGCCAACAGTGATCTGCACGCACACCAACTCCAGGAACACCACAGGTATTGCGTTTAGAACAGATCCCCCCCCCAACAAAGCTCACTTTGCAGCACGTGAATTTTCCACGTGTTGGGAATTTGGATGCTGTCACCATCCTTGAGCTGCCAGCAAGCAGGACGTGCTCCATGGAGATGCCCAAGGTGGTACAACACGGCTTGGACGGACAGCTCGCATCAAGGCGATGGGGCTGGAGATTTCCTCCCAAAGGAGAGAAGCTGCCAGGAGCCACGCTGCTGCACAGCTGGAGATGGTTCTTGCTCAACCGGATTTTCTCTCTCATTTTTCCCCTTCGGAGCGATGCTATCAGCAGGGCTCCACCCGGTGTGCAGACACCATGAGGGCTGTAGCCCCAAGCGTTGCACTGCACCCTTTGGGGTTTGGCACTGCCTCAGGGGCTGCGCAGGGGTGGGTGAGATGGAAACGCCCTGAGAATCCAGAACAAGAGCAGGGAACCATGGCTGTGCCCTCCCCTTTCCATGCAGGGCTCTCATCCACAGCCCTCAACGCTCCAAAGCCACTGTCCTGCTGAGCACTGCCCTGTGAGCCATAGGGATGTGCTGTGGGGATGAGCTCACCCAAGCATGCTATGAGCCACAGGGGGGGGGCTCATGTGTGCACCCAGCCAGGGCTGGCACCCCGAGCCCCCTGTATGCCCCACACACTGCAAAGCACGTTCTGCTTCTTGCTGGAATGCTCACTTAAATATTGAAAGCAAGACAAGGCGGGAAGGAAACCCCCAGCTAAGGATGCAGGATGCGTGAGGTCAGGGCTACCCCAACACTATGGGGACAGAGGAGGGAGGAAAACACCCCACAGCCCTGACACAGGGGAAAAACCTATGGGGGCTGACAGGGGAAGGGGTGCTCTGGCCACTGAAGTGCAGCCCGCAGAGTGCTTTGGTGACGCTGCCTTTCTGCACTGCATAGGGGTGGAGGGGACAGCTGCAGTCAGCCCGGCACCACAAGCACCCCACGTCCCTCCCCACCACCATGGGGGTGGAACACGTCACAGCACTAAAAAATGTCAGCCTCTCATCTTTTCCCCGTGGGAGATGCAGTGGGTGATGCCAGGGCTGGAGGTGAACTTTGGGATCAGAGCGCAGCTCTGCGTAACGGGCACAAATCCTACATGGATGAGTCTCTGGCATAGCGTGGGGAGTTGTGCTGCTGCCTCAGTTTTTCCCCTTTGCTCAAAGCACAGCATCCCCAGAGGTGCTGCAGGGAGCCCAGCCCAGGCAGATACCTCCAGAACCTCTGCCAGCAGCAATAGAAATGTGAGCGTGGCCTGCATGCCCCCATGGTTCAAGCACAGCCCTATGGGCTCCTCCCCAGGGGAGATTTTCACCCAGCTGAGCTGCTCTCAGCCCTCTTGTTGGCCAAACTGCCAGCACCAGCCTGTGCCAAGAGCCCTTTGTGCATTCAGCAAGCACAGGAGCTTTAGTCCAAGCCATGTGGCTCCATCCTGCCTGCCCCAGGGCATTGCAGCAGGCTGCATTGAGCCTGTCTGGTCCCCAGGGCACCTGCCATACCCCAAGACCTTCAGGATGGGGGCTCTGCCTCCCAGAGGGCACAGGATGTGTGCCCCATCCCTCCCCTCAACACACAGCCTTAGGATCACCATCTTCTTGACAAGAGAAGCCTGGAGTATGACCAAGCTCTGTTGGGACTGCCCCAAATTTGGGTTTTCCAAAGTTTTCCAGCAGCATTTCCAACCCCAAGCAGCGTGCAGCTTGAAGACAGAGCTCATGGCAGCATCAGGAAGCACAATGCTGGTAACAGAACACCCCACATCTCTCAGCTCGTAGCACTTAACCACAAAACTGTCCTTCCTTCCTCTGCAGATACCCACCTATATCACACAGATGTACACACACATTTTCTTGCAGAGAAGCAAAACTTGAGTAAAGTACTCAAGGAGCAGGACTGCACGTAAAAGAACTCAACTGCTGAACCCAACATGGGGTGGGCAGCCCTAAATCCTGCAGCAAGCAAAGACTGGCAGTGATGGGCAATGGAAATGAGAGGTGGAAAGCTGCTGAGCGTTGAGACACGCAGTGGAACAAGCACTACTTGGGTGTTCCCAGCACCGTGTGGGTGTGCAGAGCCTCTCCTGCAGCCACGTCCCCATTTCGGGCCGGGTGGGAGAACAGCATGGGGTGAATCTGTGCTCAGCTCTGGATTAAGTCACCACGGGGATGCGGTGCTCAGCCTCTGCATGAGGGGCTCGCAGCTGCATGGGCTCTCTAGGAAACTGCTGTGAAACTCGTTGTGTTCGTGAGCCCAGCACCACCATCCCCAGCACAGAGCTTGTGAGATGAGCGCTGCACGTGGTGACGTCGGTGCTCTCGGAGCAAGGTGTGCTGCACTGGGGTTGGGATCGAGGCTCAGCACCTGTCCTTGGTTTGCTTTGGGATTTTCCTGGATTTCTTTAGCTATTTCTACGCTTCCAGGTGTCTTAAAAAGAAAATGGCACACGCAGCCCTCTGCTCTGAGAGCCTTCAAGAGGAACCCAACCCCATTGGGGTCCCTGCAGCCGGGCAGCAGGAGCTGCCATGCAGGTTCCCAGCTCCCTGTTATTTGCCCTGGGGGAAGCCCTTGAAAGTAGGAGGAAAAATAGAGAAGAGGTTTCTCTGCAGGGTTTCACAACGCATCTCCCAGGCTCCTGATGCAATGCTTTACCATGTTTTGCATGTTTCTAACTCAGGTCCCTTCTCTGCACTGCAGCCCCAAAACAGCACATCCATCCCAGCAAGAACCAGGCCAAGACTTTAAGCAACAAAGAGGAGTTGCAGCGTTTGCAAAGGAGAGAAAAGAATTAAAATAATTGCTGCCTGTTATCAAAACCTGGTGGATTTCACCAGTCCTGGAGGCAGATAAATGAGCTTTATAAGTCTTTCTGAGGACAGATCAAGCTCAGAGCCTTCTAAAAGGTGCTGAGGGGGTGGAGGAAAGGGGAGCTCAGTATTTTGGAGCAGTGATGTGTTATTGCTGGCCCTGAACACAGAGCAGCCGTCATATTTAGAACCTTCTCCCTCCACCTTCCGACCCTGTGCTGCACAGGAAGAGGCACCATGGGCGCATCAGGGTGAGAAAACAGCCCGAGTTTGGGCTGAAGGTGGGCACAGACAGCGTAAGAAACCAAAGCCACGAAAAAAAAATCCAATTTCTCCCCCATTTTCACACCAAAAACACATCTGAACATTGATTCTTCGCTACTTTCCCCCCCCACGCACACTTTTTAATGCTTAAAATGGAGGTGAGGCACAGAAGGAGAACTTCAGGGCACCGCACGTGGCACAACAACTCAGCCCTCCACCCCTCAGCACTGAAACTCTCCGGGACCCCACGGGCTTGCAGAGCATCCCCAGAACCCCACAGCCCTCCCCGAACCCCCCCGGCTCCCCCGTTTACTCACTTTGAGCTGAGATTTGGACACTTTACCGCTCTTCTCCACATCCAGAGCGGTGAAGGCGTACCAAATGGACTTGAGCAGCTCAGCTCTCAGGTCCATGGCTACAAGCGGCGGTGACAGCGGCTCTTCTGTCAACGTTGTGAATCCGGTTTCAGGAAACCGATTGCACCGAGAGCCCCGAGCGGCTCCGGCCGTGCGCGGAGCAGCAGCGCCATCTGCGTGGGGATGCGCTGCGCTCCGGGCACCGCTTTGCTCCCACCGCCGTCCCGGATGAACGCAAAGATTGCGGGGAGCGCAGTGAGAGCGCACGGAGAAGGGATCGGCAGGGATTCGAGACCCTTTGCTGGCTCAGCTTCAGAGTTTGTGCGAAGGAAAAGTTTCCTCCTTGCTTAAAATAGCAGCTTCCTCTTCTTGGGGTGAGATGGAGAGCTTCCCCCCCTCACCCCCCTCCCGCAGCAGCAGGGGCTGTTTGGAAAGGACGAGGCCCGAGGAAGGGGAGCAGGGCTGCAATGCGCTGCAGGTGGTGGGGGTGGTTTGTCACGGCCCACCCTTCCCCACAGAAACCTCTTCCTCTGCAGAAACAAACTTCCTAAGTACGTGGGGCAAATAAACACGTGATGCTCACAGCTCTGCTGCTGCTCTGTGCCAGCTTTGCCCACAGGCTCTTATGGGCACAGGTGCTGCCGTTACCCTGCTGGGCAGAGGATGCCAGCCCAGGTCTGTCCCGAGCAAAGAGAGTTGTGAGGACACACTCACAGATGTATTTTCTTATAGTAAGTGGCATCATTCCCTAACCTGAAGTTTACAGGAGCCCTCGGGGGTGCCAAGCCCTGATGTGGGACTCTGAGCACCCGAGAAGCACAGTGAGGCTGCCACTTCTCACAGCCCTCAGCACAGTCCTGGGATGATCACAGCTTTGGGAGAGCACTGGGCCAATTCAACAAAACCTCCTGCACTGCCTTAACCCTGAAATCTGCAAAATAATAGAAGCCAACTCAATCTGCCATCCCCTTCTGCTCCACAGCACTGGGTCTGCCAACACAGTTTGCTTTGAGGGTGGTATTAGATGGGAGAATTCCTGCCACACACTCAGTGTGCATCCATGGGGACACTGACTTCCAGCATCAGAACACTGCTGTTGTTCCATCACCCAGCCCAGGGCCACCCTTTGGGCTTTATTGCTTTGCTGCCCACTTGCTCCTTAGGCAGAGGGGTTGGCAGAAAAGGCGAATGCTGGACCATTTTTAGAGGGAGGGGACAGAAAGTGCCTCTCCACAAAAATTCTGCATTCCTAGGGTTGAAATCTTTGTAGTTCCGTATCTGCTTCATTAGACCAGCAGGTCTTGGAAATCTCAGGCATGAAGTAAATAGAAAACGTTCTGCCATCTCCTCCAGACTAATGGGGTGGGGGGGCCCACAGGCCAACACCTCAGGAGAGGGGGATGGTAGAAAAGGGGAAAAAAAACGTAGGAAGATAGGCCTAAAAAAGCCAATACAGTGGCAACGAGCTAAGGGAGAAAAAGTAATTTACTAAATATGATATCATACTGCAAGATAATACAATATAATACAATATAATTGGAACTGAGGGTAAGAAATCAAATAAAATTAGAAAGAATGTCCAAAACCAAAGGCCTTATTCTAATGCTGAAGGCGAGACAGCCAGGGAGCACGCACTGCAGAGATGAGCAGTAAAAGGGGAGGCGGTGTCTCGACTTGCAAACAGTTTTATCTTTCCCTCTAAACGGAAAATGGAAACAGAACAGTGAAAGTCTTCTAGGAGATGATGTTCTTCTGAGATGTTCTCTGGGAGATGCTCTTCTCTACTGAGAACCAGGTACCTGGAAATATCAGCAGTCCATGGAGCATTAACTTTAACTCCCAGCACACTACGTGATATTCTGATGTGGAATACCGATAATTTAAATCATAAAACAATGACAAGTGTCCACAGCAAGGAGCAGGAAAGCTGCTGCTCTGAGCCAAGGAAAACAGAAGAGCCTCCAGCAGAAGGTAGCAGCTGTCATAGACACTGCTCATGGAGAGAAGAGCCCTTCTGGCATGGTCACCCTGGCAGCCCAACACTGCCAGCACTGGCTCTCACCGCCTGTTTGCTGCACATCACAAGCCAGCTGCTCTCAGACTCCTTCCCTCCTTCACTCACTCCCTCAAAGTATAGGAACTGCACATCTTCCATGTGCCTGCTGGCCCAAGTCCTGCAGATCCTGATCCACCCATGGAGGAACGGGCTCAGCTGCCTGCTCTTCCTGCCTGGGAGGCTCTGCAGGGTCTCAGCAGCCATTCTCAGCCACGGCTGTGTCCAGTGTTACAGGTTCATGCTGGGTTGCTGCTGCCATCATGCTGATGGTGTTCTCCAGGCTCTGCTGCTTTTCAAGCTAGGGGAGAAAAGTCAGAGATAACACTGCCCTCCCAAAAAGTGTGCTCAGGAGAGTTGGCCTTGCCCCAGAGGACAGAGGTGTGAGGGACTGACTGGCAGCAGAGCAGAGCAGCAAAGCAGAGAGACACTGCTGTGATGGGGAAAGGAACATTCTGCAACCCAAGCAGGGCATCCCTGTTCCCCTCCACACGCAAGGCATATGGGAGTTAAGGAGCAAGCAATCTAAGCAGGAGGAGATGCAAAGCAAGAGGCTGAAGTTGGTGAGTGGATGGGGATGTGTACAGTGAAGGTGGCAATGCTCAGGCTTGCTCAGGATGCTGTGTGGTACCTGCAATGCAATGTGAGCACCATTGGTGGTTGCCAACAATGCCACCTGCTGATGATAGAGGGATGTAATGGCTGACTCTTCAGACATGACTGCCCCAGAGGTGACTATGGTAACCTAGGAAAAGTTAAGACACAAGACAATTGTGTCACAAAAGAAAGTGGGATTCCCTCCCAGCAGGCAGTTCCTCTGCAGGGAAGAGGGAAGGCCTTGCTTCTGCCCATACCGGCTGTGTCTCAGTGCCATCAGCGTTGATCACAGCCATGGTGTGCATGTCACCACACACGAACTCTTCCTCAGGCACTGAGAGGGCACTGCTTTGTATCACCATGCTGACTGCACTGCCCAGGGCCTGCAGGTCTTCCTGTGACAAGCTGATCTGGATAGGACAAAAGCAGATGTTCTCAGCCAGGCTGCCTTCTCAGGAAGCCTTATACAATCCCTGATTTTAGCAACAGAAAGGCTAAAATATTCTCTCCTCCCTCATGTGCGAGACCAAAGGCACAGAGAACTCCAAGGATTTTGCCCAGGATCACAGACAGAATCAATGGAGTCCTCACAGATCCCTGGTTTCTAGCTCACTCCCTTCAACAAGACCTCCCTTTCCATTTAGCATCTTCTCTCGGCTTCTAAGTGATAGTTCATGCAGGCAGCTCCTCATGCTAAGAGGAAACAAACCTCACTCATGGCAGCTGTTTCCTCTCCCCCAAGCCACAGAAGGTTTTCTCAATCAGCAGACAGGCAGCTCATGCGGGGAAGTATGTGCAAGAAAAGCACTGCTGTTTACAAACTATGGAAAAACAATCTCCAAATCCAGCCTGTGTCAGCAAAGAGTGGGAGCTGCCTTCTGACAGCTGTGCAGGAGGCGAGGGCTGGCAGGCACAGCACATAAGCCCAGACAAATGCCTGCAAGACCCTGTCCAGCAAGGCAAGTGGTGACCAGAGGCCTGTGATTTACCCTTCACATCAAGGCTGCAGCAGTGGGACAGGACTGTAAGGGGGGAACCATCATGACAGACAGAGCCCCAGAGTCCCAGGGTCTGTTTTACACAGAAAAAAAAGCCTTATAGAGAAGACCAAGCTGAGATCTGGCCCCTGAGGGGACATCCTGTTTAGTGGCTTCAGGAAGTACCTAAAGAGATGCAGAACAAGCTAGGGAGAGGCAAACCTCACTCAGGTAACTGCTCTCCCTCAAGTGCTGGAGGCTGTTAATGTCCATACCTGCTCTGTCTCATCCTGAGAGATAAGTGAGACCTGTGTAGGCATATCATCATATTCCTCCTCATCCTTGTCTTTCTCCATCTCTGATGGGAAAGCAACATGCTGCCTCTTCATGGGGGAGCCTCCTTCAGCAGCAACTAAGTCAGGGAAAGCAAAGAGTAAAATGGGAGAGAGCAGGAAAGTGCATATCTGACCCTGGGACCTGCCTGGTCATTGAAGGGCCAACAAAGAGGAGCAGAAGATCGTAACAACAGCCCAGTGTTAGCCTGGAGAGAAGGACCTTCATCTCTCCCTGTACTACACAGCTGGATGCAGTCCACTCTCAACTGATGACACACAGCTTGGACCACAGGGAGAATTTTACTCTTGGCTGTGATGTGAATCTGGGCTTTATGAGTGAGATGGACAGCCGCAACACAGATTCAGGTCTGAAGAAGGACAGCAGATGCAGACCCTTGTTCCCTTGCTGCTATCTGTCTCCCCTCTGCCACAGGGCATGACACACTGCAAGTGATGTGGAAGTGATTGCTCACCCTCCAGCTGCTGCTGGACTTCTTCGCTCTCCTCTGTGGCCTCCAGCTCTCTGCGGCCGCTGCACTTGTGTGTACCCAGCGTAGATTTCTGGCTGTAGGCCTTCCCACAGATCTTGCAGGAGTAGGGCCTGCTGCGTGTGTGCACCACCTGGTGCTTGTAGAGGCTGGAGTACTCTGTGAAGCACTTCCCACAGCCCGGCACAGGGCAGGCATATGGCTTCTCTCCTAGGGCAGAGGCCACAGTGCAGAGCTTAACTCACTCGGCCTCATCATACCCTGCAAAGAGATTCCCTAACAAGAGAGAATAGCTGAAGGCAGACCACTGGAACAAATGGAACAATCAGCCCAATAAAGCAGTTCCTATTTCTTTTAATTACCTGGCTACCCTGAAACACGCTCCTGCAATGCCTGTCCCAGAAATGATCGTTTCAGTCCCAAAGATTTCAGTCCCAAAGTGCAGGCAGCTGACTGGGGAGGAGCTGACTGTCTTTTCACCTCCTCCCCTGCTTACCTGTGTGAATTCTTATGTGGTTCTTGTAATTGGTGACGCTGGTGAAGCTCCTTCCACACATGGGCTCTGGACACGTGTAGGGACGCTCGCCGGTGTGCGTTCGGATGTGAACCCTGAGGATGTGGGAGGTGGTAAAAGAGCGGTCGCAGTACTCAAACGGGCACTTGAAGGGACGCACCCCTGCAGTGACAGAGTAATGCTGATGAGAGCCCTGCCAGACTGCAGCTCTGGGGGTGCCCCACACACCTCCACAGTATGACACCAATGAGATCTCAGACCAGTCCCAACCAAATGTATGTTTTCCCCAGTAAAACTGGCACCCTTATCCCTTTCACTGAGCTGTTAGCAACTGAGTTGAGAATCCCAAGTGCTACTTCTACTGCCCAACTACTTCCATCTGAAGACAACTCCAGCTCTGCCTTGCTTCGCCCAAGATACAAGAGGCTGAAGCAGTACTTGACCTTGGAAGCCCTTCTGATAGGGAGCTCAGTTCTCTTATGGTGCTCACCTGTGTGTGTCCGGATGTGTTTCTGTAGATCGCCAGAAGCTCTGAAGGCTTTGCTACATGAGTCTTCTGGGCACTTGAATGGTTTCTCACTAGTATGTATTTTCATGTGGGTCTTCTGCCCATATGCTGCCCAGTAAAGAAACCACAGAATTAATTTTAGAATGAGAAGGAACTAAGATTGCAAGCTGTGTAACACTTCTCAGTTCACGCACACGTCTATCCTGTGTTCACAAAGCTGAAGGGGAAGAAATATCCAAAGAGCCTCACAACACCCCTGACTACTCAGTTTCTTCTTTTAACTCCTTTAATCTGTCTGTAATCAGTTCAGTCCTGAGCAGCCTCCCATACTGCAATTCCTTATCAGAAGGTGTTAAGAGCTGTGCTTATGGTGCTCTGCTGGAAAGAAGGGCTGATATTCTCAAGGTGATTTTGATAAGACTGAAGACAGAATTTTCACATGAGAGAAACTGTTACCTGTTGCAAATGTCTTCCCACAACTTGGGAAGCGACATGCATATGGCCGGTCACCTGTATGAGAACGTTCATGTACCTGGAAGAGAAAGCATGGGTCCTCTACAGTCCATGACAAAGGGGTAAGGAAAACAGCATGGGGAAATGTAGCAGCTGGAGAGAATCTGAAGTTCTCTGCTGGATTTCGTATTGGCCAGTTAACAAACCTGTCTCTTTCATGGGACAAAGCCTCTTCTCAGTGATATATTCCCATTTGATTTATTCCAAATTACGGATACTTTTTCCTGGTTCTTCAAGGTTAAAAGCACCTCCTTAAAGTCCTCAGAGAAAAACTCACTGCAGAATGATGTGTCAGTGCCAAAGGGTATCCTGACCTTCTCCTGAAACACCTGACCTTTTCCAATGGAGCATTTCCTTCTTCCTTTGCACAGGAACACTCTGATCTGGCACTAGAACACGGGGGCATATTTGGTCTGCACACTATGAGTGCATCTTAGTGCTTTACCTTCAGATGTTGGGCAGTGGTGTAGATGCGACCACAGCCTGTGTACCCACAGCGGTGTGCTCTATGGGCAGCCCTTATCCTCTTCTCGTTGCTGTGCACTTCCTGCTCCTGCAAATGCTGTCAAGCCAATGAGTGGAAATTAATTCAGCCAGCCACCACAGCAGCTGCCACCAAAGCCCATTCAAATTATTTCTTTCCTTACCATACATACAGTCCTTCACAAAAGTGTGTTGTCCCCACAAAAGTGTGTTTCTACAAACACAGCTTGCACACTTATGGTGCAACACAGGTTACAAAGCAGGGCTCTAGAAATCAGCATTTCCCATTCCTAGTTCACATTTTCTACCTTGGAAAAAATCTGAGTTGTATCATAGCAGCTCTGCTTTCTCAAATCTGTGCCTGCAGAGTAAAAGGCCCAGCAATCTGTGGGTACTGGCTAGGTGCTGCAGAAGGAACCTGCCACATTCCAGGCCCCTGTCAGCCACCTGTCAGTGGTGACACCCACAGAAGCCCTGAGCAGCTTATCTTCCCGAAGTTGGCATTACTCTGCGTATTACTTTGTGCACTTCAAATTTGTACATAAGTGCAACTTAAAGGAGACAACTTAAACTCCAGGTCCAATATGAAATACCACAGTCCCTCAGTGCTGCTGGAAGACCATTAAGGAAACAATTGCATCTTCACCTTGTTGGCATACTGCTTTAATGCATTGATGGTCCTGACATCAAAGGCAGCGTCTTTCTCCTCTTGCTCGGTTTCTGCCTGCACTTCCATGATGTCAGGGAGCACAATGGCAGGAGAATGGCTGTTGGTGGTGGAGTCATCCTCTGGCTGGACAGCCTCTGAAGTTCTGGAATCAAAACCTTCTGCAAGAGAAATAGACAAAATCAAACGTAGAAGAGCTGCTGAGTATAAACCACTCTTCACCTCCCCACGCTACTCCAGCCTTGGAAATCTGCAACACTTCAGCAGCTTTTGCCCCAGCTGCCAAGGAAAAAATGGGGAATATTCTTTACCTTTAGGTATGTAGGCCATACCCCTATCTTCTGAAACTACTGGCTGTCCATCTTCAAAAGCTACAAAATCTGAAAGAAGGGGAAAAAAAAAATCTAAGCACATTACTGGAAGACTTAGATGGGATGGAGGGGTTAACACATCAGTTCTGAGCACTGCAGTGTTCATACCCAGCCTGCCTGCTAGTGCTGAAAGTGAACCACAGCTACAGTTTTAAGACACCCCCTGAGCCCCTCATCCCTAAATGTCAAGGTTTTTCATGTTTGGTGGACAATTTTATGGCACCTCTTTGGCTCTTTGAAGTAATGCTCACCACTTACATCACGTCGCAGATGTACGACCACGGTGACATGGCTTCCAACTATCCCTATCCTCTCTCCTTAAAACATCTTCCCCCTCAAACATCTAATCCAGGAATAATATATTATCTTATGGTTCACAGAAACTCCTGTCCAACTGCTTCTAGGTAAGACAAAATTTGTTTGAGCTCTGCAGTTAGCAAAACCACAGCACACAGATCACTGGCCTCGCCTGTAGATTTGTTATCTATCAAACTGACAATATGTGTGGAAACCACATGTTCTTTTTCCTTGTTCATTCAGCTGGACAAGAAAACCCCATCTCAGATGGGCTCAGAGCCACAGCACAACTGTCAAGATACAGATGGTTTCAGTCATACCAGCATCCTTCTAAAGAAAGGTGAATGTATGATTCTCACCTTTCTCGACTATCACTGGATGGATGTACACTGTGTTTTCATCTTCAGTTTCAGTGACTTGCTCTTCAATTACCTTTTCATCTGAAACAGTTAAAAAGAATGCTATTAGCACTGCCCTCAAACTCCACACTGGTCTAATGAGCTGTCCCCTTCCTTTGTTGCACCTTGTGAAGGAATATAGTCATGCAGAAGGCAAAACTGTCACTTGAATGTTGCTTTTAATCAAGCTTTCCCTCAAACAGCCATAGAAGCACTTATCTTCCCAGAAAAGCTGGATCCTCCCTTTCCTAAACAGGAGGGCAAAAGGCAAAGAATCTCAGTTATCATTTGTTTACAATCACTTGTTTGAAGCAGAAAGAACAAAATTGCTTTAAAGTAGAAAGCAATTACACTTCTGCTGGAGAAAACTCAATTGGGAGCTTTTAATGACACCAGCAGGGCCTGAAAATATATTTTCTTCTACACTGGTTGGGGATCAACACTTGAAAAAAAAGTTTTGGCTTGAAGGGATCTAAAGCATTACTTTCTTTGATGAGTTGTGAAGAGTGGACTCTTAAAAATAGTGAAAGTGTGACTTATTCTGTGATAATATTTTAGTTACTTAATTATTTGATGCAGAGAGGACATCACTCCGTCCTACTCAAACTTAAATTGCTTTCAACTCATGCAAAGTGTTTGCTGGGAGAAGTCACAAAACCCAGTGGTTTTCAGCTTCACAGATTTAAACTTGCAGTGAGTTTACACAGAAAAGTAAGTGAAACAGCAATGACCAGGAGATGGAACTCTTGCAAATTCCATTCTGTAGGCTGGGAGAAAGCCATTGCTTTCCTTGGGAACAGCAGGTGATGGAGAAAGGAGCACACCCTGCTGCACACCCCAGAAAAAGGACAGGAGTTGAATTTGGCATTTGATATTGCATTTTAACCAACACTGAGCTCAGCACCCTTTTGAGTGAGAAAAGCTTTATTGGGAACCAAATGCTATGCACTTCAGTGAGGTCAAACATTCTGCTTAGCTTCAGGGGAAGTTTTGGCTACAGAACATACAGGGAACTCCATTTTTCCAGTGTGAACAGAACCTTCATTTTCTACTGCAACAGCCCTCCTATCTCCAAAGCTTTATTTCTGAAGCAGAGATGTTTTATTCATGGATGCATCTCCTACGTGAGGAAAAGTTGAGAGAGCTGGGACTGTTCAACATGGAGAAGACTGAGAGGTGACCTCAATGTTTGCAAAGATCTTAAGTGCAGAAGTCAGATGGATAGGGCCGGGCTCTTTTCAGCAGTGTGCAGCAACAGGACGAGGGGCAATGGGCAAAAACTGCAACACAGAAAGTTCTGTACAAACATGCAAAAGAACTTCTTCACTGTGAGGGTGGCGGAGCACTGAACAGGCTGCACAGACAGGCTGTGGAGTCATCTTCTCTGCAGATGTTTTGAGACCTGCCTGGATGCTTTCCTGTGCAACCTGCTGTCAGGAAGCTCCTTTAGCAGAGAGGTTGGACTCAAATCTCCAGAGGCCCCTTCCAACCTCTCTGATTCCTGCAGTTTTCCATGCCAATCTAAGACAGTCGCAAGCATCCTAGACAAGATCCATGGCGATCTGCCATGAGGGTGCTTCATTCCAACCCCATGGGGTTGTGAAGAGACTTTGAGACCCAAAGACTGCGTTACCTTTGGCAGCCCGCTGCTCGGAGGCTGCTGTCCCATCGCTGAGGGTCACTGCCTGCAAGCTCTCCATCACGCCCTGGCAGCCTCACACACCACCTCACTTTGCTCAGCGCGCTCCCAGCAAGGCGTGCAGCACGGCAAGCTGTCTTCTTTGCTACGGACCTTAAACAAAAGGAACAATCCGCCCTTCAACCCTTCCTCGAAGTCTGCACACTTACTTTCGAATGCCGGCTGAAAGTCAATAACGACAGCGCTGTACCCACGTCCCGCAGGGGCAGAACACGGCCCGACCCCCGGCACGGCCCACCACCGGGCCGAGGGGAGGAGGAGCGGCCAGGTCCCGAGCCCGGCCGCCCCTCCCCGCTCTGCCGTTCAGCCCCCCGCAAAGCACCGACCTGAACGGACCCCGCGAACGCGAGTCCGCCGCCTGTCCGCCGCACACCGCGGCCCCGCAACCCGCATAGCGACACAACGCGCCGCCGCGCCTCAGCCGCTCCCCGCGCGATATCCAGGTTCCGGGGCCTCTTTCCGGAAGTGGGTTGTGGAGCGGCGGGGTTCAGGCACGAGAACTCTTCCGGCTCCCTTCCGCCACTTCCTGACCTCACTGCCACACCGCGCCACTCCCAGCATGGCGCCGGCAGCACGGGGAAAGCTCGCGAGATCTCAGCCGTACTTATAGCGCGCGGCTCGCCCCGCCCCGCCCTCTCCGCCTAAGCCGCCGCCATGAGGTGGGTGCGGGAGCGCGGCGTTATCCATCGCCATCCGCGGCCCGGCCGCCGGGCAGGGGTTGGGTCACCGGGTCCGATGGTGGGGAACGGGTGGGCGGTGGGGGAGGGCGCGGATGGGGCTCGGGCCGGGCTGGGTTTTGGGGCGGACTGGGGTTCGGGCCTGGTCCTCGCTCCGCGGCCTGCGCTGGGCCCGCGCCTGAGCCTGTCTCGTCTTTCCCCCCGCAGCAGCAAAGTGTCCCGCGATACGCTGTACGAGGCGGTGAAGGAGGTGCTGCAGGGCAGCAAGACCAAGAAGCGCAAGTACGAGCCCTGCCCCGTGCCCGGCTGAGGCCTCGCGCCCCGTGCAGGGCCTGACCTGGAGCTCTTCCCTCAGGTTTGTGGAGACGGTGGAGCTGCAGATCAGCCTGAAGAATTACGACCCGCAGAAAGACAAGCGATTCTCCGGCACCGTCAGGTTCGGCATCCTCTTGCTCACACCCAGCCTTCAGCCCGCGGCCCTCAGCCAAGGGTGGCTTCCCTGCTGCAGGCCGTGCTGCTGAACGCCCCGGGTAGTTCAGACCGTCACCCCCGAGCGGGTGCGGCTGGACGGACCCCCACCCTGGGTCTTAAAACAAGAGGGGAGGTGTGGGGTGCTGCCCCCGCCGCCCTGCCCCAGAGGCAGGTTCTGAGCGCGGAGGAAGATGTGAGGAGCTGCGGTAAGGTATCTGCACGTGGGTCCCTCTGAGCTGTGTGGCATCCATGGCACACCGGGTAATTTGGGCTCTGTCTGCAGGCTGAAGTCGACCCCACGGCCCAAATTCTCTGTCTGCTTGCTGGGGGACCAGCAGCACTGCGATGAGGCCAAAGCGGTGGAAATCCCTCACATGGACATAGAGGCTCTGAAGAAGCTCAACAAGAATAAGAAGCTGGTGAAGAAGTTGGGTGAGTGGGGTGTGGGTTGGTCTCTGGGTGCCGTGGCTGAACCTGTGACAGCAGGTTTCCCCATGCTCACATTCCCATGTCTGGATTAGCTGCAGAGAACAGAAAACTGATTACTCTTCAAGAGTAGGATTCTGTCTGGGAGCTATCCAGCAAATCATAGAGCTTCTTACGGTGTGGAATGTCTGGCAGATCAGTGCTGCAGCAGTGCAGTGATTGCCCTCTTCCAGGAGGAGGGGATACAGGAGAGCTGTTCTGTCTCCTTAAGAAGTTAGGGTGCAACAAAGCCAAGTAGAAGTAGAGGTAAAAGTTGCTCTAATCCTGCCATACCGCAGTGAACAGAATGGAGTTGGGTTATTTTTACTTATAGCAGATAAAACCTTTCTTTTCTTACAAAGTGAAAGTCATTTTGATAAGTATCTTGAGCAGATAAGGAAAGCTTGCCATTCAGTTCTTGAAACCATAGGAGGTTGGAAAACGATGTAGGATATGGTTACTGTCACTTAAGCCTCTCTCAGGCATCATAGGATCATCATCATAGGATGGCCTGGGTTGAAAAGGACCACCTTTGAAGTGATTACCTCATTTCAACCCCTGCTGTGTGCAAGTTCACCAGCCACCAAACCAGGCTGTCCAGAGCTACATCCAGCCTGGCCTTGAATGCCTCCAGGGATGGGGCATCCAACACTCTGCACATATGCACAGAATACAGAAGGAGAATCCTGGTAGAGCTCTTAGCATCCATAATGTGGCTGGATAAACACCACGCATTTCAGGGAAGTCCTCTGTGTAGAGTTAATGGGATTGCTATCAGAATGTAGGCTCTGAGTCCTGGTGGGTTTGGTGGTGTGACAAGAATGGCTTATAATGCAGTATGAGGAAAAAGGCAGGGCTTTGGGAACATGGAAATGTATGCATTGGGGGAAATGCAGCAGTACAGACTCACCTGAGCTGTTGGTTTCAAATTGGATTAGAGATGAGAGTACTTCCTTACCTACTTTTGTTCTCACAGCTAAGAAGTACGATGCCTTCCTGGCTTCAGAATCCTTGATCAAGCAGATTCCTCGAATCCTGGGCCCAGGTCTGAACAAAGCTGGCAAATTCCCTTCTCTCCTCACTCACAATGAGAACCTGGTGGCCAAGGTTGATGAGGTCAAATCTACCATCAAGTTTCAGATGAAGAAGGTAAAGAGCTCAGGGCTTCCAGTTGGCAGCTGCTTACCTGGGGAGTGGTGGGTGATTGGTGGTCACTTGGTTGTGGCTGCGATCTCTGGTCTGGTCTGTAGGTGTCCCTCCAGTGTCTGCAGCAGCTCCTGGTGAGGAACATCCAGCATTCTGCTGGGCAGCAGAGGGACACAGTCACCAGAGCATTCAGCTGCTAACTGGAAAAGAACAATTGATTTGTGGTTAGAAGAGCTTTAGAAAAGTGATTAGGAGATGATCCTGATGTTTGAGCGCTGAGCACAATTGGTCATAATTAACACTTCCAGTAAGTGGGTGACATGTGCAGGGTGTGGCTCTGGAACCAGGCATGCCCCAGTGGGTTTGTGCACGCTGCTGTGCTTTGGCAGAAGCAAGTCTGGGACTTGACTCTGCAAGTGAACTTTGCAGCAGCTCTGTGGATGTCTGTGCCTGTCAAGAGATGTCAAGGCAAGCCAGCTCCCTAAAACCAAAATAACCCTGCTCAGGCATTTTAATCTCGTGACAGTGGTCTAAATGTGACTCCTGGGTATTATTCAGAATTAGCAGCTCTGCTAGCTGAGGTGCATCCTCAGACTCCAGCTGATCTGAGCCTGAAGGCACAGCTGGAAGGACACAGTAAATGCAATAGTTTGCAAATGCTTCAGCATTTAAAGTAACAGAGCTAATGATGTCCTGACGCTTCTCTTGTCAGCTTGCTCATAAATCCTTTTGTCTTCAGCCTGTGGGGAACATTGACTTACAAGCTCCTCTGCAAGGCTGGCAGGCAGAGGCTTGGCCTCTGTGTGTGTTATGTGCAGAAAGAAAGGGCTGGTGACTGGTGCCAAAACAAAAAGTGAAGCTGGCGCCATGCGTAGCAGTGAAGTTTGGAGCTGATAGTCTGTGCTGCGCTGGGTTAGCAGTTTGCAGGAAATGTGCCAGTGCTGCCTGGTGAGTCAGGCATGGGATTAGTTACATGAGAGGTCTGCTCCTGCTTCCCTACCAGTTCAGAGCAGTGCTTTGCACGTCCCTCCCAGCTTCAGGAGATGGCTGCTTGCTGCCTTCAGTGAGCCACCTTTGTGCTGTGAGGAAGCCAGACCTGCGCCAGCTGTTGCTCAGATTGCACCCAGATGCTGCCAGACACATTCATGGGAGCCACATGCGAGAAACAATGAGCTGTGTAGAAGCACTCTTCCATGGATAGGCTGGAGAAGTTAGATGCAGTGACAGACCATGGGGTGGTTTGATCCCTCGCTGCTCTGGGTTGTTCTGTCAGCCATTGTATAGGTGACCGTGGTGTCCTTGTCCCCAGGTGCTCTGTCTGGCTGTGGCTGTTGGTCACGTGAAGATGACAGAGGATGAGCTTGTCTACAACATCCACCTGGCCATCAACTTCCTGGTGTCCTTGCTGAAGAAGAACTGGCAGAATGTGCGTGCTTTGTATATCAAGAGCACCATGGGGAAGCCCCAGCGTCTGTACTAACTGGGTGGCAATAAACTTTTAGGACATCTTACAGCTGTGTGGTTGCATTCCTCCAAAGCTTATTGGGCAAGACTTTCTGAAGAGCTGCTCGCTTCCTTACAGTGAAAAAGGTTTTGAATGCTGTTAAATTGAAAGAGGGGTGAATTCAGGGGAAGCATCAGCCTTAAATTTGCATTTGAGCTTCGTAGGTCACACAAGCTGATTTCTTGTGAAAAAGACAAGCTTGTCACCCTGCATTCAGAGCAGGAGGGGGGGGACCACTCAGTTAGCAGCTAGCACAGGCAAAATTGGGGTGGTTACATCAAAACTAAGGAAACAGTTCCTGCACACAGTAGTCATGCTACAGCCTCAGGGCTCCCCAGCTCACCTCAGAGAGCTCCCTTCTGCCATCCCAGAAACAGCATCCTGTCAGCTCTCAGGGTCGGGGCTTATGGGGCACTCACATTTTATAGGGTTCTGCTGCCTTTGCAGTGACCAATGGCTGGAGTTGAGCTGCACAGGAGCAGCTCATGAAGACTTGATGGGTCTTCCAGCTGTTTCCAGTTACATTAAGATTTGAAAGGTGCTGGGGGTAAGAGATGGGAGTTCCAGCTCAGTGAGGGGTTCCTCATTGGCTCTGCAGAGAAGTGTTCCTGTTCAACTCAATGTTCTGGGCTAAAAATGAGGTATGTTGTGTCTAATTAATGTATATAAATAAATGTATTGTGTAATGACTGCAGAGCCTATGGAAATCTGTAGGATTTAAGCTGGAAGAAAAGCTCTGTGCCCTCAAAAAGAGCTCGTCTGAGCATCTGAAGAACAAAACAATGAAAATAGCTTTGGACCCTGCTGTTAGAAACCTTTTAAAACAAGCACCAGAGCCAGCTTCTGAAAGATCAACACAACACCAAGAAATTCCATTTAATAATTAAAAAAAGACAATACAAAATGCAAACATTTCTTTTTACAAAGTTCAGATACATTTTTCTTTTTAATCAAGTGCAAATAACTTTATGAACTACATCTTTCTCATCAATCACTTTGCTGGAGATGGTAAGTCACGGCCTGCTGCAAAAGGCAGATATAAATATTCCAACATGAAAAAAAAGAACATCCCCCCCCCAAAAAAAAATACACACAACAACCCTTATTTTTATGTTCACCTCGTTGAAACATTCAATACATCCCAGAGGTGGCTGATGGTTTTCAGCCCTTCGAACCTTTTCTGAGTCATCTGATGGGTGTGGGTAAAAGAAAGGGCTGCTTCTTTCTGGTGGGCTCTTCTGGGGGTTTCTTTGAGGATATTGGTGGGAGGGGGAGGATGTGTTACCAGATCTCTTTGTCCTTTACAGGAGGACGTGCAGCCCAGCTCGCCTTCCAGCACAGCCCTGGGGGAGCAGAGGTGCCCAGTTGGGGACGTGCGGCACCCAGGACATCCCACAGTTCTCAGATCCACCCTCACAGGCTCAGAGCAGCAGCAGCAGCTCTGAAATTCAATCACAGAGAATTAAAGAGCTCTGCATCACACCGGGGCCACCACAGCACGCATTTCTGGGCTGCCTTTTTCTTCTTTTTTTTCCTAAATACGAAAGACCCTTTTGGTGGCCATTGCTCTGCTGTGGCTGCCCCAGAGCGATTAAAAAACACAACAAAAAACCAACCCTCCGAATCCCTACAACGGCTTTTGTGCATCAAAGCAGCTGCTCTCAGACACCAAACCGAGCGACAAACAGCTCAGCCCCCAGCTGCTTCCAGCCAGGCTGCGAGCCGGGCGGCAGGAGAGAGAAGCCCACAGCTGTGATGAATCAGTGCAGCCTTTTCCAACCCCCCACGTCTTGGGGACGCATCCCTGCACATTACAACCCATCCCAGCGCCCCAGCAGAGCCCAGTTGTTGGGGTGAGCGAGCAGCACAGACTGAGGGGGGCATGGACCAAACCAGGGCTCTGCCTGGGCCATCGGGGGGATACATGGAGCAATTTCTCTCCCAGGATGGGAGGATTGGGTGCAGTGGGACGGAGCAGCACGAGCCAAGGAGCTCAACCAGCCTGAAAGCATACAGCACCGACCCTGCCAGCATTACAGACAGCCCCAGTAGAAGTGATGGATCCACTGTGAGTGGACAGAAGTGCCTTAAAACCCAGTACAACTCACCCCATCATGGCCAAGCTCTGCTTTCCCGCAGAGGAGATGTGCAGCCTTCCACCAAAGCAGGTTGCTACAGGGAAAACATGCAGCAGAAAAGGTTCCAAGGCCAGAAAACACCATTGCATTTGTCACCAGCATCCCAGGGCTGGGCTTGGTTTGTTGTTCTGTTGTTTTGTTCTTTTTTTGTGACAGACACACATTCTCATTTCTCAGGCAGGTATAAATATTGTAGTTTCTAGTAGAAAAAAAAAAAAACCAAAACCAACAACAAAAAAAACAACTTCCCTCTAAATAATATAAAGAAGACTCAAATGATTGCACTTAATACATATGAAAAAGGTAGAAAGGAGGATATCCTAGTGCACAAACGTTGACTCCTACTCTTCACAAAGCTTGCTTTCTGTCGACGAGTTACTCTTTGGCAGAGCTTGGAAGGAAGTCTGGTTCCTTGGCACAAATGTCCGTGGGGGGAGGAGGGGGGAAGAACGCGCCCGGCTGAAGTCCTCCTTGGTCGCTCCATCTCTCCCATGCAGCCACACGTTGTTCTCCATGCCTTCCTCCAGTGCCAGGTGCCAGCACGGCTCTCCAGCAGGACGGCCACCAGTGCCACCGTGCTGTCCCATTCTGTCCTTTCTTTTTTCCTTATCGTGGTTATTTTTAACAAAGTTGGCGTTACGCTTGGTTTCGTTTTCTTCCCCCCCTCCCCCCCCTCCGCCCCCCAGGCTCCTCCGCAAAGCCGTGCTGATAGCTGAGCTCCGTGCGCTGCGCAAAACGCGGCGTCACCTCCGGTGCTGCCCTGGGATGGGGCAGGAGATGAGCCCTGGGGGGGCTGCGGGTGCCTGGGTGGCATCAAGGGATGGGACAGAGCCGGCACAGAGATGGGAAGGAAACGGATGGGGGTGAAGAAGCTGCTGCAGAAGAGAGGAATGGCATCGCTGGGTGAGATCGGGGTGAGACCGGAGCTGTGTGTGGGACGGGAGGTGGCGGTCCTGCCGGAGCCAGGCAGGAGGGAGGAGGAAAACTGAAATAAGAAGAGAGGGAGGAGAGGGTTTCCTTGGTGGCCGGGCGGCCCGGGGTGTCAGGGCGCTATTTGTAGGGCCGCAGGAAGCTGGAGACTTTGGAGCGGAGCAGCTTGATGAAGGAGCGGGGCAGCATCTCCTTGTGCTTCTCCGTGTACTTGAAGTAGTTCTGGGGGTGTGCCAGCACGTCGAAGAACGCTTTGATCAGCTTCTTATCCTGGAGTGAAGCAAAGCTGATGTCAGCCCCAATGCTGGGCACAGCACACAGCTGCTTCAGCCCCACAACACCCCCGGCACGGCTCCAAACCCGAGCGATGCGCCGTGCTCAGCCCAGCAGCACCAGGCAGTGGAGGTGATCGGGGGCAGTGCTCACCTTGAGGATCTCCTGGTGGTTTTCGGAGGCGTACAGCCTGCCGTCCCGCACGATGTCCTCCACCAGCTGCTCATAGTCCTCTGCAACAGCCAAGTGAAAGCAGCTCAGGGCATGCCTCCCCAAACCCAGAGTCCCAGTCTCTGGCACCGAGCTCCCCAATGCATGGGAGACGTGACCCGGGCTCCTGGGGGAGCAGAGCAGGCAGCGCCAGGCTGGGATGCTGCTGCCCAGTGCTTACCATCATAGGTGACATAGGGGATCTGGAAGCCCCGGGCGCTGTTGGCCTCGCTGGTTTTGAAGTTGATCCAGAGTTTGCGAGAGCGGGCGGTGAAGGCGATGGGTCTCTCATAGGTCTGGCACGTCTCATAGGTAGTGATGGAAGATGGGGAGGCTGTGGGGGGACAGCGAGGGACTGAGTGATGACCCCCACCTCACTGTGCTGGAATGCTTAAAGGGGACACCAGGGATGGGGCTTGTCTGTGGGCAGTGTCCCTGGTTAATAGCAGGGACAGTGACATTCCCTCCTTGGAATGGAAGCAGTTCCTTCCTTCCAAGGTTTTGAACCCTGAGGATTGCTGAAAAACTTGTAAACGGCCCTCATTCCATGCACATCCCTGCGAAGCAGCAAGGCAGCCCAGCAGCAGCACGATGCTGACATCCCTCCACCAACCTTCCCATCGCATAAACCCACCCCACTGCCTCGCAGGGACCGGCCACTCTCCCTTAGCATTCATCAGCTCAGCTCTGCTCTGTCCTCCCCCAGCTCCTCCCCTGAGCACCGCACCACGCTCTGTTACCTACAGTTTTTCCGCATCACCAAGACGTCCCCACACTCATCCTCAGAGGGCAGGAAGATCTCTGGCACCACGATGAGGATCTTCCTCTTGGGCGGTGGGTTGATGTTCCATGTGCACTCGACGTTGGCAGGGTAATTCCCTGGGTAGTTGGGGGACTCAATGTAACCCGTGTACTCGCCCAGCTCGCCTCCGCACTGGCGATCTGCAAGGAAGGAGAGGAACAGATGGACTGGAAACTGGTGGTACAGAGAGACAAGAAACTGGTAGCACAGGGGACACGAATGGACTGGAAATTGGTGGCAAAGGATTGGAAAATGTGGCACAGAGGGACTGGAAATTGGTGGCACAGAGGGATGGGAAACTGGTGGCACAGAGGGCAGATATAGACTGGTGGCACAGAGGGATTGGAAACTGTTGGCTCAGAAGGACTGGAAATTGATGGCACAGAGAGTCAAGAAACTGGTGGCACAAAGCACACAGATGGACTGGAAACTGGTGGCACAGAGGGATGGGAAATTGGTGACAGAGAGAAGAAACTGGTGACATAAAGGACTGGAATCTGGTGGCAGAGAGGGCACAAAGGGATTGGAAATGTGGCACAGGCCCTGGGACTGGAAACTAGTGGCACAGAGGGATGGGAAATTGGTGGCACAGAGAAAAGAAACTGGCGGCATAAAGGTTACAATAGGACTGGAAGTGGGTATCACAGAGGAACTGGAAAATGTTGGCATGGAGGGACTGGAAACATCCGGAGGGATGGGAAACTGGTGTCAAAGGCACTGGAACTGCAGAGCTTTATGGGCTGGTGTGGGTGAGCTCTTGATCAGCACCACTCCATGCACGCACAGCCACACGAAGCACAGCAATGACCGACTGTGCTATTTCGAGGGACCTGGGGGTGGTTCTGGGGAAGGAGCCCCACTCACACTGCATCACACCCACTGCCCACCTACTTTTGCACTGGGACACGGAGGTGGAGCCGTCGAAGTCGGTGGTGGTGTTTCCAGGACAGGCAATGCAGTAGTTCTGCCTGAAGTCAGGCTGGTAGGTGCCCACGGCGCAGCGGATGCAGCGGTGCACGCTGGTGTTGTAGTAGTGCCCAGGTGAGCACTGGACTGGGGAAACAGAGAGCAAACAGAGCTCTGTCACTGCTGGCACAGCCCCAATGGCTCCCTCCCGCCCTGCACCAAATGGGACGTACCTTTGGTGTCACAGTCCTGGAAGGAGAGGGCTCCCTCGTGCCGGGTTGTCAGCCCCCCGCCGCAGGGGAAGCAGAGCGCCCGCCCCACCTCGGGCTGGTAGGAGCCACGTGGGCACGGCTGGCAGGGCTTGAAGCCATCGGCGGAATGCTGCCCAGGGGGGCACTGACCTGTGGGCACAGCCATTGCTGGGACGCAGCCCACAGAGTGCCCCGTGCCCGGCTCCCTGCCCCTCCAGCTGAACAAATGGGACGGGGGTCCTTCTAAATGCTGTTCCCGTGGCCAAACGTGCAATTCCCAGGGATGCTCAGAGCTTTTGCCTCTAATAGATGGGGACTGATGGTGTAGCATCAGGGTTGGTGTGTGGATGTCCCCTCCCCGGTCCCCTCTGCACCCCCCTACCTGTGCAGCCGGTGATGTTGGTGGCTCCCACGGGGCCGAACGCATCGCTGCGGGGACACAGGTCACAGGAGAGCTGCCCTTCCTTCTCCTGGTAGGTGCCAGAGGGGCAGGGGACGCACTGCTCCGTCTGCCCGTGGTAATAGGTTCCCTGCGAGCAGCTAACTGAGAGCCAGGGCTGGAGGTCAGTGGCATGCCGGGGGGCTGTCCCCAATGGGGGGGACACATCGGTTCCCATCCCAGGGCCTTGCACTGCTCCCTTACCACACTTGGTGCCCAGGCGCTGCTGGCCCGGCCCGCAGCTCTCCTGCCGTTCCGGGGCCACGCTCAGCTTCCTTGCCACCTCGTACTCCATCCCAGCAAAGCGCAGCAGGAACCGCTCCTGGTTGATGGATTTCTTCAGGGCTTTGATGGCTGATTTGAGCTTTTTCTCCACTTTCTGTCGCAGGCAGTGCAGGTTGCAGCTGGCTGGGTTTTGGGGGGGGGAAGGGAGGCAGAGAGAACAGTGATAAGAGAAGAAAGAAACCCAATAGGATTCTCTGCATCACGCAGAACACTGCTGTGGGCTCTGCTGAATGCCCAGCCAGCACAGGATGAGGACCATCCCAGCTCTCCTTGCTGCACGGGGACACCAAGGGATGCCACCCAGCCCACCTGTGGTCTCCTCTGGTTTGATCTCCGCCTCGAACTCCAGTGTGATGCGCGTCACCTCCTTGCCGGAGGAGTTTCGCGCCCGGCGGCCCTTCCCCTTCTTGGATGAGTCACACTTGAGGTTGACAAAGGCCACCTGGCAGTCGGAGCAGGGTGCAGCACCGCCTGCACACAGGGTGACAATCGGCACCCGTCCCTTTGTGGTGGGACTAGCATCCCCCCACACCTGCTCACCTTGTGCTCCAGCCTTCCCCGCCTCATCCTGCTTGCTCTTTGCCCGCGGGTGCAGGTGGCACTTGGCATCCTTGATCTTGAAGGAAGCCTTCTGCTTGATTGGGGCAGCGACAGTCTCTAAAAGAAAAGGCGGGTGCTGAACCCGTGGGTGAAGGGCAGCACGGGGTCAGGGAGATGGGTGCCCACAGCCCCTTACCGAGGCACTGCTGGCTGCTGTTGGCTGCTCTGTGCTGGCTGCCCTGACGCAGCACCGGCGTCCCGCAGCTCACCGTGTAGCTGCTGTCAGACTCTGTTGGAAGGAGGTGCAGGTGTCAGAGTGCTGCTGAGCACCCGGTGCAGACACCCCATCCCTCAGAAGCAGCCGTGCAGAGACCCCAGGGTGCAGCACCCAGCACCGCACCGACCCTGTGCTGCATGAACCCACCCCAGCAAAAACATCGCTCCTCTGCACCCTGAGGGCACTGCAGCTCTTCTGCCCCTGCTTTGGGCCATGTAGGGGATGGGGACCCTCCTGTCCCCCCTGTACCTGGCTGGAAACGAGCCTTGGAGGAGCAGGTAAGGGCACAGCTGTCCTTCTTGCCCGTCTTGTTGCAGGTGAGAGTGGCCCGTGGTGGAACCGAACCTGCCAGGCATTTCACCAGCTCTGAGGGACATGCACCGGCTGGTGGGGACAAGTGGGGACACCCATGGCTGGCACAGAGCAGAGACCACGGTGGAACCCCCCCACCCACCCACTTGGGAGAAGGGTGCAGTGTGGGGATCCCAGAGCAGCATCTTAACCCTCCCACCACCCAAAGCTCCTTGTGTGGAGACTGCTGAGATTTCTGAATTTGGGGGGCAGAGCTACCCTTGTCTCCATCTGTCCCCAATGAAAGGGGTCAGTTGGGTACCAGAGCATGGCCAGGGGCACAGCCAGTGCAAAAGCCCACAGCCAGCCCTAGGCATGGTCTAAGATGCAATGAGATGCCCCAGGGCAGGGGGAGCAGGGCAACATCCATCCCATCCCATTCCATCCCATCCTGACCCACGTGAGATGGACAAAGAATCCCCAGACCAAAGCAGATCATCCTGCAGCACCCTTCATTTGGACTCCCCAAATCCCAGTGCTCCACCCACCCCCATTTTGCTCCTTACAGTCCCAGGTGATGGTTGGGGCCATGGCACCCCTGGGCTATGCTGGAGCAGGTCTGGACTGGACATACCTATGCAGTCCTTTTTGTTCCAGTGCAGCTTGCAGCCAGCAGGACAGGTACACTGGTAGCTGCCAGGTGTGTTGATGCAGCCAAATTTGCAGCCCCCACGGTTGATGCTGCATTCATCAACATCTATGGAAACAGAGAGCAAAGTTGGGGGGCACCGGGACCCCCCAGCTCTGATGCTGAACCATCTCAAGGATGTGATTTTGGACAGATAAATGCCACAAAAGAAAAAAAAAAAATACCAGCAGGGTTCTTGCATCCCGGGGGGGCCGGATTGGAGCACGCTGCTCCGGGACACGTGTGGCACGAGTAAGGTCACCCCCCCACTGCCACAACACACTCCTGCACCCCCCCCTCTGCATGTTTTATCTGCATCCCGGGGCGCTGCACACCCCCGCCTCGTGAAACTTAAATCAACCCCTTTTGATGTTCCCCTTTCCCACCCCATCCCATCTTGCTGCCAACAACGCCGGGGATTTCTCTCCCTCTCTCCCTGCAGACAAGTTACAAATTGTTCCTGTTGCTGCGTTTGAAGTTGCAGACACCAATGTCTGGCTGTGTGTGCTCTCCCTGCACGGCCCCAGCACGGGGTGCATGGCGGGGACGTGGGACACTGCCACCCACACCTTGGGGACAGGGATGGGGCTGCCCCGTTTCTGGGTGCCCTGAGTGCTCCCCAGGACTCGAACACAGTGGGGTCCCACTGCCAGCCCCCAGCCGGCCCTACCTCCACAGTGGGTGAGCCCATACAGCGTGTAGCCCTTGTTGCAGAGGCACTGGAAACTCCCAGGGGTGTTGATGCAGAGGTGGTCGCAGGTCCGATCGAAGGAGCACTCGTCGATATCTGGGGGGAGGTGAAAAAGCGAGGTGGGGAGGTGAGGGATGGCACACTCCTCCTTCTTGTGGTGCAAGCTGGGGTGTGCACCAGGATGCTCTGGGACCCCACGCTGGGATGCTCAAGGGCCGTATCCCACCTTCTCTGCTCCAAACTCCTCGCATGGTCCATTTGTAGCCCACCACCACCCCTCTCACCCCAAGTGCAGCCCCCAGATGTGCCAAACGGCGCCCTTGGTGCGGTGCCCCGGTGCTGCCCGGTGCACAGGGGGTGCTGCATGGGCAGGTCCTGCCTTGGGGCCGTTGCCAGCACTGTCTGTGGAGCCCTGCAGGGCACCTGGCTGGGGCTGGGCGGCCCTGCGTGCACAGGTGAGCCCGGCCCAGAGGGTTTGATCATCATTTTTTTGGCTTCATTAAGTTAATTGCCACGCTCACATCAAGCTTGTAAGAGCGTAGAACCTGGATGGAGATGAAAGCGGTCGCAGCCCTGGAGCATCAGCCCCCCCCCCACCCCATCGCACCCAGACCCCGCGATTCTGGGGAGGCTGCAGCTGAGGCTGAGTGCTGCCCGTGGCTCTGGGGGGGGGGGGATTCCCGATTCCCGCGCCCCCCAAATGGCCCAACAGCACCTGGGTGGGTGCTGAGCTGGAGGCACTCTGCCTGAGAAGCTGCAGGAGAGGTTGGGACAGAGAGCAGGGAGAGGTGACAGCGGACCCCCGGGCTGCCCTCACCTTGGCAGTTCCTCTCGTTGATGAGCAGTTTGTAGCCCTTCTTGCAGCTGCACTCGAAGCTGCCCACCGTGTTCCTGCAGATGTGGTCGCAGCCGCCGTTGTTGAGCCGGCACTCGTCGATGTCTGGGGAGGGGGGGGTGGGGGAGGACAGGGACACGCGTGCTGTGCTGCTCATCCCCAACCCTCCCGGCTCTGCTTTTATATTTTTTTTCCCCTTTCCCAACTAATCGCACAATTTACTGCTTGGAGAGGACCTGTGAAATGGACGGGCGGCAGGAAGAGGCGGCCGTCTGCCCATCTCCCCACCACCAGCACTGGGGCCGGGACTTTCCCTTTGTTACTGGCTGTAAACCGGCAATAAAACCCCCAGACACGGGGATATGGCTGCAGGTTATTGCTCTTTCCTGGAAACCGTTGAATCAGAGGGGCAGCCCTGAAGAAATAACGAGGGGAGGGGGCTCCTGGGAGCAGCCAGCAGGTGGGCAGGCGGCTGCAGAGCCTTCTGGGGCTCTGCTTTCAAGCAGGGTCAAGTTCCTAAAGCTGATGAATGATGCAGTGCAGGCACTGCCCCATCCAGCCCCGGGTCACCGTGCCCCCCTGCATCCCCTGCAGGGACACATACGGTGCTGATGCCTTCTGATGCCAAATGGGCATCTTAAAAAAAGGCAGATGAGAGCTTGGTGCAAAATTTGGGATTGTCCCATCTTGGGAGGCAGATGGGAAGCTCTGCAAAGCCCTCCCAGGTGTGCTGCATCAGCACAGGACCCACACACAAAGGCGGTCCTCCAGCTCCACCCGCGGATGCAAACACAAACCCGAGCAAACCTCATTGGTACACAGTGCTGAGCTACACCCGAGCCTTTCCTACGGGCACGAGTGATGGTCAGAGGGCGCTCCTACCTTTGCAGGTCTTCCTGTCGGGCTGCAGCATGAAGCCCATGGGGCAGCTGCAGTGCACGCCGGTGGCCGCGTCGTGACACTTGCTGTCACAGCCTCCGTTGTTCACAGCACAGGTCTCTGTAGGGAGAAGGAAGGAGCACAGCAGATGAGGGGAGGGGGGCCCCACGATCCCTGCCCCACTGAAACACCTTTGGGTTTTTAATGCCTCCTAGTTAACACACACCCTCAATCACAGAGAGGGGACCTGGTGGGTTCCAAGGGTGGAAAGTGAGGTGGAAAGTGAGTGCACGTGGCACATGCCAGCCTGCAGGCAGGGAAAAGCATCCGGGTTTCCCGCTGCCCTGTCCTCTGCACAGCCCTCCTGCTGTCCTGCATCCAGCACTTTAGAAGGGGCATCTGTCCCTGTGGTGGGACATGGGAGCAGAGACAGCCCCACCTGTCTGTGTCAGGGCAGTGCAGGTATGGACGGAGCAGTGCTGGGGAGGGGGGGTTTGCCACCATAGAACAAAGGACTTTTGGACTCTTCAGGAACTTCCATGAGAGCAGGGCTGCAGGCAGTGGGGGACACACGGCGCTGTCAGTGCAAGATGCACTCAGGTGCACAGCCCTCACACCACATCAGTTGCATCCACCCACCCCACAGTGCTCTCTTGCCCCACGCACGTCCGTGTTGTCCTCACGTGTCACCAATGGGCACATTGGCCCATCTGGCTGCCCAGGCTAATTTGGGAGATGCTTTGTAAAATTAGAACACACACACACACACACACGCCAGCAGCATCAGTGGAAAAAAAAAAATCCCTTTAAAAAAATGCTAATTATTCCAGCATTATCAAAGTCAGCTGTTGCTGGTAAAAGCAGAAGGGGCACTAATTGAAACGAAGCGTTTTCAGCTTGACAGCTTCCCTGTGAGATCAATCTTCAATTTGGGTCCTAACCGCCAGAACAATGGTTTGAAGTGCATGAAGTTGTTCACAGAGGGTAATAAAGCCTTTCCCTTCGGAGGGCCAGGCAAGGGGTAAATGAGGCTTCAAGGAACCCGACATGAACATGCCTTGAAGAAATTCCTTGGAAAGAGCAAATCCCAGGTTCTGCTGCTCTTTGCATGGGGCCCAGTGACGGAACCGTGCAACCATTTGCTGCGGGGCGATGGAGCTGGGATCGTTCTGTGCTCGTCTTGCTGCTGCTATTTTTATGATGTCCCATAATAGGAGAACAAAGGGACCATTTCATGCAATTAATAGCCAGCACAATTACAAAACGTAATGGCAAGGGATGGATTTCTGCAGATACGAACCCTGCAGCCCCAGACCAGCAAAGAGGGCAGACAACACTGCACCAAGGGGAAGGGAAACTTCATGGAGGCTGCATTAAGAATTTAATTCAGCTCTGGTGCAGCAGCTTGGTCAGAGGGAGAGAGAGGAGTGGGTTAATGGTGTCATTCCTCAGAGTGAACCCCACGCTTTTGGAGCAACAGGAGCACAGCTCCCTTCTCCCCAGCCATCCCTCCCCTTTGCACCGTCAGGGCTGAGCTTTGCAAAGAGTGCATGGGATGCACAGGACCCAGCCTTGCAGGATCATTGCAGCAAAGCACTTCGTAAAGGGGGGGGGGCACATCCCAGGGCTTGCAGAAAAGCTTTTGCAAGCAGAGCAGGGCTCTGGTGTAGCTGAAAGTGAAGGGTCAGGGATGGGTGTTGTGGCCCTGGGACAGGAGCACTGCTCAGCCAGCGTGAATCACTGCACACACAGCGTTTGGTGAGGGTCACCACTGCACGGGGAGGGAGAAGACAAGGCAGTTTACACACAGACACACACACGCATGCTCCATCCTAACCTCACTGTGCCACAACAACGCCCCTGCAGTGTCCTCCACTGTCACTGTCACCGGGTCCAGACGCGCCCCATGTGTGCCCCCGCGCTTCCACTGCCCTGGGTTTGCCTCCACCTCCCGGGAGGCAGCAGGAGGACATCAGCCCCACAGCATTATGGAGAGAACCATGGGGTGACCAGCTCAGCACAGGAGAAGGTCCCCCTGGTGCTGCCTGCTGAAGGAGCCTAGGGAAGGCTCTGCAGAGCCCCCAAAGTGTGGGTTGGTGGGGTGGGGCTCAGGGAAGGGGTCCTCTTGGAAGAGCCAGAGAGTGCTGCCATGTGTCACCAGGAGCTGGGGACCTGCAGTGACATCTGGGAGCAGGGTCACTGCAGTGCTGCCAGCAGTCACCAGATGGGGAAGGGAAGAGAGGAGAGGATGTAGAGTGACATGGCAGGGAAAAAGCCCAGTCTGAGCGATGCCTGGTGCACTGGTCTTGCAGTACAATTCCTGCAAATGCCTCTTGTAACTTCCCCATTGCAAGAGATGGCTCTGATCCCAACAGGACAGAGCGGAGCACTGGGGCAGTTCTGAAGCACTGCTCCCACCCAAAGCTCCCACCTTAGCCAAGCTGCAGAGATGGGCACAAGGAAACCGTCACCCCTGGCCCAGACAAGGCGAGTGCCCAGCATCATGCAAGCACAGCCAGGGAAGGGTTTGCTGCTCTGTGCATCCCCAAACGCGGAGCTGGTTGCAGCCCAAGGTTTGCTGGGCGGCGTGCAGGCAGCAGCAGTGCTGGTTAGTGCTGGCAGCGCAGCCGTGCAAAGCAGGCATGCAGTTAGTCCAAAGCTCAGCCCCCCAGTGAGCATCTCGAGGCGAGACCCCTTCACAGAGAAAGAGAGAACAAAAATATTTACCATTAGAAAACGTCTCAAGGATAACGTGTTGCTGGAAGTGTCTCTCCCCTGTTTGATATTATAAAAAAGTGATTTAGAAACAGTGTCCAGCAAGGAAGCTCGCTTGGTGTCACACGACAATGATTTCCACTCCGCTGCCTCTCGAGCTGGGTGGAAATGGTCCCCCACCTCCCAGAAGGATCCAAACCCGAGGTCTGGGTCCTGTGCTATCCATCACCCTGTCTGCATCACCCCCGGCCTCTCTGATCCCCACTGGTTTGGCACTTTGCTCAAGCAGCAGGGCAGGCGCAGGAGAAAGCGAGCAACAAAGAGCATTAGTGCAGAGCCCGTTAGTCCCATGGAATGGTGCCCTGCTCTCAGCAGAGCAAAAATGAGCGCCCGCCAGGGTAGGGGCAGGCAGGAAGGGCTGAGCCCAACCTCAGTGAGCTTGGGCTGCACCCAAAGGGCCGTCTGAGGAATGTTTTGGGAAGCCGTGGCACGGAGCTGAGGGCTGTCCTGCCTTGTGCTGGGTGTTCTGGGGAGGGATGAGCCCCACAGCAAAGCACACGTGGATGGGGATGCTTGGGGCACACGGTGCTGTTTGGGGATGACTGCATCCCTGTTGGATGAGACACGACGCCGGGTCCGTGCAGGGGGAGGGAGCAGAAAAGGGGAAAAGGAGGAGGAAGCCCAGCCTGCCCCATGGGCACCCAACCCAAGGGCAGGGGTTTGCCAGCAAGGACTCAGGACCCCGAAGGCTCTGCAGTGATCGTTGTCTCCTTTGTGATCGGAGCAGCACGGTGAGCCCTTGGCCACCCACCTTGTGTGCCTGAGCCCTGTGTTACCCCCTCCCCAAAAAGCCCTCCTGCCCCACAGCTTTGCTTTTCCCAGCCCTGATCCGCTCCCTGGCGTTGCATCACCCCTCAGAGGTGCAGCACAAATCGCCCAAACACAGCTCAGGAAATCTACCATAAAACTGGAGCTGGATTTGTTTCCTTCTCCACCTAATTGCATTTCCTGCCCATCTACGGCTCCAGGCTCACCCCTCTGCACCCCAAACACCAAAAGGATGGGAGATGCACCACCAGCATCAGTTTCACCCTACCAACTCTCCCAGAAAGCTGAAAATCACACAAAAGCTGCACCTCCCCATGGGCACCGCACCCTGGGGCTGATCCGACCCAGGCTTTAATCCGGAGGGCGATTTGTTGCGCATTTGTTTTATTTTAAAGGCCGCTTTTAGAGCATCAATATAAATATCCGAGGTCACTGGCCTCCCCCCGCAGCTTCCATCCCTCCCCCCCATCCCCCCCCCCACCCCGACGCTGCAGACGCGTTGGGAGCCATTAGGGCTGGCCCCGCTCTGCTCCCAGGCATGTTCTTCATTATCCTCGTTTTTAAAAGCGGCAATAAAAAGCGGAAAAATGAAAAACACCGGCCGTGCCCTAATGAAACCGTCACTCAAAGGGGCTGCTCGCGCTTCCTGCCGCGTGGTGTGATCTGAAGGGAACCTGGACCAGGGGACGGCCCCAGCAACCCATCAAAAGCACCGCGTACAATTTCAAAGCCCGCAGCCCGGGGAGAGAGTTTGCGTTCCCCGCGCTGGAAATTTTATTCCCCTTGAAATGATGAAATATTTCAGAGGAAATGGAGAAGGAGAGAGGGAAGGGGGCGGCGGGTGGGAGGACAGGGGTTGGGGGGGGAGCGGGGCTGTTTGCTGAGCCCTGGATGTAAAACAAACGTGGGCAGTTATAAATATCCGAGCAGGTACCTCAGCCCCCACCTCGGCCATAAATCTGACCCCAAAGCACAATCCTGCAGTGTTCCCGCTGCGGCTCGGGGGGGGGGGAGGACGGGGACCCCTCCCAGGGGGATATGGCGCAGAATGGGGCTGTCCCTGCAGAGCCATGTGGATGGAGGCACAGGGTCAGGGGGTTCGGAGCTGCCCCCAAAAATCTGTGGTCACAGTGCTTCATCTCCCTCAGGAAGGAGGGAGCGGAGAGAAGAGCCTGCAGGGATGCAGGAGGTGCCACCCTGAGAGATGCTGTGCACAGATTGGGGCAGAAAGGGGACATTTTGGCCAAGACTCTCAGGAAGATGTGGGATTGCTGAAGCACAGAGATGCCCCTCTCACACCTGCAGCACCCGGGGCTCCACGCTGAGACCTTCCATCAAACAGAGCCCTGTGGAGCATCACCCTTTGGGCAGCATCCTGGTGCCCCATGCACACAGAGAGGGGATGAGTGGGCTGGAAAATAACCCTGCTGGGTGCCGAGCTGGGGTGGGATGCAGCAAGCAGGGAGAAGATGCCTGCAATGGAGCAAGCCCCACTCAGCTCCCTGCTGCCCTAAGGACAAGGTACAGCATCACATAGAGCCAGCTGGGAGCAGGCAGGGGGCTCTGCTGGGGGCACAGTGCTGCAGTGGATGGACCCTGACCCCCAGTTCAGGTCAGAGCTTGGGGAGTGCAAAGCAGTCCCTGTGCCACGAGCAGCCCAAAGCTGGCTGCTGCTTCCAGTCACTCTCAACCCCTTTTCTTTTAATTATTTTGCAATAAGAACTGAAATGTCTGGAGCAATTTGTGGACTTAATCGCTCCCCAAATGTAACATTTTTTTAAATCAAATCAGCTGTCAAGCAGCACAAGCATCTGAAACCAGTAAAACTTCTATCTCTGTTTGAAGTTTCCCAGTTTGAAAACACATACAGGAAAAGGATGGTTTTGGGGATGGTTGGGCTCTCGAGGTTGTTGGTCGCTTGCTATTATTTTTTCTTCTGCAAGACAATTGTTCCTGAGCTGAGAGCCCACGATGCCAAGTTGGGATGGAGCGCATGCATCCAAATTGGTCCCCCCCAGCTTCCTCCCTGCTGCTGTTGGATGGAGGTGGTGGCACCCTGGGGACGGTGACAATCACTGCTGTGAGGGACATCACCACTCCTTTCCCTCCTGCAGCACGAAGGCAGGTGGGGACCTCAGCATATTGAGTCACAGCGCATTTTTTCCCATGTCCTCCCCCACCCAGAGCATCCCAAAAGCCACTCTCGCTCCCAATGGATCATTTTGTTCCGTGCCTATGGGTGGTGACACGGCACCAAGCCTATGGATGCTCACAGCATCCCACATCGAGCTGCTCCAACCTCAGCCCTGAACTTCTGGCAGAAGGAACTGCCCCATCCCCAAAGCCCAAAGCACTCCTTTACCCAAAGGCACATCGCTCAGGGACAGAGCAAGCGGCCCCGAGCCCCGACGTGATCCCTTGTGGGGACTCTGCACCCACCTATGCAGGTGACGCCGTCAGAGTGCAGCAAGAACTTGACGTGGCAGCCACATTTGGGACCCTGGTCCGTGTCATCACAGGTGTGCTGGCAGCCGCCGTTCCCGTAGTTGCACGTCACTGAGGGGGAAAAAGCACAGGGGTCACTATGGGGGAAACAACTCACAACCCCTCTTCGCCCCACGTCCCCCCTCCTTCCAGGCTGGGTGGCACAGAGCTGACTTGGGGAATCTCAGCCAGGTCCTAAGACACGTTCCTCCCTCTTAGATAACTTCTAAAAGCCTTTGGTTTTCCCAGCAGGATCTTGGCAGACACAAACCCCTGGGTGGTTATGTGTGTGCTTTTTGGGGGGCAGATTTGCTAAATGCCACCAGTAGACCTGGTGGAAGGGGACACACTGAGCACCAGAGCGGTGACACGAGGGCACAGTGAGACCTCCATGGGCTCCAGGATGACTCAGGTGCTCCCCTGCCAGCCCTCCCAGGGCATGCTTTGCCTTTAACTTGGAAGGAAAACAGCCCCATAGGATTAAAACTGTGTCTCATCAGCAATTTTAGCTGTTTGCTGCAAGACAGTGAGCAAGCAGCAAAATAAAAACAATTGCATAAAGACAGAAATATATATTTAATAGCCTGGCATTGCCAGCAAGATGCTGGCAGGAGATCACACGGGCTGAGAGCACCCTGTGCCCTGGGGAGAGGATTCCTGCGCTCCCCCTGTGCCAATCACATTCCCTCTGCTCATCTTCCTCATGGGAAAACAAAGGTGGTGTGACATGGATAGAGGGTGCTGCACATACAGTGCCAGTTAAGGCTGCTCGTGGTGGAATTAGGGCTTTGCAGCAGGGCTGGGGTGGGTCTGTGCCATCGGGACAAAGCCGCAGAGTAGGACTGGGCTCTCCATCCCTTATGCACTCCTTACGTTTGCAGTCACGTTGGTTCTTGGTGAGCTCAAAGCCCGGGCGGCACTCGCAGGCGATGCCCCCCTTGGGGGTCTCTCTGCAGATGTGGGCACAGCCGTGGTTCTTGTTCATGCAGTTCATTCCTTCTAAAGGAGAGAAGGAAGCAAAGAAAAGCTCCAGAAGGTCACCAGCACCGAGGATTGCTCTCCTGCTCTTCTCCTCCCTCTGCACCCAGCAGCACGGTGGGGGTGGAGGGATGGGGGTTTGAGGCAGCTGGTTTTTGCTACAAAGGGAAAGTTTCCTTTTGGATCTTGTTGGAACTGATGGCTCTTTGTGCCAGGGGCTCCCAGCCCGGCAGCATTTCACCGCTGTGCATCTGCTTGCAGTGAGGAAGGAAAGGAGAGAGCGCAAAAGAAAGAGCAGAGGGAAAGGAGACAGTCTGCCAGGATCAGAGAGAGGGAAGGAAAAGGGAGACATGGTGCTGGCAAGGACCCCAGAAGGAAGAAAGCAGCCCTAAGAGTGAGGTTTAACTCTCTGATGCTGAATGCATCAGTCTGGCAGTGCCTGAGGCAGGAGTAAAGTCAAGGTGACCAACACTCAGTCCCAAAGCACTCCCAGCTCCCCATGTCCTGGGCTCACAACCCAGGGATCAGCTCCCACCCACTCACCCTTTCTCTTCACTCCAAAACCTGAGTGAAGGGAGCATGCAGGCAACATCCACAGAGCTGACCTTGGGATGCAGAACCCACACGGCCCTCCCAGCACTGATGATGCTCTGCAGATGCTCAGCTCAAAAATGGGCTCCGAAAGGCAGCACCTGTGACCCTGCCTGCAGCGGGGCCACCCACGGCGGCACTGATCTCATCCCTGCCAGGCACACACATGGGATGGGGACACAGAAATGCCACTGAGCCATCCCAGCCTGGGCGAGATACCCTGGGGAGCACAAGGGATCAGCGCAGCTGGGAAGGAGGAAAGCGAAACCCATGCGGCCGCTTTGCCAAGCGGCAGAGATAAAAATCAGCAGCGATGCAAAAAAGAAAAAAAAAAAAAACAAAAAAAACCCTCTCTCATTTCCTCATATCTTGGCGAAGAGATCGCTCCAGACGGCAGCAATTTAGAGCTGATATTGAGACAGAAGGATCGGTGCTGCGCAAGACCTGGCAGGAAAGGATGCGTCTCGCAGAGCGGCGTGGGGAGCTCCGGGTACCTTTTGTTTAATAAAAGGCTCTGGCCATGGGATTAGTGTCCTCCGTTTGGTATTATTGAGCTTGATTAAGGGGCCTGCAAGGGTTTTGCTCTGGGATGTTTATTAGCCCTGCAGTGTCCTCTCGCAGTGTGCTCGTGCCAAGTTTGCTTTTAAATTCGCAGCGCTCCCAGCGCCGAGGGGGGTCAGGAAGCAGCACCAGCACTGTGCACAGTGCAGGGCTGAACATGGGAGCCCAGCAACCACTCCTGCAACAACCACCCCACAGTCACCACCGAAACAAAAAGCGACAGTGCTCCTTGTGACCGGATCTGAGCCATATATCTGAGCCATTATCCCACAGCCCCAAAGTTGGGTCCCACCCTGGAGGTGGGCAGTAAGGGGTGAGGGGTGCCAAGCGCTGACCTTCAGGGCGCTGGATGCACGTGTGCTGGTTGTCACTGAGGAAGAAGCCCTCCCGGCAGAAGCACTCGTAGCTGCCCATCATGTTGACACAGGTCTGCTGGCAGCCGCCGTTGCCCTCTGAGCACTCATCCAGGTCTGCAAAGGGAAGGAGATGGAGGTGAGAGCGGTTCTGCAGCACCAAATGGAGCGGGACGGCAACGTGCTGTGCAGCAATCAGTTCCTGCTTTGCATCCTTGGTCCCCCAGTTAGAAGAAAGGGCGATGCTGAGTGCTGCAGGGGATGAAGCCAAGGCACATCTAGGGGTGGATTTCAGAGGCCACACAGCTTCTCCAGGAGCAAAAAATGTGGTGGCCCCATTTTGCAGATGGGAACATCAACCCACAGAGAAAGGGGTTCTCCTTGTCCCAGATCCCTGGGCAGACTGTGCCCCTCTGTCTGCTGCTGGTGGGGAAGCGCCTGGACTTCATTATGGGGAACCCTAGCCCAGAGCGGGGACAATTACTTCTAAGGAGACTCAAATCCCCTGCAGCATCCTGGCTTGGGAAGGAGGCAGAGATGAAAACCTCAGCCTGAGTGCTGCAGGATCGGTGCCACAGCCCCACAATGCTGTGTCCCTGTCCTCTGCGGGTGATAGCACCGGGAGCAGGGAGCTCTGTGCCAGAGAAAACCTCGGCAAACTCGAGCATCGCAGTGCTTGGGTGAAAACAGAGCCCCGCCAGCAGCGGATGCTGGAAAAACTGCAAGAGCAGCATAGGGACAGAGCATGGAGGGGCTCATAGCCCACGTGGGGGCACACAGCCTGACCAAACTCCTTGCTTTTGGGATGAATACACCTCGAGCATTGCACTGTGCTGCTGCAGCCCAGGGATGCTCAGAGCAGGGCTGAGCCCTGGCTGTGAGCTGTCACCGAGCGGTGGCACCGCCTGAGGCCACTGGAGGACAAACCAGGACATCCCATGCGATGACAGAGGGCTCCCAGCTTCCCCCAGGGCTTGTCCCAGCCAAGCAATGTCCTGCAGATGCCAGTAACTCTCCTCAAATCCCCTGTTTATAACAAGGGCTTAACGTCTTGCGACTTCTCCTACAAGGTCTGCACAAAAATGAGGAGGCAGCTGTTCCAAACCGAGGGTTGAAACGAGACTCCACCACTCTAATACCTATTTTATTAAATGTAACGGAGGCAGACAGGAGCCAGAAGGCCCCGTATCAGGATGAGGGCTTGAATTCCTGTCCTGGTTCAAAAGGTCAGACAAGGAGGGGATGCTCAGTGGCTGCTGCACACCCCAACCCAGCAATGACCCATCAGTGCCTGGCAGGAGGTGGACCTCTCCTGCAGCTCTCCCTGGGAAGCGCCCAATGGCTGAGGGTTATTTGGTACATAAAGCATGGGCTCCTGGGTCCTCCTCTCCATTTGGACACTTCTAAGCCTGGGCAGGACCCTCGCTTTGCTTCACTTCTGCCTTCCAGTCAAATGGGAGTAGGAAAAGCACGTTGGGGTGGATGAGGATAGGGAAAACCCCCTGGGGCTCATCCCTGCAGCCAGAGGAACAAAAAAAAAAAAAAAAAAAAAAAAGAGAGTATCAACATCCTCCTCTGTGGAATGGGCTCCAAAGGGTAAATTCGTGCTGTCCTGGAAGCAAAGCAGCATGGATGAGATGCTTCATTGGGCTGAGCTGTGGAAGGGCTGCAGGGATCTAGGACTGCCCTGCACCCACTGCTCCCCTCCCACCCCGCTCTGTAAACACATGACGTCTGCGGCTCCCGAGCCCAGCTTCCCTTTCTTCTCCTTGGGCTCATCCTCCCCAGAGTGGGGAAGGCAGGGCCGCCCGCCTGCGCTCCCTCCAGCTGTGTAAATCTCCCTCTTCACCGAGGAGCCTGCAAAGTTCCCAGTGATGGCAGTTAATGCGAAGCGTATGCGTCCAGGATCCCTTTCCCCTCCTCCCTCTAATGATGAGCTCATTAATGACCTCGCTGCAGACACTAATTAGCAAATAGCACGCCGCAGCCCGGGGTGGGGGAGGTGGGTGGCCGGGTGCCCCTGCGGGCGCTGCGGAAGGAAGCGGGCGTTGGGATGCGGGCAGCGCGGCTGCACCGAGGATTCGGCCGTGCCGCAGCCGGATGGAGCTCGGGGCAGTGGAAGGATGCGCAGCTCTCCGTAGGCAGATGCTGGGTTTGTCTTGGCCTCGGGATTATTTACCCAGTCCTTTCGCCGGCTCACATCTCCACCGTATTTGCTCTTAACTCATCTATTTTGGCAGGTGCAGGGCTGACCTCAAGCACGAGCGCCCAGGAGAGCCCTGCAGGCTGGTCCTGCCTCTGGCAGCACAGCAGCACGCGCTGCTTCCATCCATCGGCTCCAAACCCAGCAGTGGGGAAGGCCTCCAGTTCCACCTTACCCAAACATACGGATGATCCCCATCCAGTTTTGTCCCAGCACCCACAGCATCCCCATCGTGCAATGGGAAGCAATGCCATCCCCATCCCCGGAGAGCTGTCGCTGCACAAGACATCTCCGGTGCCTCTGCTGTCAGCAGCTCTCCCAGACTCCACATCTGAAATATGCAACTTGCAGATTATCTGCTTTCAGCACCAGCAACATAACAGCCTGGAATGGAGGCTGAGAGCCCTCAGCTGCTGCTCCTTAGGGCAAGGCAAACTGGTGGGATTGTGGCAGGTGCAAGGATGAGCCTTGCAGGATGGAGCAAAGTGCATGGGGGTCTTGGCCCTCTGCAAGCACAGAGGGACAAAACAGGGCTGTGCCTGCTATATCTGCATGCTAGCTTCATATTCACATGCAAGCTGTTGGTGCTTGCACACTTAAATCTGCTGGGTTTGAGTTCTTTGCAGGCTGCCATCGCCTTGCTATCTTGGCAAAAGCAAAGATGCTGAGGTCCATTTAATCAGCAACTTCAGCCAGCAGCAAACCTTGGCACAACAAACCCTACCACAAAGCCATCCCTGAGCCAGCCCAGCACTCACCCAGGCAGTTGTGGCCGTCGTGTGCCAGGCGGAAGCCATCGTAGCAGGTGCAGCGGTAGTTCCCAGGGATGTTGACGCACTCGTGGACGCAGCCTGCGTTGTCCTCCCGCTCACACTCATCCACATCTGCAGAGAAAGGAGGGCAGGGAGCTGCAGAAGCATGGCACTGCTGTGTCCCCCAGTCCCAGCCTGGTCCCTGCCCCAGCTCATGTGTCACCCTGTGGTCCCTGCTGCTGCTCGCCAGCTCCTACTGCATCCCTGCTCTGCTCCCACCTGCACCCTTGAGTAATGACCAGCTCTGCATACAGCCATCTCTCCTGCTGAAAATCCCAGCCAAAGGCTGCTCCCCTGCTCTGTACCCAAAGGGCAGTGCAATGGGAAGGGTATGGCTTCACCTGCCCACACAGAGGTACTTCAAGTCTCAGAACATAGCAGTGCTCTACTGACTGTCCTTCCTGGAGGAAAGCCCCCTCACAAGCCCAGGAATCATTTGGGCAGCATGTTTGCATGGGATCCTGCTTTTGTTCCATCACTGTTTGTACTCCTCCCAGTTCACAAAGTTTTCTCCTGCCCAGTTCCTGCCTCTTTTCCCTGCTGCATTTGGACACATACATGCTTAAGCTTCTCATGTTTTACCTACTGACCTAATTCTGTAGTTTCTGGGCTGCAAACCCTGCAGGTAGGAAGCCTGGATTTGTTGCAAACAAAGCCCAGGTGACCCTCCTGGGGCTGGAGTAGCACCACTCTTTGCAAACGCGGCTATTTGCAGAGCAGTATCACCACACCAGGTTGTTTTGTGTCTTTAAAAGGGTTCGTAGTGGGCTGGGGTGGCTGAGCATTCCTCATTGGTGCTTGGGGCTCATTGGGGGGGCTCCAGCAGCACATCCTTACCTTTACAGTGCTTCCCATCACCGGTGTAGCCAGACTTGCAGATGCACTTGTAGGACTTGGGTGTGTTCTGGCAGATGGCATCAATGTGACAGCTGTCAGTGCCCTCCACGCACTCGTCCACATCTGCAAGAGGAGAGGAGGTGATGGGAGCAAGAAGTATACAGACCCATAGCAGCCATGCAGGCTTTCAAGCATCAAAACACAAAGTGGGGAGGAGGAAGGGAGGAATTCTGCTGCTTTGCTCCCAATCGCTGCACGCAGCCCCAGTGCAACTGGTGATGGGTGTGCTCCAGAAAAGCATCACCTGTGCACCCTCTTCATTAAAGCTCCCCTGGGAGCCAGTGATCATTTCACACAGCTGAGGGAAGCAATGCTCAGACACCAAAAGTCCAGGCTGGAACCAGCCCAGCTAGAGGTGAAAGCCTCTGTCTCCAATTAGCAGCTTCCTGAGCCGACCAGTCACCCAAACAGTCACCCAAATAATCGTCACTGCTTTCTATTCTTAGGCAAGGAGGAATGTGCAGAAATTAACAGGGACTACAATAAATAAACCTGAGAGCAGGAACCAGGGAGAGAGAAAGGGAAAAACATCACAGCTTCCTCAGGAGCACAGCCAAAAGCACAGCTCCCCAAAGGCCCACCCCTATGGGCATCCTCCATCCAAACAGCTGGATGTACTTCACAGCACCAGGGCATGGAGGGCATCATCACAGAGCTGTGGGATGGCTGGATTGGAAGGGACCTTAAAGATCATAGATCCATGGAATAGTTGAGTAGGAAGTGACATTAAAGATCATAGAACCATGGGGTGTTTGGGTTGGAAGGGACCTTAAAGATCATAGAACCATGGAATAGTTGGGTTGGAAGGGATTTTAAAGATCATAGAACCATGGAATGGCTGGGTTGCAAGGGACCTTAAAGATCATAGAACCATGGGATGATTGGGCTGGAAGCGACCTCACAGCCCCCTGAACCCCTGCTGTGGGCTGGGTGCCCCTCACCAGCTCAGGCTGCCCAGGGCCCCATCCATGGTCTTGGGCACCTCCAGGGTTGGGACACCCACAGCTCTGAGCAGCAGTGCCAGAGCCTCGCTGCCCTCTGATTAAAAAATTCCCTCCTAATATTCAGGAGTAAGTCTCTCCTCTTAGTTTCAAATCATTTTCCCTTATCCTATCACTATCTGCCCATGTAAAAAGTCACTCTCCCTCCTATCTACAAGCTCCTGGCCAGAGCATAAGACTGAAGACAACAACCTCAGCAACACCCAAGGGCTCCCCGTGGCAGGAGGCACGGGGAGCAAAGATTTTAATGGCACTGAAGAAATGGAGAAGCCTTAGCTGTGTGGGGTGGAGGCTGTGGTGTGGGGGCTGAGCATCGTGCACGGGCTTGGGGACCTTCAGTGCATCCCACTCTGCCACATCCCATAGGAGGGACTTGGACCCCAGAAACCATGAGCCCAAGGCTGAGAAACTCCCAGCTGCCTTTAAAATCTGTCTCTCTGCAGCGCAAAGAATGCAGGCGCTCCAGGAGGTCCCTGAAGATGTGATGCATCCTGGCAAGCCAGCAGAGGGTGGGCAGCCCCAGAGGAATGCCGGGATGGAGGCCACGGCCACAGGAGCAAAGGGCTGGGCACTCTCTGGCCACCATGGGGTTTTTTTGCAGGGAGATGTGAGTCATCCTTGCACCAGGGAGGCAGCACGTGCCTGTGCATTGTATAAATATTTACAGCACGCATTCATATTTGTTGTTTGACATTAGCCATGGCCCGCGGCCACCACAGCCTCCCTCGGGCCATTAATCACGGGCTGGGGGCTGACCCACCGCGGTGGGAGAGCTGTGGGGTGGTGTGGGGACAGGCACCCGCTCTGCAACCCACAGGGACAGCCCTGGTGCCACCACAGGGCGAAGACCCCACACTGCACCCAATGCTGACCTCCCTGCATCCATCCCCGCTGTCACCTCCCAGCCACGGCAAGGTGGGACGGGGATTGCTGTTGCTGGATGCCGCACTGGGGATCCCATAGACTCCAGGTGCCCACCTCAGCACTCCTGGTGCACGCAGCTCTCAAATCAAAGAGGTGTGTTTGAGATGTCCAACATTGCCCATTTGGCAGACTCAGTAGAAACCAAAGCCAACGCTGAATCACATTGAAACCCAAACTCATCCATCCCTATAGCTGGAGCCACTCACACTCACCAACATCCAGGTGTGCACACGGCAGGACAGGGGCTGATGTTCTGCAGCTCCCAAATCTGCCCTATGTGGGGCTCATCAAATTACGACAGGTAACCACCTTAATTGGCAGCAGGAGAGGTTCAGGTTGGATATTAGGACAAATCTCAGGGCAGTGATGCAGTGGCACAGCCTGCTCAGGGAGTGGTGGGGACACTGTCCATGGAAAGGCTCAGAACTGCAGAGATGTGGCACGGAGGGACGTGGTTATGGGCATGGTGAGATGGGATGGGGTTGGACTGGGGATCTTTGTGGTCTTTTCCAACCGTAATGATTCTACAGTTCTATGAAATGTTGCAGATCTTTGAGTTTCAGGGGCACAGGTGTGGGTGCAGCTCCTCTAGCATCTCTCATGCACGCAGAGGTCGTGCTTCCACTTTGCTCAGCAGCAGATGAGCAAAACCTCCCATCGCTGTTCTCTGAAAGCTCCCCAAACACGAAGCATCCATTGCACACCACAGAGTTGAAATTTTCCCAGCATTTTGCCAGAAATCGCACTTTTTTAGATTTATTTTCTTCTATTTTTTTTTTCCCCTTCTCTGCACTCAAAGTCAACACAATGAACAATGCATGTTGTGATGCTGAAAACAATGCCGTGGCTTTCCCTCTCACACATGTATGGGTTTTTTTTTTCTTTCTTTTTTTTTTTTTTTTTCCATTCTGTAACTTCAAAACTCCTCTAACTTTGGAAAGATTACACAGCAGCAAAAGTACAAAAGAAAACATTATAAATTTGCCACTCTGTAATTTTTCCAAAGCTGGAGACATTCTGAAAGGTTACAGGATTAGAAAACGAGGGAAAAAAGGATAAAAAAATGTGTGTGTGTGGGAAGCATGAATAAATACCCTCCTGGCCACTCCAGGAACCATCCCCATGCTGGCAGGGATCCTACCTTCAGAACACCAAAATCCTGGCTCCTAAGAAAGAGCATCTTTAAGAAACGATGGAGTAAAAATCAAGGGGAAAAAAAGCCTTCTGAAGAACCCAATTTTTACATTCTTGTCAATGCAAGGAGCATTTCCAACAGAGCAACTTTGCTGTCGGGACATGCTTTCCTGTGGGAGATTTCTCCCTCTGAAAATGCCTGTGGCACTGCCACAGGTGCTTCCAGCAGCTGCAGAGATGCAAGGGATGAGATTTCCAAGCCAACATGATGGGAGATTCAAGAAAAAGCAATGCCAATATTCCAACTCCATCCGCTGCCACAAAGCCCTCACTGGGGTTCACAGAATCGTAGAATTGCTTGAGTTGGAAGGGATCCTCAAAGACCATCCAATCCAACTCCCCTGCCTTGATACAGGACACCCACAGCTCCATCAAGGTGCTCCAGGTCCTGTCCAGTCTGGCCACGGACGTCTCCATGGATGGGGACACCCACCACCTCTCTGGGCAGCCTGTTCCAGTAGACCCACTGCCACTATTGTAAAAAACCTTTTCCATATATCAACCCCTCCTTTAGTTTGAAACCATTTCCCCCTCGTGTTATTACAGAATTACAGAATCACAGAATCTCCAAGGTTGGAAAAGACGTCCAAGATTCCTTAGTCCAACTGTCCAGCTACCACCAATGTTTCTCCACTACACCATGTCACTCAGTAGCACATCTAAAGGTTTCTTGAACACATGAATTTCTTGATGGCTCCAGATCTGGGAGGTCAAGTGCCAACCCCAGGCTGAGATTTGGGGTCAGGCCCTTCAATAATCCAAGCTGCCATTTTTCAAACTCCAGTGGGCGCACTGTGCCCCAAATCCCCCAAACTGAGGGGTTCTGCACAAGGCAGAACTGCAATGAAGACGCAACGGCCCATCCAGAGATGTACCCAAGGGCACCCAGCTCCACCTCTGGATCCAGCCACCCTTTTGGGGCAAAGCAGCACTAATGAGAGCACATGGTGCACACTTGCCCCAATCTTTGCCCATGCCCTTGGGGTCACAGCACAACGCTGGGGCTCTGCCCACAGCACAGCCCTGGAGGAGGTGGCAGCGCCCGGCGCGATGTTTTTTATTCCGTTGTGGGTGGGATTTTCCAGCGCTCGCTGTTGGGCCCCGTTCCGCTCCAGCTGCAGCTTTATTCTCCATTTCAAAGGCAGCCGAAGAAGGCAGACGGTTGCAACGCCACTGCCATTTCGAGAGCTCCCAGAGGACGGCTGCCCCGGCACCGCATTGCGCCCATGGGGACGGAGTGCTGGGAGAGGGGACGGCGCTGGGTGCCCCGGGGCATCCGCACCAATGGATGTGTGCACGGCTCCACGTGCCCTCACAGCCCGTGCTGGGCTCTCCCCTCACTTCCTCGTTAGAAATAATAATAGTAAAGATGCTTTCATCTGTAGGCAGACGGACTGAGTCAACGGAGATGAGCTAAGGTGGCAAAAACCCACTGGGAATTCCGAAACAAACAAAACCTTTTTCACTCTTCTCTCAGCGCTTCAGCGTTTCCTTTCAAATTGGTTTGATTCTTTGTTTTTCTATAGGCAGCCTGTCTGTATAGAGACACGTGTGTAGCTGTTGGCAGAGGCACGGAGTTTCCACTCGGCCTTAATGCCAAATTAAAGCGTTATAACTTCAGTAGCTCTTTTTACTGGGGTATTAATAACCACCTCAGACACCGCGGGGCACTTTATTAATCATTTGTTCGTGGGATGGGGTGGGCGGTGTGGGCACGTTGGCCAAAGATGCATCATCCAAACTGGGAATCCTAACTCAGGTGCTTGGGGATGGGATGGGCACGGGGGTGGGGATGGGAGATGCAACTGTGGGCTGCGGTGTGCTATGGGGCAGTGATGCTGGAGGAGCACGGAAAGGGAAGGAAAAGCACGGGCATGAGCTACAGAGAGGGGTTGAACAGCTCTCCCCATCCACCTGCACTTGGGTGGCTCCTTCAGGGATTGCTCCTGTTGCTCCTTATGCTGATCGGCTGAGCAAGGCTCGCCTTCGGGAGCGTGCTTGTTTTGCGTTTGGGGAGCAACAATCATGATGGGAAACAGCCTCTCCGAATCACAGCCATGAGACAGAGCAAACTTTATTTGCCATCCCAGGCTTCTCCTGAAGCCTCTCGGGGGACTTATAATGCTGGAAGTGAAGGTTAAGGTTATTCATGCATACTTTTTTCCTAAATGGATTACTCCGGTGCGACCGTCTGCAAAGGAAAAAATTTATATAAAAATAAAAGAAAAAAAATAAAACTCCTGAGCCGCTTGGAGACAGCCATACATCTCTGCACTGGAAGACTCGAGGTGTCTGAATATTTATACTCCCGTTGGCAGTTACAAAAAAACTCTTCTTCCCTCCTTCCCACCCCCCTCCCCTTTTTAATCTAAGTATGGGCATGTCAGACGCCCTCAGTCAAAGATCTCCTTTGAACTGCTGTATGTTGAAATGTTTACAGTTTTACATTTCATATTTCAGAGGGGCGGAGGGGACAGGCACAACAGTCACACACTGTGAATGCAGCAGAGGGAGGAAAGCAGAGGCTGAGGGGGAGGAGGTCCGGCGGAGATGGGAGGGGAATCCAACAGCATCTCCGTGCTGCTGTTGGGAAATTTTGTACTCCTTACAAAATAACACATCCCTAGTAATGAGGGCTCTGCAGGTGCATCCCCACCAAAGCGAACTGAGCCCCTCGTGCAGGAGGTGCCAAGGCTGTGGAAGAGTCTGCAGCCTCTGTGGGATGTCTTTGTTTATGGGATGCTGCCAGAGAGGCAACGGGATAAGGATGTGCCCTTGTGCCTGTAGGTGAAGGGCTGGGTACTGAAAAGCTGGGGAGCTGTGGGCACGGGTGAAGGAAGACAGCAGCATCCAAGCACTGGGGCTGCCAGGAGCTTCTCCTGACTTGCACGGGTTTGTATCACCACTTGAAAGCAAGTCCTAACCAGACCCACCAAACCCAGCACACACCAGTCCTCCATGGGGCACCGTGCAGGGCTGAGCTGAGCCCCCTCCCTCAGAGCTCTGCAAGATAAAGCAGTGCTGTGAAGGAGCCCTGCTTACATCACACCATTCTGCAGGAAAACCAACCCACCCTGCGTGGGACAGCTGATACAGGCGTGTGTGAGTGATACCACCCAGCTGCATGCTGCACGTGGCACCGCATGGGGAAAGCACCAGGTGAGCTATCAGCATGGCAGTGCGGTGATGAGCACCATCCTTGGGCACCATCACCCCAGAGCTTTCAGTCCCATCCTCTCTCAGCACACCCTAGGCACGTGGCTTGCTGCTCGAGCTCAACGTTGGAGTGTAGAGAAAGCCAAGTGGTGTTGGGGGACACCCCCAGGCACCCCAAACCCACGCGTCCCTCAGCCTCCTCCCGCTGCCTCCTGAACCCCAGCGGGGTCCAGGGGTTCCTCCAGCCCTGCTCAGCTCAGCTCAGCCTGGAGCTGGGAGAGGTACAGCATGGAGGAGCCCGCACTGCCCCGGGTGCGAAGCGGGCGGTGAGGATTTAGCTCACCTCTCTCCACCCCCTCTCCACCCCGCTCCTTCCCCGAAGGGATCTGTCAAGTCTCTGCACGATGGAATTTTACTTTGCTATTTTAATGCAATTCTGGCTCAGGCTTAAATGGAACTGGAAACCAAAAGGCCTTAATAAATAAATATTATGATAAGAAATGAAAGCAATGCATACACGAAAGATAATTTGGGGAGGGGGGGTGGGTGGGAAATGAAGCATTCCTTTCTGAGCTTAAATCGTGAAGCTTTACGCAGAGCTGGACGCCTTCTCAGCAAACCTTTGCCCTGGAAAATCTCCCCCATGCTTGTCCAGACCGAGAAGTCTCCCATTGTTTTAGAACACTGAAGGCAGATAAGACAATAGCCTTGAAATTCCTCCTAACTTCGTCAGTGACAGGGCTCAGCTCGGCTAGTCCTATTGCCTGCACGAGGTCTTTAATTACACGCTGCGCTCCCATATTTCATTCACACACTATTTAATCTCACCCTATGCACCAACACGCAGCTACTACAATAGCGGGAGCCAGAGCTGGTTTGATAAACCCTGCGTCCATGGGACAAACAAAACAAAACACAGTGCAAACAACCGATCCTAACAGGATTGTGGTGAATGAGGGGAAAAAAAGCCCCTTCGATCCGGTGGCATCGTGCACATAGGGCTGTGTGTGCTCGTGTGCGCGCGCACCCCGGTGCATAGAGAAAAATCCAAGCTAAATATAGAGGTGCTATAGAAAAGCCTAAGATATAGATAGCCCATACATAAAGCAATGTGTGTGCTGGGAGAAAGTCTGGCTAAAGCAAGGGAGCGGAGAAGCAGGAACGCCTGAAGTTGATAGCGATGGGATGTGCCTCTCATTTGCAGGGACAGGAACACACGGAGCGTTTTTCAGCTCAGATCCATGAAGCTCCCTGCAGCACACTGCCCTGCTCGGGGGTATCACAGCATTGGGGGTGCAGTGTGTGTGGATGGAAAGCACACCAATGTGGTGCTCCCACCTTCCAGCCCCGCTGCGCCTTCCCCATCCCCGGAGCGCCCTCACCCACATGGCATCACCCCTCTGCACACAGGCGAAGCCCCACGACAGAAGAGCTTCCAAACTCCTTCGACCAGTGCAGTGATGGGTGAGCACTGATTTCCTGCCTCTGCACCCCCTGCCCGGAGATAAAGAGTCCAAACACACGCAAAAAAAAAAAACCAAAAAAAAAACAACAACCCTAAATGCAGATCATTAAAGAGTTCACAGAAAGACAACAATTAAAGGCAGCAGTGGGATATCTGCAAGCAGCGCTTTAAATCACCTCAACTAAGTTGTTGGTGCTGCCCGTTTCTCCAGCCTGTGTATAAAGCCCACATGTAACAGGAGGTCCGGCTGCCTGCACACACATCAAACAGATTTGGGAAGATTTCTCTTACCTTGACTGGCTTTATTTGCCAGCGTGATTCCAGAGTGGAGCAGAAGGGTAAGCATGCACAATCCAGCAATCTGCAACGCTCCCATTGCAATCCCCGCCTGCCTGCAGGAGCGGGGGCAAGAAGGGGGATTTCTCGTGCTTTAAAGGAAACAAGAGGCTGAGCATGCAAAGGGAAGGCAAGAGAAGGAAGGGGCTCTCCTCTTGCTGTGTGTGAGACAGAAGGAGGGAAGGGAACTGAAATGATGGAAAAAGCTGCTCTGGGTTCAGTGTGGGGCTCTTGGTGTTGCTAAAGAGGAGAGAGTGAGGGAAGGAGACCTAGGGCAGTTGGAAGAAAGTGGACTCTATCGCCCTCTCCCTGGCGGCTGCTCTGATCCCTTCTCCTTCTTCTCCTTCTTCTTCTTTTTGCTAAATAATCCCAGCCAATTCCAGTTCTGCAAGAGAGCAGCAGCAGCGGCGGCGGCGATGAAGGGGGGAAGCAGGCGCCTTGCACTGGTGCTGGGGACCTGAGAAAGGGGAGTGGAAAGGAGAGCCCCATCCAAGCAACGCCCTTTTTCTCCCAGCCTTTCTTTCTTTCTATTTGGCTTTAGCTACTCCTTCCCGGCTCCCCCCTCGCACCCCCAGGCTGGGCTCTGCCTGCAGGAATTTACAGTCTGCTCTGGAGGAGCAGGGCCAGTAGCCATGGAGACTGCTTCCCTGGGAGCAGGGAGGTCAGGCGCAGACCATGGGTGATCAATGCATCAATGCAAAGCCCCCCGCAACCCCCAGACCCACCCCGCGCCTCGCAGCCCCTTGGCCCATAGGGCTGAGGGTGGTGGTGGTGGGGAGAGGGAGAGGCATCCGCCGTGGGAGGGAAAGAAAAGGGGAAGGAGAAATAAAAGTAGAAGGGGGAAAAGGGGGGAAAAAAAAGGGAAAGAAAAAAAAAACAAGCACACAATAAAAGAAAGAGTTTGCAGATGCCGCGACCTGCGGCACGGGGGCTCAGCGGCTGCGGGAATGGTTGGGCCGGTGGGAGAGCTCTGTGAGAGGTGGGGAGGGAGGACTGGGAATAAGGGGGAGGGAAACACAGTGAGAAAAATGTGCTTTTCTAGATATTTTGGGGTTTTTTGGGTTGTATGCAGGAGCCTCTCGCAGCCTGGCCCTGCACATAGGACCCCATGGCCCTGCGCCTGCATTCCCTCCCCTGGCATCAGCTCCTAGGGGTGCAGAGGGGACCTGAGGCAGAGGCCCCACCATGCTGCCCCCCGTGGCCTCATGTGTCCCCTTTTGTCCCGGCAGACCCCAAAGATAAAAGAAAGAGGTCTGAAAACTACAGAGAATGCACAGCTAAGTCAAAGCGCCCACTGCCATCCTGCTGGGGAAAGAAGAGGGTGCCCAGCAGAGCAGGAAGGTGCTGAGGAGTCCCTGATTCTATTTGTGCTTTCCTTACAGAAACAAAAGATGCATAACCCCTGGGTTGCCATCACGGTGTGCAGGGCGCTGCTCTGGAGGAGGTCTGCACAGCCAAAGGCAGCAGCCAAGAGAAAGCTCACATGGTGCCATCGTGCAGCCCCCCGGGTGCTGCCACCAGCAGGGTCTCCATGCAAAGTGTCCAGTCCTAAACCCACAGAGAAGCTGACCCCTACCAGAGCAGTGAGAAGACCATGGTCAGGTGCAGGGCAGATGCACAGTGATAAGCAAGAAACCCAGCGGGACAGCACTGCACCTATGGGATGGGCCCAACAACTCGCTGTGCTGAATCCAACCAGTGGTGGACCCTCAGCCCACAGCATTGCCTGGGAAGGGGTGAAGAAGCAGCAATGATTATTAAAGCTACAGAAAATAGCATCGTATAGAGAAATATGAACACAGAGCTGTCACTGTTGGGATGCATCGGGAGGGGATTGCAATGCACGAGCAGGAACTGGAAACTCCCTGCTCTTCTGTTCCAGGTCCCCGCATCCCACCCCATCATCTTTTATCATTATAACCAGAGGAAAACTAAACACTCCTTTTTCTTTTTTTCTTTCTTTCTTTTTTTTTTCTAACCTGTCTTCTAAATCTGGAGACCGATCTCAAGGCACGAGGGACAAGACCTTCAGCTATGTTGATTTATAACCGAGCTTCTAAATTACAGGTTTACGCATTAGTATAAACACCCATAAACCAGCCCTAAATACACAGTATCGTATGTAATCAAAACGCCAAAACACTGGGCGGCCACGTGACAGCATGGGGGGAAGGATGGGCTCAGAGTGCCCTGGTGGGGCCGGCACCAGCCAAGTGCTCCCAGTTAAACCAGTACATTGTACTGGGAGCAGGTCGTGCTCTGAAAGAACCACTGGGAGAGAAGGGGCTGAGCCCCTTAGCTCATCCAATGGGGTTGGAACGGGCTGGTGTTGAGAAACTCCCTAAAATGTCAGGATTTCTTTCCAAACTTTGTCACCTGGTTCCCATGGTTGGAAGAAAAGAACTGCTGCTGGAAAAGCCACGGGTCCGTGCAGATGAAGATCCCCAGGATCACGTGGGAAGGATGCAGGAAGGCTCATAAAAATCAGCCCCAGCACTTGGGGCTCAACCAGCTCCTGCCACTGGGAGCCCTTCCGAGGCAACTGGGACAACTGGGCAAGGCGGAGAGCATGGTTGCTGTGGGACATGCACGTGTGTGTGTCTGGGAGGGGCAGGGCTCTCCTCCCCACCGCCTCCGCTCCCCGTGGAGCACTTCTGGGCAAAACCCATTTGCTTTGGCTTCACGTAGGGCCAAAAGATTCGGGTCCATTGTGCTGAGGCACTGAAGAGCCGGCGTGGAATTGTCGACCATGCTGAAATGGTTACATGGGGAGTAATGAAAATTTACTGCACCCTGCTCGGGTCGCCAGCCAAGAAATAAAAGGAAAAGATCACAACAGGCATTTTTTTAATTTGAGGCAAAATTAAAAAAAGAAAGGATCCGCACTTAGAAAATAACAACCACATCCACAGATCAAAGCAGCTGTTCTCCTCTCATTCTGGGTTTTAAGAGATTTCTGCAGCTACGGGGATGTTTACACAGGGAGAGAGATACATACATTGTGCTGTCTTGATGCTGCCTCTCCCCCCTTCATCTGGCAAAACATTCCCTGGGAGGCAATATGAGGTCATTCTTAGACCCTGCGTTGTTTTCCTCAAGCTGCAAGCCTTCGGGGCAAGAGGCAATTCAGTTCCCATTAGCAAACACACATTTGCACTTGGAACCTTCCCATGCACATCTTGATGAGGAGCTTGGGGCCGGGGACAGGACCTGCCCTCACCAGCTCCTCATGGCACCCAGGGGGTCACCAAACCATGGGAAGGGGCTGTGGGGCCAGGGAGCTGCCTGGCACATCCTGCAACCCAGCCTCCCTGTTACCGTGGCTTCCACTGCTTTTATTACAAGTGGGGCTGCGTGGCTCTGAGGAGCACTAATGGGCTGTAAAAGTCATTTTCCCCTCTGTCTTGTTGTCTCATGACTATTGGGAGCTTGCATCCTGCTCCAAAGCTCATGCAGAGATGGAGGCTGTGGGAAGGTGCCAATGGATGCTCCCTTTGTCTCCTTGCATCCACCCGCTGGTGCTCCATGGGCAGCACCGGTTTCTCCAAAGCCAAGTCTGGCTAATGATCCCCCCCCTCCCATGCTATCAGTCTGAAACCAAACTTAGCATGAATGTAACGTCGCACACTATAAACGAGCCACATCTTCAGCACTGCCTCTGCATATTTGCACGATGATGGAGCCAGAAGGGATTTCTGAGGCAGTGCAAGAAACTGCTGTGAAGTAATAGTGGACACAAGGCTCCCATAAAGGACCTCAGCGCTTGCAGAACCAGCTATTGAATCATGTAGGGGCAGTGAAGGAAGAAGAGGCCAATGGATTAAGCCATGATGCTTAGAGTACAGGGAGCCCGGGAGAACCAAAGTCACAGCCCTGCCATTGCCCTGCACTGAAGGGTGCTGGTGGTGCCCCCAGAAAGCAGCTGTCGCGATGTTCCAATGCCCCAGCGAGGGGTGTGATCTCCAATTGGGAACAGAATGGACTATTTTTAAAAACAGAAAGGAAAACACTGCGTTCCCAGCAAGGAGCTGACAGCTCAGCTCATCCCCGTTGCAATCTCCTGGGCACAACCCACCATTTAATCACTGTGCCTCTGAGGGGACGAGAAGCACCAGGTCCTGCTATGTGACTGCCTGCCCCCTCCTCCCCCCCCATGATGCCTTTTTTCCAGTGTCGTAGATCTTCCCAAAACGACGTCCTTGTTTGTCATTCCCCCCTTTGCAGCAGGAGAAGCTGACACACACGGAGGTGAGGTGACTTACGCGGCGTCACCGGGAAGGTCGATGGCAGCGCCAGGAATAGCCCCGTTCCCAGCTAACCACTAACCACACTTATCCCAGAATAAGGGTCCCTTTTTCCAGCTGAATTTATAACAGCTTGCTAAGTGACATAAGCTCTTACAGAAATAGGCAGGCTTTTATTCCAGAATAATTACTGGGAAATCACACTACAGCGTGCAGGGGGTGTAATTACACCGGTGGAGCTGCTGCTGGTGGATCGTACCCCACGCACCGGCAGCTCCCTTCAGCTTTTACCTTGTCCTGCTTTTCCATGAATCATAGAATCATTAAGGTTGGAAAAGACCATGAAGGTCACCAGCCACTGGTTCATCCCCCTCCATGCCCTCTAACCATGTCCCTCAGTGCCACATCTTCGCAGTTCTGAACCCCTCCGGGGATGGGGACCCCACCACCCCCCTGTGCCAATGCTGAGCGCTCTTTCCAAGGAGAAATCTCTCCTAATATCCAATCTGAACCTCCCCTGGCGCATCACCTACAGATCATCACCAGACAGAAAGCGACAGATCGCTCCTTAAAGTTTTATTAATCATATTTCCCACTGAAGATACCCAACAACAGACCTTCCAGCTCCTGCAGCCAACAGCTGTCTTTTGTTACCCCAGATCAACTCAGCAACGCGCAGTGTCTGCTTCCAGTTCATCTCCAGCACACTTCTGGAGCAGGTGTTTTATTTTAAACACATGTTTACGACCCACCAGGTAAAATCCAGCTCAGAGTTCAGATTCTGCTGAACTGAGGCCCAAAAAGCATCTCTGCCACGAGCTGCTAGAATACATCCTATTTAACAACCCTCAAAAGCAAACTGATGGTGCTGATAGCTCCAGGTATCCATTGAGAGCACCATCTGCCAAGAGCAGAGCTCACTGCTCAGAGCACACCGCAGGAGGGCAAGGGTTAACTCAGCACCAGTGACACTGCTTTCACTCCAGGACCCAGATGCGTGCGTTTAAAAGTAGCACTTCTCTCCTTAAAATAGTTTATGATTCTTAGTCGAGGATAAATCCAACGCCCCCAAGCAGAAGGAGACCTATTAATTCCTGAGTTTTTTCACGCTGTAGTAAAGCAGCGATTTTATTTGCCTGAGCTGTGTAAGATGTCAGTCATTTTCCCACTTGCATTTCCATATACAATTTAACAAGGCATTAGTTTATTTCCAGAAGCCCCAGCCAGCCCTGAGCCAACCGCGTCAATATTTTGTCGCTGACACAAATGCCACCACCATTGGAGTCAACAGCGTGTTTTGGGGGGAGCTTTATTCCTTTTTTTTTCCTTTCTTTTTAAAGCAGTGTTCCTCTGCGATGATGTATGTACAGCTCTTAAAATACAGCTGGTGACACAAGCCATCCAGAGCAGCTTACCTGGGCGCAGAGGCATTGCTTTAAGGGCTGAAGAACACGACTGGAGGGCACTGACCTGACCAAAGGCATTTGCTAATTAATTCATTCTTCCAAGAGACTTAACTGCCTCTTGCTGTCGGAAACCAAAGCGAACCCGAGCCAAATGCAAAGCCTGTCGGAAAACACGGAGAGACCCTTGGTGCCTGCAGAGGACTTCAGAGCCGGGCTGCAGCGCTTCAGCTCCTGCTCTCCGGTGCCAGCAGCCAGGCTCTGAGCCAAGCCAAGGCTTCCCACTGCCCACATCGCTCCTCGGTGCTGATGCTGAGACTGGGGAGCACAGAGCCCAGGGTATGGAACAAGATGGGGCGTCCCCACCTTCCTCAGCCACCTCCTGTGATGCTGTTTTGGGGTGTTTCCTCCATACTGGACACTGGAGCACTCCTGCACTCTGTTATCTTTGGCACATTCTCCTGAGAACTCTCTGAGGTTTCCTGGTCCAGTGGGAAGGCAGCACAGTGGGTCCATCCCCCTGCCTCAATATGGACACTATGCTTGTGCCCCAGGGCTCTCAATATCACCTTGTGCATTGATCTGCATCCTCACCTTGCAGCACCAAAGCTGGGTGCTCTCAGCAGTGATACACTGCTGCCCTCCAGCCCTGCACACAGTCCAGGGCTGAGCAAACCCCAAGTCACCCCCCCCTTGTACCCCACACGAGCAAAGGGATGAGAGGAAATCAGAGACCAAACTTCCCCCAGCTGGGAAAGCCCTGCAGGATCCCCCCTGTGATCCTGCACCGGAGAACAGAGCGGCCTTAGTGTGTCAACAAGCCCTAAACACCCGAGGGCAGCTGGAAGTGAGATGCCATTATTATTATTATTATTTTTTAATTTAAAATGAACTTCTTAACCTACAGGAAAGTAAACGTTCTTCTAGGATGGCCAAGAAAACCACGCTGGGATTTTCCAAATGTGCATGACTGACTGTTTATGAGGAGAGGCTTCCAAACGCAGAAATAAATGGCTTGCTCTCAGCAGGTTTTCCTTTCTATATTTACTCTCACCTGAAATGAACATTATTGCACACTGCAACATTTATTCCCTCTGATCAGGGGAGCGGGCGAAGAAACGAACCAGCCGCAACACGTCAAATAAATTGTTAATCTGCTGTTTGCATTGGGGCCGGGGCAGGAGGGAGTCCCCAGGCCTGGGTCCCACGTACAACTTCCATGGCAGCTCCATGGAAGCACTGCGTTTTCCCCACTGCAGCACACAGCTTGGAGTTCTCTCCGAGTCCCCGTTTCCCCTGGGGTGTTTCTCAAGGTGGGAAGTTTCTACAGATCCGTCCCAGGGACAGATCCCCAGGTGGTGTGATGGTCTTGCTGATACACAAAATGGCCACAGAACCCTATAAAGTTCTTCAGACAAGAGGCTGAGCCTTTGCAAACCGCATCTTAATGCAAGGCTGACCACTCAGCTGTAAAATCTCTCCTAATCCCAGCCCTTGGGAGAGGAGAGGACGGGGAGATCAGCTGCTTCTGCAGGACGTTGTCCCCATCACATGGCTCCCTCGGTCACGCTCGCACCCACCACCACGTCCAAATCTGGGCTTGACCTCCCATTTACCTTGGAGTTCTCTACGGAATCGTGCTAACCCCTGCAACGTGCCAGCCCAGAGAGGGGCTCACATGGCCTTGGGGAAACCTGGAGTTAATTCCCTCCCATAGTAGGGGAAGCTCCTCACTGACTTGGGTGCATAGGTGACAACCCTGCAGTTCAGCAGCGGGGTTGAGAACGGCCTTGCTCTGTCTGCAGGGCTTGCATGCAAGACAAAACCTTGTTTTTTTTGTTTCGTTTTGTATTTTTTTTCAGCTCAAACTTTTCACTTTTTGGAAAAGCCCATCCTTGTTAGGATAGCTTAGCAAGCCTTTCCCCAGCCAACCACTCTGAGAGCATTTGCGTTAATCCAGATTAACTAACATGAAGCAATTTAGATAAACCGCATTAAGCCAAAACACCTTTGAACTTTTTTTTTTTTTGGATTGGAATCCCTGCCCGAACGCTGTGTGTGGTTCGGGCCTCCCCACACCGCGGCATTGCCGGAGCCGAGCTCTCCACCAAGCAAGAATTGAGTCAAGTCAGCAAATACGAAGATTATCCAAAGGCGCCGAGCCAGCGGCACTGCAGCAAACCGGTGCTTTGCCAAAAACACCCAAAACCGTGTTCAGAAGCATAGAATCCTTAAGGTTGGAAAAGATCACCAAGTTCAACCATCTACCCGTTCCCACCACGCTCACTAAGACATGTCCCCCAGTGCCACATCTCCATGTTTCTTGAACAAGCATCCAACAGGGCAAAGGAGCACGGCGAGCACCTCTTGGCACCAGGCTGACTATGTGACCACAAAATAAAGCCCTCCAAGCCTCAGTTTACCCAGAGGTGACCTGTCCCCTGAGTACACGATGACGGGTCAGCTCACAACGCGCTGACATCAGGCGCTGGCCACAGGAGGCTGGGCTGGGTGAGCAATGGTTTGCTGAAGGTGGCCAGATCCCACGGCCAGGACACGTGCGCCCAGATTGAGGTGGCAACATTCCGCATGTATGGGGTGTCTCGTGGAGATGGTCACGCTCTGGTTTTGGAGGAGGGAATTAATAGCTGCTCTAGTCATTGGTGAAACATGTAGCGCACCGCGGGCACGTACACACCTTCCACATCCATGCCAAAGCAGCAGAGGAAAGCCGCCAACCCAACCAGCTCCCAAACTGCAACCAGCAGCTACGGCAATCTCAACACCACGACCAGAACTGTGCAGCCCAGCACTTCCATCTTCTCACCCGGATAAGACAGATGGTAATGCTTCATTGGCTTGCAGGGGAGCTACAAGCTCTTCAGGATCCAGCTGCCTGCCCACATGTTCACACCAGCATCCAGCACAGAAACAACCCTGACCTTGTCAGGCGCACCAGGAGCTCCTGCAAAGAAAGCTTTCCTGCCTTGTGGGGGAGAGGGAAAACTCCTTTCTTTCCCAGCTCTCCCCCCTACACCCTCCAAAAACACCTGCTTGCGCTCTCTGCCTTCCAGCCTGCTTGCTCTCCTCCTGGAAAGAGAACTCCTAGCAGAAACAAAGCCACAGCATGTAGGGAACTCCCCCATTTTCTGCAAGCAAGAGCCCTAACGCCAGCGGGGCTTTGCGTCTCCTGCTCGGACAGGGCTCGCTTTCTGCAGACAGAGCTGCAGCCCTGCTCAATGAGCTCCGCTCCCAGGTGATTTGGAGCAGGATACACCAGGAAGTTTGCTTTCGGCCGCCCCAGTCGGCGCGTGGGTGTGTAAACAGTGACCGACTTCACTGCAGGTTCGCCTCCTTTAAATGGGGACTTTCACATTCGTCAGACTTGAAAAAACAACGCCAACTTTTCAACAAAAAATCCATTTCCCCTTTCCATTGGCTGCGGCTGCTGCCAAAGGTATTTCTGTTTGAACGAGAGGGCCCTTCCCTCCTGCTGCCACCTTGCTGCACCCAGCAAAGCAAAAGCACAGGATGCTTCTGTGCTGAGTTTTGGGACATGGAGGGATGGCACACGGAGCTCTCTGCTCTCCAAGGCAGTTCCTTGGATCAGAGGAGAGCCAATGTGATCATAGGGGTTAGAAACTTGGGAGGTTATTAAAGGGTGAATTGAAAATAACCACACAGAAGCTGCTGCCTGACACTCACCCTGAAAACTCAAAATCCCTGTTTTCCCTGTTGTGATTTTGCCTAGATGGATGAGAAGAATCTAATCAGAGAGATGGATGGCACTCATTAAAATGGCAGATTAAAAGTACCAATCTAAATTATCACCAGCACTTCTGAGGTCCTCTGCCTTGCCAGCAAGGGAAAGCCACCCAGGAATTGGATTCCCTTGCAGGGAAATATATTATAAATGCATTCTGCTATTACAGTTCATGTCACCAGTCACCAGGGAAAGAAAACCAACGCAGGGCTAATACATACACATTTAAATATACATTATTGCCTCTTCTGAGACCAGGACTTATAGACCTGAACCGTGCTCTGAAATGGGGGATGAGAGCAAACTGAAGTTATCGGTGAGCTGCACTGCTTTATTTTCTGACATAAACAGCATCTCGGCTTCTTTGCTTGAAGCTGAAGGTCAGAAAGAGGAAGAAGTGGGATCACATGAAGCCAAACAGGGAGAACTGTGGGGAATTCCCAGACAGGATTTGGACCAGACTGGCCCCATCAAAAACCTCACTGGTTTTATTTCTCACAATCCTGCCTGTCTGCCAGCCCCTTCCTGGTGCTTAGAGCAAAGCAACAACCCTCAAAGCCTCCTTGAGCTCCCAGCATGTCTGTAGCTTCTCTTTGGGATGAGCCCACTGTGTCAATGATCCTGCATATGCAAGCAGTCCTACATGCTGGACAAGCTCTATCTTTGAGCAAGAGGAAAGGGCTGTCTGCGCACTGGGGTTTTCCCAGCTGTTCCTTGGCAGCATCCAGCCCCAGGCCAAGGGCTGGTCGCTATCTGATGTCACTGCAGCATTGCCCAAGCTGAGCACTTTCCCCTTATTGCTTTTTGATGGGATAATTTTACAGCTCCCTGGGAGCCTGAGGAAATCAGCCGGTTTAAGGAGATCACTTTAACACAACCATGCTCTGCAGATGCGCAGAGGGACTGCCACGGGTTCAGGTTAGGGCTAGCCCCTCCTGGCATGGAGTTGTTTACACAAACAAAATGGGTTACAACTCATCAGCTGAGCTGCGTTAATTGTACCCTTAGCCTGCTGCAAACCCACAGCAACGGTGGCAGCTCCAACCCCTTTAAAACACGCACAGCCTATTCTCCATTGCAACAGCAACGGGCGAGGAGAGCTGCAGCTTCATACAGCCCAGCTGTGAAGCTGTAACTAATTACGTGTGGTAATTAGGTTGTCTGTCCCCACATGGTGTGCCAGTGCTGTGCCTTTCATCCTTTGCTTTTCTCCAGCCACAACACCCAGAACTCATAAGCGTTTCAGAGACTTTGGAGGACAGAGCTGTTTTACAAGGGGTGGATCAAGGCTCCGGCTCCCAAACAGGCTGGTTCTCGTGCCTGTCCCACCATGGGTCCCCCAGACCTCCCATCCCACAGACCTGCAGTGCTCTGAGACCTCCCAGCTCCAGCCATCAACAGTGCAGGTGTCAGCCAGAGAGGGTTATCAGATGCCTGGGAAATAGGAGGGAGCTGGAAGAGAGAAGAAAGGCAAACCTTTCATTAAAGCACAAGAAGCCTCATCACAGACTGGGCATTTTGCCCCACAGAAGATTTAATCCCAGCCCTGGTGGAGGACAGAGCAAAATGGGACATGGTCACCCACTGCTTTCTGGGCTGGTCAGAAAGAAAATTGATTAAAAACAAATGAGAAAAGTTAGATGGAAGCACACTGCAGCTGTTGCAGACCCAGCAGCACTTTCTGGAGCCTCCCCAGGACTACACAGCCGGCTTTTTCATTTTATTCACTCTGACAGGTCTAAGGTTAATACCCTGGCAGTTGACAGCCACTAAGCCACAGCTTCGCACAGGCTTTTGGTATAAAAACAATCAGCCCTGTGCTGATGCTGTAACTCCCCCAGTCTGTGGACGGCGGAGAAATTCCTGCCATTCCTCAGAGGGCAATGGGAACCGGCCACGGCCACTGCCTTTTGTTCAGCTGCAGCCTAAAAAGCCTCACGGAGCATTCGCAGCTTCCACCTATGAAAAACTGTTGCGGAGGAGGTGACTGGGAAGGTCACGCTGGTAATGCCTTTGTTAAGGAAAGCTGTTGCACCTTGCAAGCAGCAGACAGGGGCAGAAAGCAAAAGGTGAACCCGTGCTTGGCTCCCTTTTGCAGCAGCACAACACAATAAAAGGAGTGGATGCAGAAAGAGCAGTAGCTTTTGGTTTCCCGGCCCCAGCGCATAAAATACTGACAGTCCCAGTATCAGCAATGGGAGCGATGCTCTTTATTGTCATCACTGACATCAACAGTGGGGCTGAGCGCACCTTTGATGACACCACGCTGTGTGGTGCAGTCGATCTGTGTGAGGGACGGGATGCCAACAGAGATGGGTGAGCATTGGGTCCAGGAGGTTCAGCAGAGCCAAGTGCAACGTCTGCACCTGGGTTGTGGCAACCCTGGAGCACAGCCCTGCCAAAAAGGACCTGGGGGTACTGGTGGGTGGCAGCTGGGCATGAGCCAGCACTGTGCCCTCACAGCACAGAAAGCCAAACTGGGTGCATCCAAAGCAGTGCTGCCAGCAGGGCCAGGGAGGGGATCTGCCCTTCTGCTGTGCATTGAGCACTGCGTCCAGATGGGGAGTCCTCAGCACAGGAGGGACGTGGAGCTGTTGGAGCACATCGAGGAGGGCCACAGAAGTGATCCCAGGGATGGGACGCTGCCCTGCAAGACAGGCTGAGAGCTGAGAAAGGAGGGGACAGAGGACAGCAGGGTCTGTGTGACGGGAAGGGGAAAGGGCCTCAAAGAGGGGAGGTTTAGGCTGGATATCAGGAAGGTTTTGCAGCCACCACACGGGCTGCAGAGAGGCGGTGGTGCCGCATCCCCAGAGACCCGCAGGGGGCTGTGAGCACTGATGGAGCTGCGGGCGTGCAGAGATGGCCTTTAGAGATCCCTCATAGCTCAGACGGTTCTAGCAGAAACACAACTAGGAGGTGCAGGCTCCTGGGTTCTGCTGACAGCTTCTCACAATCAGCGGCGCGCTCCCGTCCCTTCACCCCCCACCGCTCCCGCCCTTCTCCCTCCCACGAGGCGCTGAGTTCCAACCCCCCCCCCCCCCGCCTTCCCATGGTAGAGCCCCGCCGCGCAGCGGGACCAGGGGCTGCGGGGCGGCCCATCGGCGCAGGGGGAGGGGGGTGTGTGTGTCCAGACAGCGGGGCTCGTTGAGCGTTGACCTGCTGAGCGATGTCACCCCGCTTGGCGCTCCCCGCCTTCTGGTGCCGGCTGAGGGCGATAATCCGCGGATGGACTCGGAATACATTGGTAACGTTACTCGGATTCCTCTCCCCACCCCCCCCTCCCGCCGAGCAGTGGTTTGGCCCTGTTTGAAGTGAGGCGGGAAGAAGGCGGCACGCGCCGCAGTGCCAACGGCCGCTCCGTGAGGGGTGGAAGCGCCGCGCCACACAGATCGCCACCTCCTTTATGGCCGGCGCCGAGCAGCCCACGCAGCCCAATGATACTGAGGAGGCTGTGGGGACTCGGGAAAGCGGCGAGGAGCGGCCGTTGGGGCCTGGATTGGGTACGGAGGGCGGTGATGGGGTGGGCTCGGAGCCCCCGGACGGCTCTGCGGGCTGGGAGGCGCCTCAGGCGGTGCTGGGCCCCCCCACCGGCCTGGCACCGCCCGGGCCCGGGCGGTGCCAGGCCGGTGGGGGGGCCCAGCACCGCCCTGAGTGGTCACTAGGTGTCAGCCGCCCTCCGCTAAATCATATCCCTGAGCATCACATCCAAACGGTTTTTAAACACATCCCTCCCTGGGGAGCCCATTACAGTGTTTAACAACCCTTTGTTGTTTTGTTTTTTTGTTTTTTTTTTCCTGATATCCAAACTAAACTTATCCTGGTGCAACCTGAGGCCATTTCTCATCCTGTCACCAGTGAGAAGAGACCAATCCTGCTCTGCTGCAATCACCTTTCAGGTATTGGAAGAGAGCAATAAGGTCTCCCGTCAGCTTCCTCTTCCCCAGACCAAACAGCCCCGGTTCCTTCAGTTGCTGCTCGCAGGCCTTATTCTCCAAGCTCTTCACAAGCCTTGTTGCCCCTCAGACCTGCTCCAGTGTCCCTTCTGTCCTGAGGTGCCCAAAATTGAACACAGTACTCGAGGTGGAGCCTCAGCAATGCTGAGTACAGGGGCAGGATGACTTCCACAGTCTTACTCACCACACAATTTCTGATACAAAGGTCCCTTCCAACCTGAGCTGTTCTATGATTCTCATGTGCAGAAGGAGCTTCCTGAGTTCTGTTATGAGCCCAGTGCTCCTGGTCCTGTTGCTGGGCACCTCAGCAAACAGCCCAGCCCCCCTTCCTGTTCATACCCACCTTCAAGACATTTAGTAGAATCAGAGAATGGCCCAGGTTGGAAGGGACCTCAAGGGTCATGAAGCTCCCTGCTGCATGCAGGGCCACCAACCTCCCCATTTAATACCAGCCCAGGCTGCCCAGGGCCCTATCCAATCTGGCCTTGAACAACTCCAGGAATGGGGCATCCACAGCCTCTCTGGACAGCTGTTCCAGCACCTCACCACTCTCATAGTAAAGAACTTCCCCCTGACATCCAACTTAAATCTTCCCCCCCTCATCTTAAAACCATTTCCTCTTGTCCTGCTATTATCTAACCTTGTAAAGAGTTGACTTCCCTCCTGTTTGTAGGCTCCCTTTAGGTCCTGGAAGGCTCCAATGAGGTCACGTTTGTACATGTTGATCAGATCCCTTCTCAGCCTTCCCTTCCTCAGGCTGAACAGCCCCAGTGTCTCAGCCTTTCCTCATTAGGGAGATGCTTCAGGTCCTACTCATCTTCATGCCTCTCTGCTTGGCTCTCTCCAGCTGTTCCCTGTTTGCCTTGAATTGGGAAGCCCCACACTGGGTGCAGTGCTCCAGGTGTGCCCCCTCCAGGGCTGAGTTGGAAAGGATAACCCTCACTCTGCTGGCAGCACTCTTCCTAATGCAGCCTGGGATACCATTGGTCTTCATGGCCTCACACTGCTAGCTCATGATCTCTTCTTGCTGTGTTCAGCATACGTAGGACCACAGATTGGTTTGAATTGCAAGGGATGTTAAAGTTTATCTCATTCATTCTTATTCTGCTTTTCTGCAGCCAGCTCTCCACAAATTCTCTCCACAAATGAGCTGCAAGAATTGAGTGATGAGGTCTTCAGACTCAGCACTGTACATGAAATTGTACTGAATGCTGACTTGAAAGTGCACATGGTCAACTTCCCCCCACACAGGTGTGTATGTATGTATATATCAATAAATACACATATTCAGGCTTGGCTTCTTTTTATCATGTAACATGGAAAGGAGGTGGGTTTGGCCTGAGTATAGAAACAAGAAGATAGTTCCTGGAACAAAACAAAGACTTGATTTATTCATCACTTCATTATTTACTAAGAAGATCTTAAATACGATGAGTATCAGATGTGACTCACAATGAAAGAAATGAAGGCTTCAGCTCTGACTTTGACACAAAGCAAAATGTTTGGTGGACACCTCTCAAGTGTCTGCACATCAGTTAAGGATCTGTTTAAGTCACCCATGTTCTTTCTTTCCTGGAAAGATGAGCACTGGTTAGAAAAATGCTCTGTTGATCTTTTCTGAGGACTGAAAGTGTTTCTGTGGAAAATGCCACGTTCTTTCTAACCCACTATGAAGAGGGGCTAAGTGCAGTTACAAACAGGTTAGAATAAGGAGCTCCATTTTAGCAGAATGAGAAATGCAGGTTGAGAGAGATTTCTATGAAAAACTAAAAGTCAAAGACCTGAATGCATCTGAGAGGTTGTGTTTATCTGATGTTAATAGAAACCTCCCTCTCTTCTTTCTTAGCCTGGAAAATAGAGTGAAGGAGACATTGCACAAAGCCTTCTGGGACCGCCTGAAAAAACAGATCTCTGCTAGTCCTCCAGACTACACTCAGGCAATCCAACTGCTGCAGGAAATAAAAGAGGTCAGCTGATCCTGACACGGGGAGGACGGGTACCTTCGAATTAGTCTTTCCTTGCATCCAAATATTCCCTGTGAACAGTGTAAGAGGGAAGAGAAAATAAGCTCCATTTAGTTTACTGGGAAACAGAACTTAAATAGCTGCACTTTCTAAAACCTGACAGAGAAGGAAACTCGTTCTCTGGTCCCAGGTCTGTAAAACACTCTACCAAAATGACAAAAAGCCCATTTAACTGTTGGTTTTAGTAATAATAAAAACCCCACAAACTGCAATTGTCTGTACAAACACAACCCTTCAGGTGTGCGACAAACAGTCCCTACTGTGTAAGTGTACATTGTAATCTTTAAGAACATTGCTTAGAACTAAAATAAAATAGTCTTAGCATGGCATGAAATTGCATATGGTTTGCTTTCCCAGGCAAATAATTCCCTACTTTTTTGCGTGAGGTAAAGGAGATTTTGCAATATGTGGCCAGACATTCTGAAATGAGTCATTAAAGACAAGCATTCTCTTAAAGCAATGGTATGACCCACAATTTGTTTGCTGAGCCTCACCCAATTCAAGGCCAGCCTCAATTTCTGTTGTGAGATGCAGTTCTGTTGGAGAACTGTCGTGTCCCCAGAACACAGGCCAGAGTGCTGCTTCTTTGGGCAGGCTCTATTATTACTGCTCCTGCCTCAGAACAGCCAGCTGCGAAGCCAAATTGAAGGGGTCCTGGACTTGGAGCTGATTAGGCAGGAGGCTGAGCATGGGGCTCTGGACATCCGCGGTCTCACCACGAGCATCCTTGGTACAATGGCAATGCTGTGTGCGCCTTTTCGAGATGAGGAAGTGCAAGGACTGCAAAGCCTCACAGACCCAGCTGAGCTTCTCAGGTGGGTGTTGCTTACTCCGTCTTGTAGACCAGCAAAAGCATCAACAATAAAACATGGGGTTTAGAGGAAATTGCCCTGCAATTGTATCTTTTTTTTTTCTCCAGTATGTAGATATATTTGTGTTAGCCAGCTGTTCCCAGACCGTAGAAGAGTCTCCAGTGGAGTAAATCTAATTTTTCTAGTAATTTTTAGTGACCAGACACCACAATTAGACTGAGCAGCCTTTTGTCAGAAAATAGAATGAAGTCAGAGGATCTGAATTCCTCTTTCACAGTATTCCAAAATGACCTCCAACTATAGCTTTTAATACTGTGTTAAGCTTTCAAATCCTTGTATCTCATCTCAGGGAGATCTTCCGGGTGCTGGACCTGATGAAAATGGATATGCTGAATTTTACCATCCAGAGCCTCCGTCCGTACTTACAGGAATGCTACGTCCAGTATGAACAGGAGAAATTCCAGAAAATCTTAGATAAGCTTCCTAGTAAGTCAGTGGGGAAGAGGAAAGAACTATTACTTCTACAGGAGCTATTAAAGCACCAAGAAGGAACTTGAGTATCCTAAAGCTGATGCTTTCATCACACGCTCAATAACTTGAGAGAAATGCCTCTAAAAGCAGAAGGACTCTGGGGTCCCTTTCTCAGCCTCTTCACTACTATACTTTGCAGAAAAGAAGTTACTTAGCGTGCTTCAGTTTCTGCATGCATTAGACCTAATAGCTACCTCATGAGGAACTGTAAGATCTCTGAATTTTTAAGTGTTTTGAGATCCACAGAGGAATCATCAAAACATTAGCATAGGTATCTGAAGAGGAAAGCCAGTATTTGATGTACACCCCTCTTCTTTGTTAGGCCATAGAATATTTCTCTTTGGCTGCCTCACTCCCTTGTAAGATTTAATTAAAGGCGTTTTTCGAAGACTCTATTCAATATAAAGCTCTCCAGATGCCAGTCTCAGTAGCCTAGCCTTGTGTCTTGCCAATAGGACATAAATACTGCATGGCAGAGGTGGGGTAAGTCCCTCCCCACCATCCCAGATGCACATCCCCTTCAGCCTGGAACATCATGTAGACAGTTTTACTGACTTAGCCTGACCTACCTGTTCTTGCAAACATCCTTTTTTGTTTCTTTGTTTTTTTAAAACACATTGCAGATAGCCTGGATAACACAACAGAGTGGCTGCGCAGAGCAGCAGCAGCAGTGTCTGCATCCTCTTTGCAGTCTCAGTCCTGCCCTGCAGCCAGCAGCTCTTCTGATGCACACTTCCAGGGAGCAGTCAGCAGTGGCACAACTGTGCCTAGTGTCATGTCTGTGCTAAATCAAGGCTACATGGATCTGCTCTGCTGGGAGCCCGGACAAAGTGAATACCCTGAGGTAAGACAAGCACTGGGACATTTCTAGGGAAAAGATGCAAAGATACACAAAACAAACAAGTGTACAGGTTCTGCTTCTTCTACAGAAAGATCTGTCCAGACTCTCAGTCCCTTCTATGCCACTGGACAGGGTTTGTTCCCCAGGTGAAACAAGTTGGATTTATCACAAGACTAAATCTCCTTGCTGCCAATCAGCCTCCCTCCACTCAGCTTCATGGAGCTGTTACAGCTCTGCTCCGTGGCTTGAGAATTGCTCTGTTACCACAGATGTTGCCTGTGTGCTCACAGGCTGGTGTGGTTTCTGTTCACAGACCTTGCTTCTGGATCAGGCTCGACTACAGGAAGTACAAGCACAAGTGAATCAGCTTACCATCATAGCTGCAGTCCTGCTAGTGACTAATGGCGTGTGTGGAAACACCTTGTTTGGCTCACCTGGGTTTATTGATAGGCTGAAACTGGTAACAAAGGTCCTCTTGGAAGGGCTGCCTTCTATCAGGTGGGTTATTTTATATTTTATTTTCCAGAAGGAGAAGAGTGAGGTTGCAGGCACTGGTTGACTGTAGGATAAGCAACAGGAATCTCCTCTTGCAGCAGTAGAGGACTTGAGATCCAAATAGCAGCCAGGCCTACTGCAAGGAGTGAGAGAAGCCAGAACACCAGCCAGCATACTTAGTTGGAGCTAACACTCTAGAGCCATTGTCCCTTCATGGTTAATGGGGAAAATCAGTAGTGCAGGGATTTCACCTGTTTGTCAAAGAGCAGGGAAAGAAAGGAAGCTTAATTCACTTATGTTAGGCACTACAGCTGTGGCTCAGCACTGGTTGTTATATGCTACCTGTCCTTGCTGAGGACAAAAGGGCTCATGGAGAGAATTCCTTGCTTGCAAGACCCCTTTCCCAGCAAACATGCTAGAGTGCATGTACTTTTGCACGATTCAGGTATGAAGAAGCTTTGCAAGACATCAGTGATCAAGTGCTCCAGGAAGTCAGCAGAACACTCTCACAGCTGGGTTACCCTGCTTTTGCCAGTGAGAAATGTACATCCCTGAAAGGCCAGATAAAAAGCATTGCAGACAAGGGCAACGCAGTCCGGCACATCATCAGTGAGTTCCTGAGCTTATGTCTAACTCAGCACTAAGTAAAGAGGTCTTCTACTGTTAGGCTTTGACCTTAGAATGTGCAGGACAAGTGTAAGATAGGTGACAGCAAAGCAAACTCCCTACATTGTGCAGAACTACTGCAGAAGCAAGGAAGCTAGAAACTGCCCTGATTTTCCTATTCCACTCTGGCTCCCTAACAGTAATTGCTTTGAAAATCTCTTAAATCCTACCATCCTTGCTAAAAGCTAAACAGGCCCAAGTGCAAGATCTGTTACTAGGTGATGTGGCAATCTTCAGGCTAGGATGTAGAGTGAGAGCTTAATCACTGACTCAAGTAAAGCACCATGCTAAGATCTTTAAGTAATATTTATCCCTAGGGAGTGCACTGCATGGTATTCAGCTAACTAGCTTCCCCTATACTGCTGCTCCATCAAAATATTTACTCAAATGATTTTGATGAGAGCTGATTATTTTGACCTTTTATTAGTACTCTGAAAGCTATAGCTCCACATCAGATTGCAGTGCCACAGGCGGATACTACACTACAGGAAAGATTATTTTCACATGCAAGACTATCTTTTGTCAGCTATGAAAATAAGGTGAAGCTCTTCCTGCCCAGTGTATCACGTATCCTCCTCAGCCCACCCAAGTCTACCTGCATTACCTGGGTTTATTCCTTGCATGTCAGACAGCAGGCTATTTTATTTTGAAGGAATTCAGGAAGCTGAATTAATAGCCTAAGCCAACCTCGCTGCACCACAGGCTGGGCAGTATGTGGTGGCAATGACTCACTGACGGAGCAGCATTAGAAGCTACAGAGCCAGACGGTCTTCCCCTTGCTGTGTCTAAAAATCAACGTCTTGTCTGTACTCTTTGTCCACTATCAGCATTTCCCAAATACATACTTGAAACACAAGAACATCTGAGGTAGTTGGGTAGTTAATCTCAGCTCTGTGCTCCTCAGAGAGGCTTCCTGAATACTTTCAATTTTAAAATGCTGCTGTGGCAGTCCAGATAAATCCCGGGCTCTGAAGTTCTATATTCCATTATGCTTCTAAGATGCCTAACACTTCAGTTCTGTTCAAAAACTCAGAGAGTGGGCAAAAAAAAAAATCTATACTGCTGAGCTGGCCAAATTCATCAAACTTAATGTCTGCCAGCCCAGCATCCCAGCTACAGCCACTGTTAAAATCAGCTGCCCAGGACAAAGTGAAAACAAGGCATGTATATACCTAATACTCACAAACATGATGCTTGGAGATAGTTTCACCTCTGTTCCTATGCTGAATGCTGTCTCATCTTAGTACTTGGAAGAACACCACATTAATTCACTATGTCTCCAAGTCCATCTACAACAGTACAGGTCCATGGCACCCTGCAACAGTGCAGCTGTCCTCAGCTCTGCTCCTGACTGCACAAGGAAGCCTTTGTCTCAAGGCTAATGTTCTGCATAAACTGATTTCTGTTTTCCTACTCTTGCTCCTTACAGAGCAGCGGATTCACCTGTTCCTCAGCCTTTTTATTTCCCCCGATGGACAAAATTCTCAGAAAGATTTCCCAAAGGGTCTCGACGCCATTCAGGAAGAGCTGCAGGAAGTCGGGCGCAGGTTCAGAAGTGTGACCTACCACAACAGGCAGGTGTTTGGCCCTTTCTACTCAGCAATTCTCAAGAAAGTGCTTTTCCCAGAGGCAGAACCAGATTCAGGAAGATATTCTATGTGATCATCTTTGCTACGTACCACACAGGAGGACAAGGGTGGAACACATTCTCCAACAATTTCTCAAATCATGCTTCAGCTTGTAAAAAAAAATCAGACGAACCCATCTAGGCAGCACAGCTACTGGGAAGTGACTCTTAGCATGTCAATATCTGAATAAACCTCTCAACTGCAAAAGGCAACGGCTTTCTTGTCCCACCAAAAAACTGCCACTATTTAGCAGGGAAGGAAATGGGAGGTGGAGGACATAAAACTGCAATGAAATTTCAGGTTTTTTCTTTATTTTTTCCCTAATTCTAGGTGTTAATTCTGCGGTGGGTCTGTAGCCTGCTCTGCTGAAATGTTAGGCACAGCCCAGGGACGCAGTTTGGATTTGATAAAGCCATATGGTATTTAAGATCATTAAAACTGCTCAATATATTTCAGTGTTAGCTTGAAAACCTGACTTACTGAGTTATTAGATGGAACATATGGTATAAATTTAGCAGCCCCCGATGTATTTAGTATTTCACATCAGCCAGATTTTATTTGACACAAAACCCTGAACTTTAACCTGTATTTAAATGCCTGGATTTCTTGCTCTAATTTTATATAGTGAAAACGTCCTACTTCTTGGTATGCCAAAAATCCTTGCTGGTAAATACTATATACAATGGCTGCCCAAACTGTTACTGTTGTTACATGAATCGATGGCTGCTGCGTGGCAGAGCATTGGTTTGAGTGTTTATCATTGCTAAATCAGGGTCCTGACATTCCATCCTTGGTAGAACAGTCCTCGCACATGTATGTTAAAAGGCTTAACATCAGCTTTTCCCATGGACAAGATGGTAGCAGACCATCACGCTGTAGGTAAGTCTATCTTTCAAGAACACACAGATGAGTTTTTATACATAAATAAGTCTGAAAAGAATTTTGTATTCGGGATCAGTATGATTAGCTGCAAAAAGAGCAGCCTCAGCCAAAGTAACTGCTGAGCAGCCAGCATTCTGCATCTAGAATGCCACACACGTTAGGATGGCACATATCCTGATTCTGCTGCCAAAGAATGACATCAGGCCTGTTCCCAACAGAACAGCATCCTGTACTTTGCTTCCACAATACCAGCAAATGATCTCCGCGCAATGCTTCGACGCTGTTGATGTTTTCTTGTTCCTTAGCTTTACAAAGCAAAACAACATATGTGCAGTGCCAGGCTACACTCATTAAAGCTCACTGTGCTGCCCACCCTCACCCCTTCCTTCCTCTTACCTGCTTTGGCTGCTCAGGTCAGGCACGAGAAGAGCACTGCTCTGACACAGATGACCAGAAGGCTGCTGTGTCACACTTAGGTCACAGTGACGACAGGGCAAATGTGTGTCTAAGTTTGTTTATTAATTCAGTCTGTTCTAAGTTGTACAATTATGAAAACAACAAAACGACTGCTGGAAGCCCAGGAATATTTACAATCTCGCCTTGTTGTAGTGAGGTCAGTCTATGTTGTTGCACAGATTGGTTATGTTTGGTACCACAAGATGTTTAAAATTCAGACAAATTCAAACAGATTAACAATTGTATATACAGGAAATAAAAGGAAATTCAAGTATCAAAATACAGACAGATTAAATAACATTTGTATTACAAATCAGTCCCACTGTCATACATCACAATTAGCAAAAATGTCTACATTGCAAACTGAACTCGACTGTTCTCTGCCCTGTTAGGGAATCTCAGGTTATTCTTCCACGGGTAAGAAAAGTGTTTGAGCTAGATCTACTTCGTAAGAGCAGCACATTTACTTCCTTTTGAAAAAGAAAAAATTAAATTAAATTAAAATGCAGTAGGTAATGCCAATATGAGACCTAAAAGGGAGACTTTTTGCAACAAGACAGCGTTGCAAACTCTGTGCTTGCTCTAAAAGAAAGATCTGATTGCATGGAAATGATGCAAGCAGAAAAAAGCCAGAGGAAGTTCTGCTGCTAGAAGCTTCTGAAGTGGGGTGGAAGGAGCATTAAAGCAATTAAACCCACATCAGCTGCACACAGAACAGTTGTTTGGAAGTACTATTTGGCATCTGGTCTGTGTCTCACAGCAGCCCTGTGATGGTACCTCACATTTCATTGGAGGCAAGTCCTGTACGGTGCCCTGTCTTCTCCCCAGGAGGGAAACAGGCACATAGCCCCACAAAAACTGCATCAGTTTTTTCTCATAAAAAGAAAAATCCCAAAGCAAGTTCAAACAGCTACAATTAGCTTTTTTTTTTTTTCCTTTTTTTTTTCCTTTTTTTTTTTTTTTTTGTAAATACAAAATTAAAAAGGATAAAGCAGCTTCAATTTGGAAAATAAAAAAAACTCATCCCCTCCTCTACTGAAAGAAAAAGACAAACACAGTTATCTATCTTGATTCTCAGCCTGGACTCATGCCATGTCCAACTGGAAGTCTGTAAAACACAAAACCCAGGGCTGCACCGCCTGTCCCAGGCAGGCAGTGAGTGCATTTAGATTCTAACCAGCACCAGAAATGCAGAGCACTTTCCTCCAGATACCGTGAAACCCTGTGGGGAGGAAGAGCCAAAATACTGCGTAATGGATGGGCTAACAAAGCACTTGGAGTTGGTGACCCAGGATCAGTCTCCAGCATGCAAGTACCTCAAAAAAAACCCACTGAAATGAAAGGGGAAGATGCACTGCCAAAACAACTGCTGTCCATGAAGTGAGAAAGAGTATCTGGCTAAAGAACTGCTGGATCACTAAAGACAACCATGGAATTACACACAGGACTGGAAAGAACCACCAGGGTCACAACGTCCAGCCCCCCGAAGATTGGAGTCTTCATCACCACTTCACCTCCAAGCCAACCTTCACAAAGCTCATGTATGTGTCAGAACAGAAGGATGTCCCTCCTCCCAAGCAGAGGTTCAATTTGCAATCTCTCCAAAAAGACTTGTTGCCAACACACCAAATATTTACACTTACACCAGTATGAATTGCAACATACGCATAACAAGGAATGTTAGGTTTTCTAAATTCATCAATGTAAAAAAGAAAAATAATCTCCGCTTCCCCCTCCTCATCTTGTACAGGTCTGTGCCCTTGGGATTACGGTTCACTTCTCTCCTAGTCCTACCAGCTAGGGAGACTAAATCCTGACATACAGCAGCAGCCGGAGTTAAACAGACATTATTAGGGCATATCATCCTGGGAAAGCAGCAGGGCACCACATCCCCGACCACTGCAACCCTGTGGGGATTGTACCAAACTGCTGCGCTACATTTTTTGCATCGGAAGAATTAAAAATCACAACTTTCCTAACAGCCTTCCCTCCAGGGGAACAGCGCTGCGAAAACACATCAGCCACAGCCAAAACTGCTGTTAAATCCTGCTGTGATTCAAAGAGGAAGCAAGCAGACAGCACACCTCTGAGATGGCAGCTTTGGGGCTGCTGGGGCCAGGCCATCCGCGGGTCAATAGGATTTATCCTCGGCTATGGACTGTGTCAGTGGAATGCCCAAAATGTAACTCCTCTTTTGTTCGTCTTCCAAAATCGTTGCACTGATTAAATAATGAGCTAGTATAAAAAAAAAAAGTGCTAAATCACAATTGAATAAGCTTAAAAATTAAAAACAACACCCGACCCTTCAGGGCATAACTGCATTTAAAAAACAAGACAGGTGCACAAGAGGCTGGAGAAAGGACTCCTCTCCAGGTATTCAGTGCGTAAATGGGAAGAAGTTGTGTCCTTGCCATAGAAATGTCAAGTATTGCAATGCAACAGTTCTCTGTAGGGAAGCAAGCTTTGTACCATCAGTAAATACTTGGCCACAGCCACTCTGAGGTGAGAGATCCTTCGCAGACTTTTCCTTAAGTGATTTCCATTGGCTACAAAAGCATGGAGTGGCTTTGAAAAGAAAGGATGCAGACTTACCCTGCAAGGCTTCTCACACTGGAGGAAGTTATTTCCAAGAATTTGGCGTTTCTCTACTGTTCACCCAGAATTGAAGCAGATTTAAGTACCATAAGAGATGCACACACCACTCCCACCGGTAAGACTTTCTATTGTACTCCTTGCTGGACTGTGCAGATTCTCAGTAAATCATTTCTTTTTTTTCCCCTCACCAAAAAAAAAAACCAAAAACAAAAAACCAAAACCACTGCAGTGCTACATTTAGACTGTGAACTGGATTTGCTCTGTATCATTTCACGTGTGAAAAAGAAACGGGTTGAAAGCAGTTTGTCTCAGACTAGAAAACGTGACATCGCTCGGCCTCGGAAGTCTCAACTTTCCTTTGCTAGAAATGGAGAGCTGCTTTTCTCAGCTGGTGGCTGGGATCCCTTTCCCCCTCTGCTTTGGGAGCCCTCACTGAGCAGCCATGCACACCCTCAGAGGCAGACACCAGTGCCAGATGGAGATGGTCTTCGTGTCAGCAGGCCACTGCTTCTTAGGTCTCTGCCCCGTTACTACATTTCCGTGGTAGGAGACAGCTGCCCGGAGCTCAGCTTTTCAGAGGCAAACAGAAAGGAAGATAATGGAATGAATGATTTCCGAGTCATACAAACACAAAGTGCCGGGAAAGACGAGGCGTGCAGCCAGGAGATGAAACAACCGTGAGGGTTATGGACGCAGAGGAAGCTTTGCAGTTAGGCAGGGCTGCCTGCCACCCCGGCCGGGGTAGGGTCACCCTCAGGAAGGCACGTGCACCAGTGAGCCGGTGTCAGGAGGAGCCGACAGATCCCAGCTGAAAGCAGGGGGAGTGCAGAGCTCAGACCCTCAAAGAGCAGGCACACGTGTGGGCAGCTGCACGGTAAACGCCAAACTACCATTGCTATCACGAATTCAGCTTCTCTCCAAAGGATATAAATGCCTCAGGGCACTCTTATAGCTTGGAAAGACACTGAGCATCCAACCCAAACCCCAGAGCTCCGCAGACACTGCAGCATTCTGGGCATGGCAGTATGACCATTGGCTCTGTGTTAAGGGCTTCCTGACAAGTGAATTGGACATACACGGCTGGGCTTTGCTTCCCTTGCTTTAAGGCAATCCCTCAAGTCCTCTCATTTGGATTCCTACCAGCCTGGCCCTTGTTTTGAAGTCAGTTTGCCACTCAATGCCATTAAGCCAAGAAGGATTTGAAAGATCAAACCCATTCCTGAGGAAGAGCTCAATAAAGATGTTGAAACATCTGATTTCACCACAGGGCTGTGGAACAGAAGCCCCAGTGGAACTTGGGAATGAGAACAAGCAAGTAACAGGTGTCAGCAACTCAGGGTTGCTGGTCTGACTGTTTATTTCTGATGGCAACTGGTGATCATGAAGGGAGATTTGGGGGTGAAATCTAAACTCTTTTGCAAGCAGAGCATTACTGGAGCCCTGGGTGCACCATGTCCCCCCACACACACACCATGCCCACACAGATGTGCCACACAGCTGAGTGAGAAGTGCTGTCCCCTTATCTTCCCATCTCTGACATACGCTCACTGTCACCCCCAGCTCCCCAAATCTGGGCTGTGGGGGATGTGGCAGAGACGCAAAGCCCACGGTGAGGCACATCAGTGAGCTACAGCTCACTTTCAGCTGCCCCATCTGCTCAGCCCCTCCATGGGAAAGGTTTGGCAGCTGGGGTGTGAGACAGCATCGCTCTGGGACTGAGAGCTCCATATTCTGTTGGAGAGCAAAGCGGAGCACAATGGGTTTGCTGCCACTGTGTGGAAGTTGCAGTGCTTTTCACTAAAGGGCCCTCAAGCAGCTGTGGGGACAGAGAGAGCCTCACCCCCTGAGAGGTAGGTATGTGTGTCCCCATCCTGAAAATAAGGAAACTGAGGCAAAGAGAGGCTCAGTTGTTGGGACACACAGCAAGTTGGGGAGAAGCAGTACTGGGCTGAAGCCCTGCTTTCCAGTGCTGGCAGCTACTGAACCACCCCCATCCTCCTCCTCTGCTTAATTTTTCAGCTTTGCAACTGGAAGAGAAGGAAGTGGGGACAGACCCAGGGACAGTCTGTGTGGGCAGATGTGGGTTGAGGGGCATCACACAGCATTCCCAGAGCTGCCCAGCTTCAGTCTGACTGTGCTGAATGCCCTGCATCCCATGCAAACAATTTCCAGCCATATCATGGAATCAAAAGTGGCTTCTACCAAGATACACAGAAATGGGGACGTTCTCCCAGAGGAAAAACATGTGCACTTGGGAAAGAGCCAGGAAGGCCAAGGTGCCCGCTGACACATGGCCATTTCTAACCAAAAACCCTGCTCTCACAGATGAAAGGCAACAGATGTTTCAAGATCCCTATAGCTCTCATCGTGCAATGTTTTGTAGACTGAAAATAGGCTGTGGGTCAGCAGCAGACTGATTTCAATCACATCCCTCCCCTTTGGCAAAAACGTGAAACCGCAGCAAACGCACTGAGCACAGCACAGCTCTGCCTGCTGCACCCCCTAACAGCACGGCTCAACCACTGCTCCTTCCCAGCACGGGGCCAGCAGCATCTGCCTTTCAGTGCTTTTACAATCTGCAAAGTGAGAACTACACCCATAGCTCACAGTGGTCTGGTGAGCAAGAACAGAAGGACTATGGGGGGTAAGCCCTACAAGGGACAGAAATGCATGCAGCCACACAGCTCCTGCAGGGCACTCACGTCCCCAAGAAGGGCCCGAGCTCACAGTGGGAACAATGGCACCCAGCCCAAGGCTGTGCCCCCAGCAGAGCAGCTGTTCTGCTCCACACTTCGAGGAGAGAGGCTGTGAGCAGGGTCCCCGCGAGGAAATCTAATGAAGGTGTTATTTGCAGACAGCATCACAGTGGTTAGTGTCGATTCAAGTGACAGTAAGGAGAGGGGTGACTTCACTGGAACAGTGTGCAGCCATGGCTCAGTCGGGAAGCAGAGGAGCTAGAAGGAGGGAGTGCGTGCACCGCAGAGACAAGAGGTCTCCATCAGTCCAAGGATAAGAAGGTGAAATAGAAAAAAAGGCCTGGGGGAGTGCCATGTCACCCCAGGGAGTCACAGTGCCAGAGCGAGGGGAAAGACGTGAAAATAGTGGGCAGCTTCCTGGCTCCGCGTCTCGGATGCCCCCAGCCTGCACCCCTCTGCACCTCCCACCTGATGGGGATCTAACAGCGTGTTACCCTTGTTTCCGAGTAAGGAGAATTCACAGTGTTCAGTAGTGATCAGGTACAAAAGCCGTTTAAGTCTACAGTCTCTTAAGTGCTGCTGCCTTTGACGTAGTGCCTACGCGGGGCTCAGTGCGAGCAGCTGGAGGAAGAGGGAGTTTAGAACAGCAGACAGATCAGATCGCAAAGGCACGGTTAGACTATAGGTGGACACGGGGTTTGTTTGCTTTAGAAGATAGTGGTCTCATACTTAGTGCTGAGGGTCCGCTTGGAGTCCTGTTTGGGGTCCACGACCCACGAGACACTGGCATGAGACTGGGAATCTTGGTCCACTTCAGGGGGCTCCAGCTGGAAACAAAGGAGAGAAGAGTCCATTAGCTTACATGTGCCTGTGGGAGCCCGAGTCTGGGGCAGAGCAAATGGGAACTCAGAGCACAGAGAGGCTGCTGATGCTCATCCCCAAACCATGTACGTGTGCAGGGCTGCAGCTCTCACTGCGGAGGCGTTTGAGTCCTTCACAGCTCAAATATTTCTAAGCACATCGCTCTCAGCCCAGCACCCTGGGATGACTTCCTGAGCTAGGCCTGCAAGTCCCCATTACCATTAGCGACAGCTTCACCTCATTTCACAGACAAGCATGAAAAATTCAGCACCACAGAGATGGCACTACAAAAATAAGAGGAGAGGAGACGGCTCCTGGCAGGTGAGCTCTCTCTGACCAAGCAATGCTTTTTCATCCTGTCCTCCACAATCAGGATCCCAGGGGAAGGTTAACGACACCAGGAAGAGCAGCACAGTTAGCTGGGAGCTGCCGCTCTGCGTTAGCAGCAGCTGGGAGCAGTGCATCCCTGGGGTTAATTTGAGCCCTGGGATGAGGTGGGGGAAGGCAGCAGCGAGGACACGGGGCCATGGTGGGAGGTGTGGGGAGCGGTGGCAGCCGGGGCAGCAGCCCAGGTCGGTTGGTGATGGAAGATGGCAGGAAGAAGGGTAAAGACCTTAGCTCCAGGACTAACAGACTGCAGCGGCAGGTAGGAGGGGCGGTGAGTTGTACAGGTGTGACAGTAACAACAGCGGGTGTCGGGAGGGAGCGGCACCTGAGCGGGGGGAGCAAGCAGAACACAGACAAAAGGAGACATTAAAGGAAAGCAATGGCTTATGCAGCAGTCCCTGCTCCTCAGCAGCTCCAAGTTAGGCTCGGTTTAGCTAAGCGGGCACCACCATGCTGCAAACTGCAGGTTACCAACTGATCTTTGCATGTGGAAACGGAGCTGGATCCAGCAGGGCACCCAATCCCCCAACCCAGGCTGCATCCCCCCTTCCTGTCCTGCCCCACACGGGAAGCCCAGGCACGCAGCAAGCCTGCCAGCAAGCAGAGCCACGGGCACTGCAGCACCAGCAGTGCCTGATGCTACAGGCCACGGGGACTTCTGCACCATGAAGGGGGAGCTTTAAGCAAGTTGTGCCCAAGAAGAAGCCCAGCTGCAGCCCCCAGCTCCATGTACGTACTGCGGATTTCCTCATGCCAGCTCGTGGTTTAGGCACCGGTTTGGAAGATTTCGTTTCGATCGTTTCTCCCGCTGCAGCACCCAGAGGTTTCGCTCTCTGGGCTTGGAGGGCCAGCTGGTAGGCGACCTCGAACGCCTGCCCCAGGGTGAGGATGATCTCATACGTCAGGTTCTGCAGAGAGAATGCAGGGAACACAGAGCTGTTAGTGCACGGGAGCTGCCTCACATCGCACAGAGCCCACACACTCAGCAGCCAGGACCACCTATGGGCTGCTCCAACCCGTCTGGCATTGTAAAGAGAAAGAGCCCAAATGTTTTGCAAAGCTGATTCTGCCCAGGAATAAAAGTGAGCAATGCTGTCACACTCTCAGTGAATTAAAAGGCTGTTAGATCAGCCTATTACATTGCTCATAATTGAAAGCGTATCAGGGTTTTGTTCACAGAATATTCCCCAAGAGGGAAAATCTCCCGCCCTGGTTTATTCAGCACTAGAAATGGCAGTAATGAAGCCAGACAAATATTCTCTTTGACAACAGAGTTGCAAAGTAAATGCATTTTGAGCCAGGACTCCTAAAGGAATCTTTTAGGACAGAAATAGCAAAGAGAGACCTCTCACTGCAGCCCCAACCCTCAACTGCAGCCCCATCCCACTCACCACATCCACGGTGCTGAAGACGTGGCAGTAGTGGTGGCTGGTCTGCAGGTCCTTGGTGATGTAGGCAAACGTGCAGAGATCCTCAGGGTCCTGGGCAGCACAGGAGATGTTACGGATCTCATGCTCAGCAATGACATTCTGTAGGAAACAACCACAAGTACTCATCACCCTTATGGGAACAACAATACGCTCAGCAAACAACAGTGGTTCAAAATGTGAACTGGGGACAGTGAGCACAACAGAGACTGGCAGGAGGGGTTTCTCCCAGCCAGGCCAGTCTCAGCTCTGTCCCATGGTAGGAACAAATGGCAACACAAGCAGCCCACATGCCAAGCCTACATCATTCAGATAGCCATCGTCACCCTGCTGCTCTCCCCATGGCTCCCAGCAGCTACACAGCGCCTAGCCATGGCTTCTGGAGCTGCCAGATATGACCTGCAGCCCCTCAAGCAGGTGGCACTGCAGGCCACATCCCTCCAGACACCGGTTTTGAGGCACTTTGAGCTCACCTTGTTAGAGGCGTCGATGAACTTCACTCCTTTGTATGTGATGGACAGTATAATGGTCGGGATTTTCTTCATATGCTCTGTGGATTTCTTTAGAAAAAAGAACATTCAGCTGTGAAACAGTGTTCCTTTCCTCACCACCCCCAGTCCTGCTAGTGGCCAGGAAAGACCCACAGGCCCTATAACATCAGGCTTTTGGGCACTTGGACCAGGAGGAAGAAAACCTGCTTTTAATGGAAGCAGACAGAAAGGGACAAGGACCTGAAGTTAAACCTTTTATCCCAGTGAAATCATCTGTTTTCTCACTGCACAGACATTCAAACTACAGGGAAAAGTGCTGGTGGGGGATCAGCTCAGTAGTGATAGTGGCTCCCCGTGCTGCCTTGTCTGCAGGGTGTGGGGAACTGCAGCTACACCAGCATCCCCCGTCCCGCCCCATGTCACCCACCACAGCTGTGACTGTCCCGTGGGCTCCATACCCTCATCTTGGCACAGGCATCCTGCGTTGATTCTGTACCTCGGAGGTCCTTGATCAGCATGGAACCCAGGTACTGTTTGGAAAAGGGGACGTGTTAGCACTGACAACCTGAAGGCTTCAGGCTGGAAACTTTCCAACCCCAAAGCAGCACCACAACCCAACAGCTGTGGCTGCAGAGGCACAAGTCACCCATGGAGCAGGGAGGACTGTGACACCTCTATGTGCAACACCCAGAGCCTCCTCCCCCTCCCCAGCTGCAGAAGCCAAAAGCCACTTACGTTGGCCTCGTACCCGCAGGACTCAAAGATGAGCTTCTCTGGCTGGTGCTGCCAGTTTTGGACCGGTGCGTAGGGGGCAGCCAGGCTGGGAGGGCGCAGGGTCAGCTTTGATTCCCGACGGTCCTCCTGGAAGGGGAAGGAACACAGGTGTGAAGCCACAGCAGGTCCATGCCAGGCTGCAGCACAGATCTTAGCAGGGCTCTGTGGGATGATGCAACGAGGTTTGCAGTGGGCAGACCTCAAAGGGGCTGGGAGGGCTGAAAGTGACACTGCCCATGGATGTGTCACCAAGGTGAGCCAGGCACAAACAACCTGCTGGCATCAGCTCCTAGTTTTTGAAGTCTCAACTCCTCAGTTAGGGGGTGATGCACTGAACCATGCAGACGGGCCCACAGGATGCACAGCAGCACCCACTGACCTGTGCTTTGAAGCGCTCAACTTTGGAGTACGTCGCCAGCTCGCTGCCACGCTCGTGTTGCCTCTTCCCAGAGTCCCCGGAGGGCAGCAGGACATCAGCAGATCTGCCTGTGCAGGAGTCGTTCTGGCTCAGAGGTGACGACGTCTGGGACATCAAGTCCTGGCACTGGAACAGGCAGAGACCAACAGCCACCCTGGTTAGCTGGTGCCACCAAGAACCACCCTGGTTACCCAGTGCCACAGCCCTGTGTGCACTGCTCTCCTCTGGCTCTGCCAGCCCTGCTCAGGGGCTGCTGCCACCCTCCAGCACCAGACACAGGATGCAGAGCTGATGCTGGAGCAGCTGCTGCTGCCTGAGCAGTTGCTCAAGGTGTGAGGAAAGGAAGAAGTGGCCACACACAAACCTGTACCTCTGTTTCTGGCTGGGATTATTTCTCCCTAGGAACACCAGGAGCTGGCACTGCAGGCTGCTCCTCCCAGCACAAAGGGTGCAACAAGTTGAGCTATCAGGGCCAGCTCCTGCCCTGCAGCCTTCAGGCTCAGTGCCTTCACTCACCTTATTTATTTCCCACTCAATGTCCCTGCTTTGCTCCAGGACCGTTCTGGGCAGTGTCTGCCTTGCCCTGCCCTGTCTGAGGAGGGCAGCAGGCACACAGGGTGTTCTGAGCACAACGGGCTCCAATGCGTCGAGCTGCCCCTTGTGGAGCTGAGCACCCTGCTGCCCAGTGTCAGCTCTGCCCAGATGCCTGACAGCCGGGCTCCTCCCGCAGGCAACGCTCACTGCCTGGACGTGCCAAGCAGGCAACACACGGAGCTCACAGCTGCAGCACGCATTAGCCCTATTCAGCAGACTTGCTTAATTTGCCATTGACGTCCTTCCGCTCCCCAGCCAGAGCCGGGCGCTGGAACGCACCAGCTGCAGCACCAGGAAGCTTTGCAAATGGCCCATTCTCTTTTCCAACCCCCCCCCAGCCAACATATCAATCAGCTGAGGCTACACAAAGAGCTCCTCTCCTCACCACCGCTCTGCCTTCAGTCTCATCATCTCAAGAGGATGTTTGGGAGGAGCTGCCTCCCTCCCACCTGCGCTCTTGTGGTCGGAGCAGAGGGGTGAAGCTGCAGGGTTGTACCCTCCTGGCCCCCAGGCTCTGCGTGCAGCAGCACAAATCCTCACTTTTTGCTCCCAGATGGCAGCTTTGTAGGAACAATGGCAATTCTGAGCACTCCTCTCTCAGCCAACCCCAGCACCAAGTGTCTGGCATCCTATGGCTCCCCGTGCCCCAAAATTCATCCACTGCTTTGGCCGGAGTACATCACTCCTGGCAAGGGGAATATTTGCTGCTGTGTGGTTCAGCCAGAGCTCAGCAGTGCTGTAATTTGTTGCATCTCTGCCCAAGTGCTCTGGAGTTGCAGCTGTGTGGAGATGAGGGGACTTTTCCTACAACTGTGAGGTTTTTCTGATGTGGGCACTCAGGATGTAAAGCAGCAGAGATGAGGAGGAAGCACACATGAGTTCAGTGCTGGCCAAGCCAGAGCCAGGCAGGCTGCAGATTGCCCGAGTTCTGCTTCACTGTATTCAGAGTGAGAGCCCTGAGCCCTGCATCCAGCCAAGGTGGGAAGTGCAGAACCATTCCTCCTCCACACACCAGTTGTGCAATTACCTCAACACTTCCAGCAATCTCTTCCAAGGCCACCAAGTATCTGAGAGCCAGCACTGACCCAAACTACCAGGTCAAAGCCATTTTGTTCTAATAAGAAACAAGCTTTTTTCCTCTTTTTTTTTTTTAAAAAAAAAGCAATACCATTTTCAAAGATCACTCTCTGCACTCATTACTCCCAACACCTACTTTCAAAGGACTTTTAACTTAAATATTGACATGGTAGGGTTTTTATCTTTCTTATTGATTTTGCTAGCCAGAATTTCCTGGGCACAAAAGAAGCACAGTAATGCTGACTGTGCCCCACTCCCTGCTGGACACCCACCCTAAAGGCTCTGCATCCCCCAGGGGTGTCAGCTACTAACCAGAAGGAGATGAGTGTACCCAATAGACCTGGAATTCATTCTTTGAATGAAAGGGGGGGATGTGGAGGCAACAGAAGCAGAACACAGCTACCACTGAATGCTCTGAATAGACACTGTGGGCAGCAGGGACACTGCATGAACTCACTCTCAGCTGTGAGAAGCGTGGTGGCTTTGCTGGGGGTTCCTCATAGGGCCGGTCAGCCAGCGAGGCGATGATCCTCTTCCGATGGCCCAACAGGTTCACCTTCAGCACCTGTGGGAGAGACAATGCTGAGAAAGAGAACTTGTGCCAGCGCAGGGGAGCTGCACAGTGGTTTGTGGAAGTTCTGCAGTTCCTGGGGCATCATGGGGTCATTAAGGCTGGAAAAGACTTCTAAGTTCACCAAGTCCAATCCCAACCCATCCCTACTAACCAGTGCCACATCTCCACATTTCCTGAATCCCTCCAGGGATGGTGACCCATCATTCCCTGCAGTCTGTGTTGGTGCAGCACGGCTCTTTCAGGGAAGAAATGTTTCCTCATACCCAGTCTGCTCCTCCCCTGGTGCCATGTGAGAGCATCACCTCCTGTCCCACTGCTGTTAGCTGGGGGCAGAGGCCAACCCCCACCTCACCACAACCTCCCTTCAGGACATGAAGTCACTCCTAAGCTCCTCTTCCCCAGACTCAGCCATCCCAGCTCCCTCAGCTGCTCCCCAGAAGACCCTACTGTGCTCCAGACCCCTCAGCTCTGTTGCCCATCTCTGGACATGAGGGGCCAAGAGGGACAGCTTCTCTGCCCTCTGCACAAAGCAAAGCATCCCCCTTCCAGCAGTCTGTTTGCATTTAGCACTGCTCCCTGCAGGGAGTGCAGGCAGGACCCTGGCACTGACAACAACACTCACATTGACTATTTCAAGCTCCCAGAGGTTTTTCACAGTGTCAATAGAGCTGTAGCCGCTCGAGAGGAAGGACTGGATGTAATCCTGCAGCCCCAAGGAGTCAAGCCAGGCAGGGACGGACGGTTGGCTGTTCCCATCGCAGCCCAGGGGCTTCAGCTATAAAAGCAGAAAGCAGAGAGGAGTTAAAGCCACAGGAGGCAGGGATCCCAAAGCATACAGTGTCTGCAATTAACACCATGCTCAGCCTTTTGCTTCCTCTGTCTCACAGCCATGCTGGGCAGTGCCCCAGCCCTGCTCACCTTTGGCAGGGAGCGAGCTGCCTGCAGGAGCTTCCGGCGGTGCTGCGGGTCTCCGATCCCAATGTCCCGAAGGTCCTGGTCCTCCATGACATTACAGCCCTGTGGGGACAGGAAGGTGCACATGGGAGCAGAGCCCACACACAGGGCAGCAGCTGCCCCTCAGATCCCCTGCAGCCTCAGGGCTGCCTGGGAGGAGGAGGACATGGACAGAGCTCAGCCCCACAGACCAACATGGGGCACAGTGCATGGCATGGCTGTATCCCAGCACAGCACACTGCAGCCATCCTCATCCAGCCAGGGAGGTCTCAGACCATCATTAAAGCAACCTCCCCACCACCAATGCTTTGAATGCTGCCAACAATGCCATTCCTCAGCTGCCGGAGTAACACCCAGCCCTGCCCCATACACTGAGCCCATAGGGGGCATTGGGCTCTGCTCATCCTCCCTCCTGGGCCGCTGAGAAAACGCAATTTCTTTCCAGGAGAGCATGTGAAAGTCACATTTCTCCTCCTTTCCCCGCTTCAGGCAGCAGCCCACCCCAGAAGCACCACACACTGCTGCAGCCCACCTCACCCCCCTCCCACCACCATACCTGGGCTGGGCTCAGCTCCACACAGCTCTCAGCACTGCAGCCAACGAGCTCAGCACCACACTGGGACCCACTGGGACCCTCCCAGCACTGCCTCCCTTTGCTCCCAGGAGAGGAGCAGGAGAAGGGCTGAGCTGGCAGCGCTCCGCTGCTCCACATTTTGGTTTTATAAGAGGAACCTCATTAAAATCAGCTGTCGGGCACTATGCTGCTGCAAGGGCACGTGGAGCGGCCAGGGCTCCAGAAAGGGACTGAGCAGGACATGTACCTGTCCTCTCCAAATGGCAGCGAGTGTTTGGAATTCCTCCCCATGCTGCACTGTCTGTAGCTGCTCAGCACGTCCACCTCGCTCAGTCCCACCTGCTTTAAGTGCAGCATCAGAGCTGTGCCCCCAAAGAGCCGCTGCTCCGCTGAGATAAGTGCCAGGAGAACCATAGAATTAACGCTGCGCTAAGAGCTGCCCGAAGCAATGGTGCTGCCCTCAGAGGCCAGACTGCAGAGAAACAATTATTTAGCAAATGACAGTAGCAAATTAAAGCAGCGGGTGGCCGGGGAGCAGCAGAGTGCTGCATACACACAGTCGCCACCGGCCCCATGGAAGTCAGTGGGCACAATGCTGCCTCCATTCGCCCTTGCTGTGCCAGCGTGCCCCATGCCCTCTCCAGGCTGCCCCTTTCCAGTGCCCGGGGTGAGGTAGAGGCCCTTCTCCCACCTTTGACATCTCAAATCTGAGGAAAACTGCTTGCCACGCAGCGAGGCTCCAAGCTAGTTAGACACTCAGAATCACAGCTTCCTCACTGCTCCTTATTTTTATGTGTCACATTAAATTCCCTCAGTGCCAGTCTGCATTCTCAGGGTACTTAACAAGGATAGACAAAGCATAGCAGCTCTGAATACATCATTACAGCCCATTGTGCACGAGCTCTGCTCGGAGGAGCGTCCTTTAAACCCATCCGGATTTCATCTCCAATGAAAAAAAATAATAATCTGCCACTAAAATAGATAATTAAATGCAAACGCGCTGGGGATCTTTTAACCTTTGCCAGCAGAGCAGCTGAGCTTTGTTCTCAGACTGTGTGCATTTAACACGCCCTGCAGACAAAGCTGAGGTCTGTGCAGCGCTCCCTGCCTCCCAGCCAGGGCTTGGGTCAGTGCCATGCTCCCAAGGCTCACCTGCAGCACCAGGAGCCCCCTGAGCTGTTGGGTTTCAGCCACGAATCTCAGAGGGACTGCTGGGTTAGGAGGATTTTAGAAATGAGATCATAAAACAAAATAGTTTTTCTTGTGGGTTGGTTTTTACCAGCAGCCAAAGGTCCCCATGCCCAGGTTGGACATCACCTCCCCTGCACCACGGTCCTGGTCCCCTGAACCCAGTTCTGGGTCCTCCAAGGACAAACGCCTGCAGCAGAGGAGGAGGAGAGCTGTGAGGACCTCTCTGCTGCTAGCCCCATCCTCCCCGGCTCAGAAATGCCAATTGGAATCAAGAAAACTTTCTGAAGACAGAGTTGAGACTGTATTCGTTGTGACAAGTGCTGTACCTTGTGCAGGCTGCAGGCTGAGCACAGCGCAGGGCGCGCAGGGCCAGGGCTCTCCCTGCACTCCTCCCCATCCCACACCTCTCTGGTACCCCCAGCTCCAACCTGGAAGAGATGGGATGGGACACGGTGCTGTGCCACCCTCAGTCTGGGTGCCAGGTTAACACAGAATGGTTGGGTTGGAAGGAACCTTAGAGACCACAGAGCCATGGGATGGTTCGGTTGGAAAGGACCTTAAAGATCACAGAGCCATGGGATGGCTGGGTTGAAAAGGCTCTTACAGCCCCCAGAGCCCCACCTCAGCTATGGGCTGGGTGCCCCCCCAGATCAGGCTGCCCATCCAGCCTGGCCCCATCCATCAGTGCCCACCTGCTCGCCTGGTCTGCCTATGGAAAGCAGCTTTTGGAGCAGGGTTCTGCTCCAGGACATGGCGCTTCGCATCCTGCGCTGTAATTAAGCAGCCTGCAAGACTCCAGGTTTCTCATTAAAGGAAAAAAGCACAGTCAGAGGGGTTACGCTGCATGACGCAGTGTGGGCTAGGTGACCCTAAAGAGGAGCATGCCAAAATCAGAGCCTCTGAAATCTGCCAGCATCTCTGCTCCAGCAGGGCACTCTGCGGGCGCTTAAATACCCAATTTTCAGATGCTGCTTCTTACTCAGAGCCTGGCTCCAGTCCATTCTCTCTTTCCAGCTAAGGAAGGGCCCAAGGCAAAGAAAGTTCCGTATAGGACACGCAGTCCTCCCCAGCCAGCAGCACAGCACAATGAATCCCAACCGACTCATAGGAGTGCTGCCTTGTTACCAACCCACGTATTCCAGACAGAACTGTGGGGAAGATTGGGACCAGAACGTGTTTGCTATTAAAAGCAACAGATGCAAAACCCAAACACAGCTTTTCCAGACTAGCAAACATCCATAGCAGAGAGCCTTCAGCTGGACAAGCCAAAGCATCCATTTTTCTCAGATTAATGCACACAAAGCTCTTTCTTTTTTTTCCCCCTTCTCAGTAAATTCAAGGCAGCTTGTATCTTGTCAAGGATTTTGCTGCCACTGCTTTTGTTTTACATGAGCCTGGATGTGGGAAACAGAGCTGGAGACACAGCCTGAACAGGGATAACAAACAGCCCGTCCCAATCCCAACCCCACGCACTGAGCTCTCCTGGCTGGGTTAAATAAAAGGGCAGTGAGGGTGAGGGAAGGCAGCAAAACTGAGCTACAGTGAGGGCGTTCCTGGGAGCTGACAGAGGCACTGCAGCTGGAAATGAGCTGCCCAGGAGCCCAGTGGTGGCTGAAACCAAGCGCCCTCCTTCCCTGCAGTGTTTGGAAGGTGCAGGTTTGGGCTCAGCCCCTTCTGAGCTCCAGGAGCTGTACAGAGCTGCACTCGGAGCAAACACGTCCTGTTGGACAGGGCAAGAGCAGCTCATGCTGTGCTAATAGCCAAACCCATCAGCTTGTCCTGCACTCCATCTGTACAAGCACATGGTTTGCACCGTGGGGCTTTTCACCCACAGGGTCAGCACAGCATCACAGCCAAGGGACTCAGAACTGCCCAGCACCTCCAGCCCTGGGGTCAGCCAGCCCCGCTCCGCAGCCCTACATCTCCTGACCCCACATCCAGCCCCCTCCCACCCCCACCTCAGAGCCAAGGGGGAAACAGCAGTGCTTGGCCACCTGAATATATGTCTGCCAGCAGCCTTTGGGGTCTGCCCTGCCCTTACTGGTAGCTGCTGTTTGAGGGAGCTCGGTGGAAACGAAGGAATGAGCAGCACTCAGTTTGCAGACCAGTGAGGTCCCAGTGCTTCCCAAAGCAACAGCTGCAAAAGGGCTCCTATAAAAATCCTACATTAGTGCACAGCCACTGCATTTTTGTCTCGTTTCCCCCCCATGCACACGCTGGCAGTGCAACAACGGAGGGAATCGGTCACGGCTGTCAAATCTGGGCAATTTTATTGAGAGGGGAAAAAAAATTAACCGCTCCTTTAATGGCTTTTTAAATGTTTTTTGGGCCAGGAGCTGCTCATGAATCACATGTAAGCATTCCCCAAACTGCCAGCCCTGCTTCACCCACTTTGCTCCCCAAAACCCCTCCAGAACCAGCAGGGAGTTGAGCCACAGAGTGAATAATACGTTCACACCTTCCAGAGATAAACTGAAAACCATCACAAAGACAAAGCACGGCCCTCAGAGCTGCCCAGGCAGCATCTGAGACACACTGCAGGGCTGTCAGGGGATCCACTGCACTGAATGAACCCATTCCCACTTGGACAAGTGGCAGAAATCCCAGCACGAGGGTCCCGTTCTGCTCTTAAGGGGGTTCATTCAGTCTGGGAAGCAGCAATGCAATGTATTTCCAGCATGCTGGTGGCAGTGATAAGCAGGAGACAATGCCACGTAATGGGGCTTTGAGCTCCCCAAGCTGTAAAAATACCCCGTTCTCCCAGTGCTGCCATAATTTGATCACTTCTCCCCGATTATGAAAAGAAATAAACACACACACACAAAAAAGCAGAGGTGCCCAGGGCAGTGCATGAGAACAGATTTCTGCTTCTGATGCTGTCTGACTGAATCAACATGAGCTGCTTTCCGCACCCTCTGTGGGAACCCAGCCTTGAACAATAACAAAAAGCCACGAGAAGTGGCTGAATTCCTCTACCTGCTCCTCTGTGAACGAGAATGCCTTCGGACTGAGGAAAAGTTCAGCTGCAGAGCCATCACAGGGCTGAGCACAGCCTCCCAGGGGAGAGAAGGGCTTCTACAGGCATCTGGGTTTGACCTGCAGGATCCAATGCACGGCTGGCACTGCAGGTAGCAGCTCTTCCCTCCCTGTTTCTGCAGCCCCCAGGCAGGCAGTGCCCTCAGCACAGCAGTCCCAGCAGGGCACTGGGAAGCTCCACGCACCCACAGCACAGCACTGCAGCTCCTGCTGCTCACAACACATGGAGCCCTCTTAGTTCACACTCCGCTGACATTCCTCCCACTCTTCCACCCCCAACCCCCAGTTCATTACCAGTCAAGGACAATTAAATCGATTTATAGTGTGTTTTTTGGATGACACTGCTTGCTCGCTGCTGCAGCTTTGTGATCTGACCTTCTGTTTGCTCCTCCAGCAGGGGTGAGGCTGTGGTCCCCTGGAAGCCCTGTGCTGTGCTCCTCCACACAGGGGGCAGGGCTCTCCCTGCGTGGTTTTAGGGCACCCTTGGTTCATTTCCACAGCATGCAATTCTGCTGAGGATGCAATTCTGCCCAGTGCTACTCACGAGGCTGCATTTTGGTAAGGACAGCACGGCACTGCCAGCAGCTTTCACTCAGTTATGTTTGCACCAATAAATCCTTGCCCTCTAAGGAGGGCTTCAGCAAGCTGCAAAGCAGAGATGAAGCATCACCTCCATTTTCTGGCCTTAAATCCGCAGCTGGCCAAGCAGGCTGCTCCCCAAACTAAAGCAGAAGTTTGGTGTCACAACCACACTGCCCTGAGCAGCAGGGCAGGCAGTGAAGGTCATTCAGCAGTGATGGAGAGGAGGAGAGGAAGGAGCTGCTGCACAGAAACACCACAACAAAGCCACTGCAGGGGAATAAAGAGCTCCAATCTGTAGACCACACTGTTCAGAAAGAAATGGGTCTCTTAGAAAACGGAGCTCCTTCAATGCAGCCCATTTCTTCCCTCTGTCGAGAAGCAAAACCACATTCTGTCTGCAACAAATGTCGCTTCTGTTCCTTCCCAGAAGCTCCAACACCACATCAAACCGACGTCCCTGTAATCCTGCTGCCTTGTGGCAGCAATATCCACTCCATCTGCAGTCAGTGCCCATCAGGATTGTTTGCTCTGAGCCATCCCATGTTTGGCTGAACCCAATCGGTGTCGCTGAGATGCTCTCGTGTGTCCATAGCAAACACTGCAGCACTCAGCTTTGTTTTACAGCCTTACCAGGAGTTTTACATCACAGGAAGACTGACTGGGAAGCTGCCTTAAGAGTGGAACACAGCACAGCATGGGGTGGGCAGTGCTGCAAACCCAACCTGCCTGCAGCACCCAGGTGGCCAGGCAGGATGCATTCCTTGCACTGATGCATTAACACCAGTGTGTCCTCCCTCCTTACCCTGGTGGAGTTGGTTTGCTCCTCCCTGCTAACCAACTCCCTTGCACTCAGAGCCTCTGCCAAGTTCCAAAAGTGGGAATATTCCTAACGAGAACAGGCTGATGCTGCTCAGAATCAGTGGGTGTTGCAAGTAATGCTTGTGTTCATCCCAAATTCCCACACACGAGAAACAGAGAGCTGCACTGTGAGGAGTCAGTCCTGCTGCAGCCATTGCTGTCACCAAAGCAGCCCCAAAATGCAGCAGAACTTGAAGTTTGCTGTCAGGGGAAGCACTGACCTCATACAGCAGCTCATGGATAAGGTCCCAAAAACAGAAGGCAACTCCTGCATCCTCCAGTGTTTGTCTCTTACCAGCTTTGTGCTCCAAGGCCCTAACAGGGACTGATCCCTTCACAGAAACCAAGCCCAGGAAAATAACACCACTTAGTTTGAAATAATCATTAGTGACCAAAAGCGGCAGTTCATAAAGAAATTGTTATATTAAAAAGGAAAGGGATGGACAAGCTGACACAGTGGGTGCTGGCAGCTGCATCCTTCAGTGCTCACAGCACCGGGCAGCTTTAATAATTCATCAGAGAGCATCAAAACCAGCATTAAAAACAAGCAGACGATTTGTTCCCTGCTTGTATGCAGAGGTTTTACTCCTGCAACACCAGACGCCGAAGGGAAGGAACAATGCTGAGGGGATTTGGAAGAATTAAACTTCCATGCGTTGGCTTCGAGTCCCGAGGACTGAGATAAAGGGATGCGAGAGGCAGATCTGACATGGGTGCCAAAGTAAAAAGGATAAACAGCAAAGAGAAACTCAGCCAGAGCTTGCAGGAAATCCTCAGTCGATGGTTTGACCCTCTAAAATGGAAAGGAATGAGCAAAGGAGAGCATCCCACCCCTGGAAGGAGCAGGAGCCCACCTCCTCGTGCTGAAATTCTGCCTTATGCAGTCCATGACTGAGCACTGCTATTGACTGCAAATGGGCACAGTCTGTAAGAACTGCTTCTGAACCCCCAGCTCCACTTCTGCAGGGTAAAGGAAAGTTCCTTCCCTTTGTTACCCAACTTCTGCACCGAGGACTATCAGCACGCTGGTGGGCAGAGCCGGTGCAGGGGAAAGGTGCTAATTGCTGCAATGAGAGCAGCTAATTGCTGGCACAGTGAAAGCCAAAGTTCTGTCAGCAACGCGGGGACAAATGGAGTGTTTCATTTCAAGTCACTGCACCATCTCAGGGCATCTCAAGCCTTCCCTTTTTCCTCTAGCCATCCTGAATGCCTTCACCAGTCAATGGCTGCTGGCTTCCAACAGGGGGGAGCTCCCCACATCCCCTCATCCTCACCCCTCAGTGCTCTCACTGCCCCATTACCCCCAGCACAGCTCCAGACCACGTGCCCCCCCCAGACACCTCCTCTCTGTGCACCCACAGCACCAGAGATGCCCCCGCTCCCTTCCCAACACAGCCCCCAACGGCCCATCCAAGGCCTGACATCCAGCTTCAGCAATTCCTTTTGCAAAACCCAAAGGCGTTTCTTTAAGCTGCACAGAAGGTGCTGTTCCCCACTCCCAGCTCACTGTCCCACACCAGGTTCTGAGCTCAGCACCACAGCCCCGTTTCTGCACGCTGCTTATAGGAAAACCCACGATGTGAAACACGAGGCTGCTCTCATCCTTAGGTTTCAGAGCCAGCAGTGCCAAGGCAATGAGGTGCAGCTCATCAAGGCACGTTGGCCCGCTCAGAGCGAGGATACCTCCAACAAGAGGTCTCCCACCCACAACACAGGCAGTTTGCTGCTTTCTTCACACACAAACAAACCTCAGTTCCAACTTCTCCAGCAAATCACATCGCAGGGATTCGAGGCGGTAGAATCAAATTTGTATCAGAAGCAACCGAACCGACACAACCCTCACATCCTCCTTCGGTCCAACCTTCTGTGCAGCCCCAGACCCACCCTGCTGGGCTGCAGAACCTGGATCAGGGCTGCCCCAGCATCCCGACATCGACCCGCGGGTCCCAGCCCACCACTTACCAGGAAACGGACATCATCAAAGCCGTTCAAAAGCAGCTTACTCTCGTACTGCTGCAGGCCGATGGACTCCAGCCACTCCCCCACGCTCTGCTCCAGCATCCGAGAACCTGACGAGAGAGGAATCGGCAGACGCTTGAAAAGGGAAAAACTGTTAAGGCGGTAGCAGCGGCACTCTGAGGAAGACAGATGGCATTGCCACATCATAGTCATTACCATAAAGAAACTCAAAAAATTATGCTCAGAGTACAATCAATGGGCTGGCAGACAATTCCTCTTGTGTGCACAGAGCATGGACAACAAGCCTCCAGCACATCCAAAGGCTCTAATTGTATCCCAGCGAGCACTCAGAGAAAGGAACCCCGCGCCCGAGCAAAGCGTCCTGGGAGCAGGACATCATCACATGCACTGCTTGCAGAGCTCGGGCAGTTCCTTGCCAGGCAAACACACAAAGCCCAGCCCCACGGGGACGCCGGTGCTCTCCTTGGTTCATCAGAAGGGGCGGGAGGAGGGCGGCCAACTTCCAGCCCCGGCACTCCCTGCTGGGCACAACTGCGAGCGCTGCTCAGGATCGCGCAGCACTGCGTGGCTCCTCTGCTCCACGTGGCTTTGGCTGTGCTGCGCTGCCCAGCGGGGCTGCAGGGAGGGCCAGGAGCATTGAGGGCACAAAGCAGCTAGAGAGAAAATGCATCTTCATGCAGCTGAGACACAACGCACACGGCGGAGGTTCAGGAAAGCAGCAGAAGCCAGACCAGAGCAGCTGTCCGCAGGAAGACATGCAAGACAAAGAAAGCACACAAACTGCAGCAGAAGATAAGAAGGGCTTTTACTTTTTTTCCCCAAGCAGTCCTGAAAGAGGCAAACCATGGTAAGGGCTTTTTCTCTCCATTAGTGCATTAGAAGAAGCAGAGGAGCAAGTGACCCCGAGCATGAATCTGAGGGTCCCACACAGTCATGTCACCGCCTATCCGGACGCATGGCACCTGGGCACGCTGCTCGTGCCAGGCTGGCAGAGCCCAGCTACACCTCCACGTGGGCTGACAGCCAGAAGGGCAGAGGAAGCAGTGCACCCAGTGCTGCCAGCTGCCTGGTGCATGCTGGTGTTTGCCCTTCCTTCATGTTCTGCAGCTGAGGGCGGCTGCTGCATGTGAGCTCCGGACTCAGAGGGGCAGCAGCTCTGGAGAACGAGGCATTTCAGTTCCTTGCTTCCGAGCCACGGCCAAACAAAAAGAGACCAAGAGCGAGCACACCCTCTGCTCCTCCTGCAGCAGCTCAAGTCCGAGAGCTCCTCAGCAGCTCCTGGCAGCCTTTGGTAAATGAGGATCTTCCCAACAGCCCGCAGCAGCTGTACAGACAAGCTCTCCTTCCTTCACCCCTGGGAAGAGAATCTGAGGACTTGTTACTCTCCTCTGGAGAAGCTTAAGAGATGACAAGAAAAGTTCAGAAATCTCCTTTTCATCAGGGCATTTGCTATGCAAGACAGCAGGATTTTCTTCAGTCTGCTTAGCACGTCTGCGTTTCAAGGGTATATGCAAATAAAAAGACGATCAAGAAAAGAAAAAAAAAAAAACAACCAACACCGAGTTTGCTTTCTTTGAAGCTTCAGGTCACCTGCAGCTGTGTGGAGCCCTCCGAGCCGTCCTTCCACCCCCGCCCACTGCAATGGCTGCACGGTGTGGAGCTCACGGCGCTGCCTGGAGATGCCTGGGGTAAGGGATGCTGCTCCGGGAGAGCCGGCCAGCCCTCCTAGCACACACTGCAGCACGAGGGATGCAGAGATCATAAAGGGCTGCTGTCTTCCTCCCCTAACGCAGCCTGTACAGAAGGGCAGCATTTAAACCTGGAATTGCCGTGCCAAGCTCTGGGCTCTCCATCCTTCCCTCCTGCGGGTCGTCCTGGTGCGCAGGCAGCCCGGCAGCGATTTCATGTCCCTGCAGAGCTGCAGCAGTGCTTTGTCTGAAGGCAGCCAGCTCCACGCTCGCAGTCCTGTCTGCTGCTCTCGCATCGCCTGTCCCTCCCTTCTCTCCATCCTCTTTTACCCCTCCCAGCTTTTCCATCCAGCAAGCAGCCTTCGCAGCAGAAGCCGCAGGAGAGGGGAGGGAGACGGCAGCTTTATCACCCTCCAGTGGAAATGACTGACTTCTCAGTGTTTGCTCGGTGACGGACTGCACGGCTCGGGTTTTCAAAGAAATGATGTTGCAGGTCTGCTCTGACAGTTCCCAGTGATTTGTGGCTGTGTGAGAATTAATTTATTGAGAGGGAGGTGAGGAAACGGCTTGCTGCACACCGCGGCGTTTCTGGAGGCAGTCGGGGTATTGGCACGGGGGAACAAAACCACAGCAGCTCCTTCCCCTGAGCTCCTGAATTTGCTTTAAAAAAATATTATTTACTCCACCTTTTGTACAATCAAACGTATTTCTTCTTTTAAAGGAGAAAATCTGCAGTAAAAGCGCAGGCTTTCTGGTTTAGAAACCACTCCAAATGAAGGCAAAATGAATGGGGCTGTTTGGAAAGGGGAATGGAGGGGTTAACTGTACAAAGAAAAAGAGAACAGATGCCTTGGACATCCCTGACTAAAGCCAGAAAAGTCCATGAGATGTGCATGTTCCGAGGATGACACAGGAGCAGATCACTGCCAGCCTCCGTGCCCCCCAGCAAGAGCCTGATCACAACTTCTGATTAAAATAAACTGCTCGTTCTCAGCCAACTCAGCTCCTTCCTTCTCCTCCCGCTCCAAATTTCAGGAATCCTGCCTTTAAAAGGTCATGGGGAATGCTGAGGAAGGGGGAACAGCGGGCAGAACGTAGTTAGAAATAATTAAAAGTTGTAGAAAAAAGCAAGGCAAGAAATTCGGTTCCTCTCACAACGTTTCTCAGGTGACAAAGCAACCTCAAAGAAAACAGTAAAGGGACAGGGGCACGGTGGGCTCAGAGAGGTCCCTTTACACCTCACTGTTTCCTTGAGGAAGCAATAAGCAGGGCATGCCTGATGGACAGCATCACCCCATGTGCCCAAAAGCACAACCTGGCGTGGTCTGAGGGCACCCAGCCAAACTTCACCAGGAATAAAAAGCTGCAAAACCAAGCCTTGATAGAAGTGCTGTCCACACACACAGACAACGCGTAGAAGAAGCAAGGCAGGCATTTGTTGCTACAGCTGGGGCTGATGAGAGCTGGAAGTCCTTAAACCTACAGAGGGGGCTACGAGCTCAGGCAGTGCATGAGGCAAGAAGGATGAAGCCATTAGTGCTGTCAGATGCAAGAAATACAACTTTACTGGAACTAAAATCCATTAGCCAAATGCAGACTGCTAATATTTCTTCCTCTTTTGCCCAGCCAAACACCAGGCATGTTTCTCACATCTCAAGCCAAGTGCAGAGGTAACTCACCAAGCCCCAAAGTTAACTGCTGTCCATGCAGCACACCTCCTGCCTGCATCAGGCTGATCCACAGAGCACAACCCACTCAGCTCCTCAATTCTGAGGACAGGAATGCTGCCTGATGAAGCCCAGCCAGCAGCACACAGGTTTCCTTGCTGAAACCAGCAGCTCCTGTTCCAGTGCCCCATGGCTGCAAGGAAGGAAGGGGTGAGCAGGGGAGGTTGCTGGAGCTCAATAGAACACATGACTGCAAAACAGAGGTGCACAGAGACAGACTGAATGCAAACATCTCTTCCCAGGTCAAAAAAGCTTTTAAGGTAAGGGTTAAGGATCCTTTAAGAGATGCTGTTCCTCGATCCTTTATCATCCCAGAAGCACTTACCAACACACATCAGATGGACCTCCATCCCCCCCACCTATTCCTCCTCACCATCAGGATTATGCTGGAGAAATACACCTGAAAGGCTTCCTCACGTGCTCCAGCAGGAAATCAGGGGCTGAACCTGTTGGCCCAGATGATTGGGTTTACAAAGCAAGGGTTTGGGGACGGAGTGGTTGGTTCTGTTATGCCGTTTTACAGAAGAGGAACCAGGGGTGCAGAAGTTTGCCTGGATTTGCAAGGGGCACAGCAGGGGCCAGGCCTTGTCCCAGCTCAACTCCAAGGTCCCCTGCTTCTCCTAACTCCAAGGCAGCTGTATGATAACCACTTGTATGCACAGACCCAAGCACACTGAGCTCCGCAGCAGCTGCCAAACAAGGCACTGAGCCTCTACAGGCAAATCAGTGATCCCAGGCACAAAACGAGTCAGAAGCCCCAGTGTTCTCAAAACCCATCCAATTTTGGAGATGAGAGCGCAGATGGGAAGCTCCCTGCATGTTAGCAAAGCGATGTGACCCATCAGAACAGCCCTTGCAAACTTCTGACCAGCAAAAGCGAAACAATGCCAGAAAAAAGAAGGGCTGTGCTGTGGGCAGTGTGGGATGCGCTCCGACCTCGCAGCAAGGGGCTGGCAGAGCATCTCTGCTTTCACTGCAATGGAAAGGAAAGCACGGCTGCAGATCTGCATGCAAGGCAGCCCGCCCTGAGCACGAGGCAGCTCAGCCCGTGGGGATATGCAGCACAAGGAGCAGGCAGCTCATGGCTCTGCCTGCTGCTAAGCCGGGTGTCCATTTTGCTGCGAACTCTGCACAGCAGCAGCTTTTGCTGAGGTGCAAAGCTCCTCCTCTCCCCTCCATGTTAGACCTCTTCACTAATGATATCGATCAATCACACGCGCTGCGACAGCTACAGCCCACAGTGGGGAGAGGAGGGGGCTTGGCAGCATGCTGGGTGCTGTTGGACTGGACCAAACCCCACACACTGCAACATAGCCCTGCAAAGCCCTTTGGCCCTGGAAAACATAAAGCCCTAATCAGTATTTAGGGCAGGCATGGGTTAACCCCCTGCTGTGGGCGCATGGGGGTCCCTCCTCACCAAAGCAAAAGCCCAAGTGACAAATGGATTGAGATTAGTTGTACTCAGCAGGCGTGAGCTGCATGTGCAGATGTGTATTAGCATCTCATCAGTGGGAAATGTTGCCCACTCGGAGCAGTTTGGAGGTGAGAGATGCAGGAGGACAAAGTCCCTGGTGGTGCAGCTCTCCTGTGTCCTCCATCACACCACAGGAAGACAAACAAGCCGAGTTCTGCTTTTGTCTTTGCTTCTGACTAAAGGCAGAGAGAAGAATTCATTCATCGAGTGCAGGGGAAGCACCTCTGCTGTGGGCAGCCTTGCTCAGTGCATAGCAGTACCTTCAGCTGTGCTTGAAAAAGCCTGGCACTGCCCACATTTGTGAGCAAGCAGATTGACCCCATCCAAAGCACTCAGCCAGCACAACAGCCATGCTGACCTGCAGCTGGAACCTGCCCAGCCCTGCTCCAGCAGTGATGGGGAGGAAGATCCCACAGAGACACCCAGGAGCATCTGGAGGAGGCTGTGGCCCCAGGCAGGCAGGGCAGCTCCTGGCTCCTCGCAGGGTGCCCTGTGGTTGGTGTCCCACAGGACAGCTCTGCCACCACTGAACTGCTCTCACTGACAAAAAGCATTTCCTATGCCAACATCTTCAAGGCTCGGGTTGTCTGAAACCCTTGAGCAGTACATGATATTCAGTCCCCCTCGGTCCCCAGACAGCAAAGTTCACCAGCATCCATTTAATCAAGCTCTGCTCGCGTGTCTCACTACAAACAGCCCCGTTTCAAAGGCTCCATTAAAGCCAAGCAATTATCTCCTCCTTTGAAGCCCAGCACTCACTCCATAGTTGAGGACTCGCAGCTCCGCCTGCAGCAGCGGAAGGAACAAATTCATCACCCAGCTGCTGCTTTCCGGAGTGAAGCTGCATTTCGGGGAGAGAATTAATCCTCAGGAGCATCTCAGCCATGCAGAAGAGCTGGGGAGAGGTGGGCTGCCCTGCGTGGGACAGACACACATCCAGGGACATCTGCACTGACACCAGAGCTCCATCAGCCCCACTTCCCCTTCCTATGCGCTTTCCTCAAGAGAAAGAACAAAAACGATGGGATAAAAGCATTGCCAACGTTGGGTGAACGGAGGTAGAAGCTCAGAAGGCTCCTGGTTGGCACACAGAGCCAGGACACACAATTAGGCCACTGCAGGAGGAAGATTTTTTTTCAATCAACTTGGATCTGACAGCTGCTCTGCATCCTCAGAGAACCTAAACTCAGGGCAAGCAGCTCTATTCCCCATACCTCAACCTCCTCCACTTACAACATCTATGAAAATGAAAGTGTTTTAACCCAGGATCATCTCCTGATGCTGCATTGCAGAGATAAGAGTTACAACAGTTGCTGGAGGAGGATGCTGCTCTGTTTGAGGAAAATCAATGCACTCAATGACACCAGGATCCCTCCCTCACCTTGGCTCAAGGAAATTTCTAACAACAAAGACAAAAGGCACAGCCCCATCATCTCATGCACCATTAATAAAACCAATACAGCCGTGTGCTTCAAGGTCATGGAAGCACAGAGGGAAGAGATGTACCAAGAAATGATGTCTTGTGTCTGTGTTGAAGCAATGACAGGGCATCTGGAGTTCCACAGGTGGAAAGTTGGCAAAGAGGCTTTAAAATATTCCAGCCAACACACTGTAATGGGGGAGAAAATGACCCCAAAGCCCACGTTAACCCCAATCACAGGGCTGGTTTTGCTTCCCTCTGTGCTGACTTCTAAGACATTCAGGAGATTGCAATCAGGATATTCTTCACCTCCTAATCCAACACAAAACTGTGCCGTGCACTGTACAGATGACAGACCTCCTGATGGCTAATTTTAGCTCAGGCTGGAGCACCCAGAGCTGCACTGCATGTGGCTGAGTGCCACGTCAGGCTGTGACTGAGCTGGGATGTGGATGCAAAAGCCACCTATTGCACCTTGCTGGGAGTCACATCTGGGTGGCACCTGGGTACAGGCAAGATTGGAAGATTAAACACTCCTTCCCCTCTTGTTTGGCCTGAACACTGAAGAAAAAAGGGAAACAGACCCCTCCCCATTAGGTTTGAGACTTCAAGACTAATCCACACAACAGATTTGGGACTCTTAAATACACAAAAAGCTGCTGCAGATACCAAAAACTGCTGACTGTAGTCACACTGACACAGCTCAAAGCACAGAACCCCATCCCATCCTCTAAACAAAAGCATTTTGCGAGCCTTAAGGAACACAACACACGTGTGTGGAGGGCTGTCAAGTGTTCTGCTCGCATCTGAAAGGACGGATCCACGCTTATGTAACAAAAATGAGCATCTTGCTGCTGCATTATGCATGTGAAACAAAAGCGAGCTTGTCGTGGGGTGGTGAGAGCAGCCAACATGCAAACATGCAGCAGCTCCGTTACAGAGCAACTGCTTAAAGAAAGTTCTGTTGTTATCCACCAGAGAAGAGCAGAAACTCAAGACAAACACATGTGGAGAGGCAGGAGAGAGCTGGAAGCAACTGGTCCAACCTAGCAGCTCTGCTGAGAACAACAGTAACTGGAGGAGTTTGGCCATCAGTAGAGCTTTTTCTCCCCTGGGTGCAGGCTGGAGCCCTTACAACACCTCTCAGCTGCAAAATGAATCCTTTGGTACGTGCAGAAGATCTGATTTCCCTCCTACATATCAAGCAAACACCAGTGGGGATGTGATCAGGTTGAGGGAGCGGGGAGGCAATGAGCCACACACCCTGGAGCTGACTTCATTGCTGCAAACTCACAGAATAGCACAGAACATGTCCCAGGCAGCTGACAGCACCCAGCCCTTCCCACCTGCAGGGAAGGACTGCAAGGAGCTGCTCCAGCTCTTGGAAGCCGCCAACAAAAGGGAATCATAGAATCCTATAATGGCCTGGGTTGAAAAGGACCACAATGCTCATCCAGTTCCAACCCCTGCTATGTGCAGGGTCACCAACCAGCAGCCCAGGCTGCCCAGAGCCACATCCAGCCTGGCCTTGAATGCCTGCAGGGATGGGGCATCCACAGCCTCCTTGGGCAACCTGTTCCAGTGCCTCACCAGCCTCTGATGGGAAGGGAAGGGGAGCTGTGCTCAGCTGTGCTGGAGCCATCCCCCTTGGAGCCAAGGTTGAGTCACAGCAGCCAGAAGATGGCTTTGCTCTGGGCAAAAACACAAAGACACACACACACACGAGTTGGGTACCTGAGATCCTCTGCTGCTCCTGGGAGAAGTCGATGCCTTCGCCAATGGAGCTCATGATTTTCTCAATCTGGAAATAAAACAAGAAGCACGTGCTGTGTTACTGACAGAGTGGAAAGGCAGTCCCAGGGTTTTGCCTACCACAGGGCAGCCAGAGGGATCCAGGGAAGGCCATTAAGGTACCTCTGAGCACAGTGCCCTGCCTGGACAGCCCTTCTCATGGGTGGGTGACTCAGAAGGGATGCAGAGAAGCTGTGATGCTACAGAGCCTTCCCTTCTGCACCCTGCACATTCCTGAAAACCATCAGCTGCAAGAAACCCATCCCTCTGCAGCATAAACCTCAGGAGGAGAACGGGATCCCCAAAGCCCTCAGCTCTCCCTGCAGGAGGGCACAGCCTCCCTCGCCTAGAATGAGTTTGACAAGAGATCAAGCTTGCAAAAGCGACGTGGGGGGCAAATGCCTCAGCTGCCCAGGAGAGGGAGCAAGAGACAATGCCATCCATCTCTGTGCAAACCAAGGGATGGAAGCAAAGCACGTGCAATTAAGAGATGGCACAAACCAACGCCTGCAATGGTATTTTAGAATTGGACAGAAATGAACGCTTCTGCAAAAGACAAAGGAAACAAAGTTAAGGTTGTGCAAAAGTTGACAGTGGGAAACTGGCAGTGACAACCACCAGGTTAATGCTGCTAAGATGGAAGATCTGATAAATCGCAGCTCAGTACGTCAATTCTGAATTTTTAATAGTTGAAAGCACGGACCAATTAAAGCCTACTATTTTTCAGAGAGCAATGGGACCCCAGAGAGGCTCAGGTCTGCTCGCTTACCTCTGTCTCCAATCCATAACCAGGCAGAAAATAAAAACACAAAGAGCCCCCAGAGAGACATTCCCAAACAGAAACCTCCCAGCACAGCACTCCTGCAAGGCTTGCTGCTGAACACAAAGCTGATGCACAGTCTGACACAGAGGGCAACAAAATGAACCTCAGCTCTTATACAATTTTTTCTTTCTGGTCTTTTTGAGGACAGGTTTGGGGATGGAGGCTGAGTTATCCTGGACCCTCTGCTCCCCAGGTGCCACCAGTAGCAGCAGTGCAAGCCCAGGGCTGGACTCTGTTAGGCTGGGCAAACAGCACACAGCCCATCTGCAGAGGCTCCTGCCAACCTGCACCTCCAGTCTTGCCCTTCTGGTCCAGCACACACTGCCAAATGGTCACTGATGGAGCAGCAGGGTGAGCGGTCAGAGCCCTGATTCCTGATGGAGAATGGATGTGATTGCCTGGAATGTGATGGCTTTCGCTTCCACGAGACAAATCATTCAGAACTTTCATCAGAAATCACAAGCTGCTTGTACAAGAAACGGGATTTGGAGCTCAAAGGATGCAGTAAGAAAGAATGAGGTCATGGAAGCAGCAAAAATATCCCAGTTCCAAGCAGACAAAGGTGGCACTTAAGTGACAAGCATAACATGAAATGTGTGCAGGGCCATTCGGTTTGCACTGCTCACCTCACCAACCCTTCCTTCAGATACAAATGCCATCATCCCATCACACCTGGCTACTTACGGTCACTGTGGCTGAATAAAATAAGGAAGTCCCAGAAATGCAGCTTTGAGAACTGCAGGAAAAAATAATTCTCTCGTTTCTCAGCTCAACTTAAGGCCCTTCCATAAATCAGCAAATTCGCAGCAACTCCAAGTGTGGGGTCAGCAAAACTGGAACTGCTTAAGAGGAAATAACTGGATTTTGCTGAGTTTTTCTTTCACTACAACCATGGCTGCTAACTCCTCCACTGAAGGAGCCATTCACCTCTGCTCCATCAGCTCTGCTCCTCTCCACGAGCTCAGCTCTGAAGAGCTTTTCCAGTTCTCATTATTTGGGATGAAGCTCAAAGGATGCGTGAGGGATGCAGCAGCTATTGCTTGAGCCTGCAGATGACATCAAGTAACTGAAAAGCATTGATTCCTGCATCTGTTTGTGAGGGAATGTTACTGAGATAGCCAACCTGAGGGTCTCAATGCATGTTATGCAGCCAGAACCACCTGCTCTAATTGTTTTTGCCCCTTCAAGCAGCTCCCCAGCAAAGCCTTGAAATTTCACAGTGCCCTTATGTACCACCAGCACATAAAGGCCATGAAATACTGGAGGAAAATACAGGGATGGTGCAGAATAAACCTCATCTCCAAATAAGACTGAGGGCTTTGGTACTGCCTGCTTTAGCCCTGAGCTGAGCCCAGGCTGCAGCAGATGCTGGAAGCATTGCCCTCACCACAGGCTGACACCGTGACAGATCTGCTTCCTTCCTTTCTTGTGGTTGTTTCCATAGCTGGATCCAAAGCACAGCTTAACTGTGGGTGCCAGGCCAAGCTCCCCTGGTGCAGTGACTGCTCTCCTTGCGGGGGGGTCAGTGCTTCCCAGGCACAGCCCAGCTCTGACAGCTCCATGCTGAAGACTTGCAGGTGCTCCTGCAGCACTAAAACGCCCACCAACGTTTCCTCAAAAGCAGGGGATTGCCTGGTGCTCTGTAAAGCTGAATGGCAGGGGAAGAATCACGTGGCAGAGGATTACCTTTCGGGATCACCCTTTGCTAAAGGCTGGGTCCATCCAGAGGCAGCCTGGGCGATGCGACAGCCAGAAGTGCTGCAACTCACAAAGCAAACCTGCTTCCCCCTCCCTTTGTGCCATGAAGCCCAACGCCAGCCCAGAACCCAGCTCCTGGCTGACCACCTGCATCTCGGTGCTAAGAATAAGCTGCAAAGATACAAAAGCAGGAGAGGGGCACATCCCTGTCCTCCACACCTGGTCCTCCGCTGCACACCGTGGCACTGAGATGGGGATGGAAGAGAGGATACCTTGAAAACAGCACACACTAATGCTTTTTTAGGCTGCTCTTTCCCAGTGGTTAATTATTTAAATAGAAAAATACCGTGTTTAAATATAGTGCTGCAGTTCAGTCTTGGTTTTACCCTGAACACTCAGTTCCAATTTGTTTTGGCTTAACCTGTTTTTTTCCACTGAAACACCATGCATCCATCTCCAAACAGGTTGTGTGTTTTTCTTTTCCTCCTTTTGCATCCACAGAAATAAAACCACGAGATCCCTTTGTGGGATTTATACAACCATACACGTTATTCCTAATCTGGAGAGTGCAGCAAGATCTGTGCTATGAAGTTCCTTTGGCCCATGAGCCATAAGCAAAAACCCTACAAGGAATGGAGACAAAGCAATTGCCAAGCTAAAACGCTTTGGTAGAAAGGAAGGGAGATAGTCCTTCAGCAAACCCAAAAAACAAGAGGTGCAATGCTGCAGAGGGGTTGTGAGCACTGACAGATTTGCACATTTGCTTAAGGCTTGCTGAAAAACAAAAATAACCTCAGAAAGGAGCTGGGTGCGGCTCAGCATCACCCTTGGGCTGGGAAGTGGTGAGTGCTTCCATGCAGGCAGGCAAGCAGCCACAAAAACATAGCAACTGCAACTGACTCCAAAACAGAGCCCTGTCTTAAAACAAACCACCCCGAGCAGCTGAGTTCTCATTAATGGGGGAAAGAGGCATTTGTTTGTAGAAGACCCATAGAAGCCAAGCTGGATGCTGGAGCTGGTCCTCCTGCAACCCCAGACCCTGCAAATACCTCCTCGCCCCACAGCACTCCAGGCAGAAGGATGCAATGGTCAGGATGTGAGCAGGAGACAAAGTGCTGCCCCATAACATCCCCATTGCACAGCATTCTGCAGAGGGTGCTACTCAGCACAGAGGGCAAAAACAATGCCATGCACCCAGCACTGATGCTATGGGGCTCTGCCCGCTGTCCTGATGGGTGGAAGCATGGGGTCCACGGTGGGGGTCTATATTTGCCTGTCTTTTTGTCCCCTCCACTGAAGTTTGGAGCCAACAAATCCATTGAGAGAGACAGAGGGTGGTTAATAAGTGCCAGGGGGCTTTTGTCACCAAAATAAAGCAGGGCTTCATGCAGTAGCAGCAGCCTGCAGCCGTTCATTTGCATGCAGGGAAAGGGAGCTCCATTCAGAAAGCACAACACTGAGCAGTGCTCCCTTAGTGTGGCTCTCACCCTGCTTTGGGGGCATCTGTATGCTACAGGAGCTTCCTGCAAGGGGGGTATGTAAAAACAAACCCACAGCAGAAAAGCCCTTACGTTTACCAGCGATATAAAAGCACAAGTTTCGTGCTTGGTCTCCGCGCGCAGCATCAGTGATTCCCAAGGACACAGCAAGGTTGTCCTGGGATGAGAAGTAACACAGATGGGCACGTCAGCATCTGGGAAAGCAGCTTCTGCAGAGAGCTCCACAGCTCTGCTCCCCCAGATGGGCTCTGAGCAGAGCTTCCCTCCCACACCCTCCTAGAGAATGGGCAAAGCCTGAACTGCTCTGCCCCCACCAGAGCCCCACAGCCACACCACGAGCCCACAACAGCTCCAAGAGGGAACGTATGCCCCCAGTAGTGCCCATTTTTGCACACTAAACATCACCATCACAATCCACGCACGCCTCAGTGCACAAAGGAAAGCACTTCTGATGCTTTTACCCTGGAAAAAAAACACAGCATTCTGAGCTAACACCAGGCACCAAGCAACTCCAACCAAGTGCCTCCCCTCTAAATCCCCATAACAACTTCAGATTTGTTCTCAATTACATATAAGCAGAACAAGATGCAATGGAGCTTTGCTGCCCTGCTACCATGGGGCACTGTCAGTGCCATCACTGCAGTACACACAGCACAGCAGGGGTCTCTTCCAAGCTCTGCTGCTGCCCCCCAGGCTCAGCTCCCCCCATGATGCACTTTCTGGTGCTGCACACTGTTGCCCATCTCTTTCTGAGCTCTGCATATAAAAAGGAAAAACCCCACATGGGCTCACAGAATCACAGAATGGCCCGGGTCAGAAGGGACCTCAAGGATCACGAAGCTCCAACCCCCTGCCACAGGCAGGGCCACCAAATTCCCTATTTAATACCAGCCCAGGACCCCATCCAGCCTGGCCTTGAACACCTCCAGGGATGGACGGGGCATCCACAGCCTCTCTGGGCAGCTGTTCCAGCACCTCACCACTCTCATAGCAAAGAACTTCCCCCTCACATCCAACTGAAATCTTCCCTCCCTCAACTTCAAACCATTTCTCTTGTCCTGCTGTTATCTACCCTTTCAAAGAGTGGACTCCCCTCCTGTCTGTAGGCTCCCTTTAGGTACTGAAGGCTGCAATGATTCACCCCGCAGCCTTCTTTTCTCCAGGCTGAACAAGCCCAGCTCCCTCAGCCTGTCTTTGCAGCCCCCTGATCATCTTTGTGCCTCTCCTCTGGACCCTCTCCAACAGCTCTGTGTCTTTCTTGTACTGGGGGCTCCAGACCTGGATGCAGTGCTGCAGATGGGGCCTCACAAGAGCAGAGCAGAGAGGGACAGTCACCTCCCTGTCCCTGCTGGCCACCCCTCTTCTGATGGAGCCCAGGATCTCATTTGCTTTCGGAGCTGCAAGGGCACACTGCTGGCTCATGTTAAGCTTTTTAGGACCTTCTGCTTCCCCCTGAGGCTCCTTCCCCATTTGGCAGCTTCAAACCACCGTTCTGCAGCATCCCTGGGCAGGAGGAGATAAACACAGCATACAGCAAAGGAACACAAATACGGAGCAATAGAGTGATTCAGATCAAAGCCTGTAATGAAATAAAGATGCACAGAAACAAACGGCTGCTATCTTCGGTAAGATGCACCATAATGACACCCCGCAGCAGAGGAATAATTAAGAATATATCAGGATTCCCATTATAAATCCTTATTATTAAGGAGTTCGTAACCTACGGTACAAACTTGCCCAGGGTTAAACCTCAGCAGATGAGACAGCAGCTCCACAAGCATATTTTATTCCCAAAGCTCCTCCAGGTTGGGTTTAAGGGTTATCAGTATTAAAAATTCTGGCAGTTCCAACCAAGTGTCAGGGGTTAAGGCTTCATTATTTCTAAGCTCCTACAACGGAGAGACAGGGCACACTAAGTTTAAAATGGGAAGGAAATGGAACAGGCTGCTTCTCCAGCTTAAAAAAAAACCCTTTGAGTACAACAAGAACACCTGTAATTGCAAAGCAACAAACCTCGTTACAGCCTGACAGAGCTGCTGTAAGAAATAAAAAGCAAACTAATAAGGATGCATTGGGGTCAGTGGACAACACTATGCACGGGGCAGGCAGTGGCAGAATGCTTCCTGCTCAGCACCACCAACTGTTGCATGGATTTGCTGGTAAACAAGAGCTGGCTATTTGGGGGTTGCTGGGAGGAAAAGCAGTTTCATCAGGATTAAGGAATTTATTTATTTATTTTTTTTAATTGCTGACTTATGAAATCATCTCTTGAGATGCTGCAAGCAGTGCGGGTGGATGGGGAGCTCAGCATGGAGCAGCAGCTGCACCCTGAGCAGGGCAGGGCCACCAAGGGCCGAATGCAGCCTTTATGAGCACCTCAAAATGAATGCCTGTTAACTGCCACCACCAACCTCAAGCCCAGTGCACGGCTACAGCATCTCTCAGCTGATACTTTCCCATTTCCCAGGCTTCTGGTAAGGCAGTCATCACTCCAGCCCAGCTCCTCCTGCTGCTTATATCAAGCTGAGCAGACACATGGTGAAAAGCCCCCACAGAGCTTCCCCAGCAGCAACATGAGATGAAGTCCATTGCATCTGATGTGCTGCTTCCCATTCATCAGCCACATCTCGCAGCCTGCAGCCCAGCAAAGCGAAGCAACACAGCCCAAAGCCTTCAGCATCATGGCAGTAACTGCAACAACAGCACAGATAACAACACAGGAGCCAAACCCCAGGGAAAGGCAGGAGGTGTTTTGCAAAGCCAACGCACTGCAGGCTCAAAATGAGGGCACTTGCAGGCAGCAGGGAGATCTGCGTGCAGACATTCATCTGGGAGACAATCCAACAGGTGCTGCCTTAACGAGCAATTAGGTCCTGCCTGCTCAACTTTTCTCCTGCTGATGCAAAGAACAGATGATCAAGGCACTTCCCCCCAGAAAAGTCTTTGGTTAATACATGACTGATATTATTAACTGCTGTTTCATCCCTGCACGTGGAGGCAAGGCTGCTCAGACCCAGCTGGGATGTGCAGTCAGAAGCACAGAATGGTTGGGTCGGAAGGGACCTCACAGTCCTGCAGGGCTTCTCTAGGAGAAGGCTCTGGGACAATTCCTCACTGCAAATGCCAGAAAGGGTTCACTGAGTTTGCTGTGCACTGCAGGATGTGCTGCAAGTGCTGCTCAGCAATAAATGCACACGTTTTCCAGCTCTCTGGGAAACTCCTTTGAGCCTGGATCAGAGACTGCTGCTTCACACCTATATTTTTGTCCAAACACCAGACTTAGAAATCAAAGAATTCAGACCGTGCATTTATATTTCACAACCAATGTGTCACAGACCAGCAGTTTCAGAGCCTCCCAAGTATCTCTTATTTAAGTGCACAGCAAAGCTGGATGTCACCACGCCAAGAAAGATGATGGATGCCAATGAGACAACATGTGCTCAGGGAGGTGGGATGGCTGCATGCTGCTTATTGTGAACTCACCGTAGGAAAGGCAAAGACTCCTGAAGAATATTGAAGCAATTCAGATCCCCACAGCTGTGTTTCGTGGCCAAAGGCAGTGTGTTAAGTTCCTGCAGCACAGGTGGGCTGCTTTGGAGGCTTCAGAGGGACTACATACACACACACTGTTCTAAGAAGAACTTCTGAAGTGCTCTAAGATGCTCCATAAAGTGGAAGAGAATATAAAGAAAGACTGAATAAGGAATGCTTGGGCTTTACATTTGCCTTTCAGAGCAGAACTGCAACCAACAAGGCTGCTGTGTAAGGCCCTGTTTGGCTCAGAATGCTTCGTTCTCTCCTGGTTTACAGCAAACCCGAATTGGGAAAACACAAGTGTTCATAAAGGTAACGTGAGGGTGGAAGAAATCTTGCCAGTGGGGGCAAAGGGAAATGTCCAGCACAGAGGACAATAAGAATTCCTGACTTTACCACAGGAAAAAAGAGAGGAAACGTTGGGATCTGGAGACAATAGAATAATCAGCCCGTTAATTAAGACAACTGAGATCCTGAAGGACACATTTGTTTAGAACAGCAGAAGTCAGGATGAAAACACTGAGCATATCACTTGTTTTCCCATAACCAAAGTACCACAAAACATTACAAAGGAGCAAAGGGAAACCTGGAAGGAGCCCTTAGGAGCACAGAGCCAGCTGGAGGCAGGGGATGGGGGCTGAGGGGCACAACAAGAGCCCTGGGGCTGGGAACAGCCCACTGCCACAGCCCAAAGCCAGGGCAAGAGCTCAGGTTCAAACACCAGAATCCACAGAATACATCAAGTTTTTAGGCAGCACAGGCTGACAAGCAAGGATGGAAAGAGCCAGTACCATCCTCAGATGCTGCAGGACAGCTTGCAAGCTGCAGGTGGGGTGGGGGGCAAGGACAGGCTTAACATATGGATTTCCCAACTGCAGAAGTCACCTGAAACCTCAGTATCTGATCCACAGCGTTGGCCATGCAGGAGCTGCTGCCCAGCAGGTGAGCTGAGAGCTTGTCAGAACAAGGAACCCTGAGCTCCTACAGGATGCAGTTTCACCAGGCACAAAATAGCAGCTCTCCCCCTGAATAGCAAAGGGGAAGATTTGCATTTCCTTTCAACATCAGTGTGCAGCTCTGAATTTCAACTTCTGAGTGTATTTTAAGGCAGCGGTGGGTTTGGCATTGAGAGCTTTCCTCAAAGTTTCACATCTCGATGCAAAACCTCCTAATCCTCAACTCTAAGAGTGTAATTAAGGCAGTAATTCCACAGAGTGCTTAAGCAGCCAAGCAGCCCTGACAAGGTGAATGGAGCTCAAGCACTTCAAGCCACTTCAGCACAACCTCTACCATCGTGCTCCCCAGCTCTTCAAAACCCATGGCAGAAAGCAATGGGGATGTGCAGCTCACTCCTATGGAACATACAGCACAGGCTGCAATCGCTTGCAGGAGATGAAGATGGCTGTCCAGTGCCGTAATTAGACACAAATTATTCATTAATTCATCAGCTAATTCACTTGGGTGGGGGAAGGAAGGCATCAAAGTGGTGGACTGTGCGTTTCCTTTCTCTAAAAAAAGCTTAAAAAAAAAAAAAAGCATGTTTTATTCAGCTCCCCCAGTTTCTTCTGAAGCAGGCTTAATCTCCTCCTGGAAGAGCTGCAGACACAGCAGCCACCTCACTTTGTGAAGCTGATGCTGGAACCCTCTGAGCCATTCATTGCAAATTCAGCAGTGGAGCTGCTCATCTGATGGCACAGAGCTGGAAGAGGCCACGTGTGGCTGATGGGGATCCAGGTCTGCAGCTCCTCAGCAGCACACCCTGCGCCCTGCCCCCCAAAAAGGCTTCCCAAACCATTTGTCTCACCAATATCTCCAGTTCCATCCACTTCCAACCTCACAGCAGTCTGTGCATCACACAGGTCAGCTCAGCTGATCTCCTGGACAAACAAAGCCCAATTTAGCTGCTGTGTTCAGTGGCTGTCACTTGTCCTGCAAAAAGCAAGGCTGCGTGGGACACATCTCCCAAATACCTGAAATATTGCTTTTAGGAAGCTGACAGCACAGCAGGGGGTGGGGAGCACAGCCCAGCTCCTCTCCAGCCATTGCTGCCCCCTGGGGCTGCTGTAGCAGCACTAATTGCTCTCACTGTCAGGAGCTGCTTCCCCAAGGAGCAGAGCAGTTCGCTGATGAGCTGTAGGGCTGGGCTCCCTCCTGCAGCACAGCCAAGCTCAGCTGCTCGAGGAATAGGAGGATCCAGAACTGCAGGAGGAGAAAAGGAATCGTTCAACAACCTCAACGTGGTCAAAAGCCATCAGATCATATGGGCCCGGAACAAAGCACGGCTGTCGTGCATCCCCCAGACTTCATTAAACTGCTAACAGAGGTTCACACGCTGCCTTTCATCCAGGGAGGCTCGTGATGCTCAGGAGAAAAGCAGCTCAGCCCATCTGGGCCCGAGCCCTGCCAGGTGTGCTCACCTGCAGCAGCACCTGCAAACGGACCCGGATGGATGCACAGAGCAGGCTGGCAGCAGGGCTGAGCCACACTCCTTCAGGAACACAAACAGTTTATTCTCCTATGCAAAATTCATAGTGAGTGATGCCGGCTGCGTGCTCATCTCACGGCTGCTCAATATTCATGAGCCACTTACACCAAACAAATTCATCACTTCAGCCCTCTGCCGAGTTCTGCAGGGCAGTGCTCTGCTGCACACATGGCTCCTCTCCCTGCCCTCACTTCGCAGGCAGCAGAAGGAGCAAATTGTGGTCCTCACCTCCTTCAATCCTCCTCTGCTCCCTGGGCAATACATCACTGTTTGCTTTGCTGATCTCTCTGCTTGCTTACAGCATCTGGGGGCCGTGGTGCGTGCTCCTCTGCAGCTGGGCCAGGCCCTTGGAGCTGCTCAACAGGGAGCGGGGCTGAATGCTGCCAAGTGAATCACTCCTTCCCCAGCCCACCCTTCTGGCAAAGCTACACCACCTCCCACTTCCAACAAAGGGCATTGGCAGCGGACGGCTGCAGGGCCATGACCCTTCTGTCCGAGCAGCAGATCTCCTCGTGCACACTCACCCATGGCCCAGAGCAACGCCAGCTCTGCTTACAGATCCATCCGTGCACAGACACAACCGGGTCCCTCCCCTCGCCCCCAAGCAGACACACCTACTGCTGGCTGTGGGCAAAGCCCCTCCGTGCTCCTTGCAGCTGCACATGGATCACTTTCCTCCTCGGCTGCATGCATAAAGGCTATTAAAAGGAACAGAATAACGCCTATAAATCTGCCATTGTTCCCCCCAGCACAGAGGCAGAGTGGCTCAGTGAGGTTTTGTCAGCTGGGGAAATTCCGAGGCTGAGAGTCACGTTTGACTCGGGGCAGCTGCATTACCTCCATTCAGGGGACTAATTAAACCTCCAGCAACATCACTTCTGCTTACGTTTAAATCTTATTGTCGTCATTATGAGCGGCCAGATCAGCCTCCTTCCACACATACAAATCACTGCAAAAAACAAAACCACCCAAACAGTTCCCTGCAGGTGCAAGCCCAGCATTTCTCACCACCAGCCATAGGAGCCTTATGATATTCTATAGCAAGAAGTGGACTGGCCGTATGAATCACCAACCAGCAGCAGCTCCATTTCATGCTATACAAAAACTGCTCTGCTTCACAAAGTGCGCCTCTCCTGCTGACAGCATCACAGACTGCAAGAGCTGCACGTGCACCCGGAGGCAGGGAGGGACCTGCACAATTCTGTATGGAGTCTTAAGGAGCAAAGCAAGCTAAAGGCAATCAATCACCAGCTGCTGGCTTGTCTCATTATGTTTAGCTTTGCAAAGCATTTTCCAGTGGGAACCACGACATTCTTCACATCTCACAGATGGGGAAACTGAGGCAGAGAGGAGGGAGACTTGTCTGGAATCACTTGGGGAGGTGACAGGTAGGAGAGCCCAAGGCAAATCTAGCCACAGGGTGTTGCTACAAAGCAACTCCACGAGGTGTTCAAATTACTTCAGAAAGTGGGAAAACATGTAAAACCATCGGGTTTTGATCGTACAAATATTTCCACATTTGACCCGCTCCACTGCAGACAGATGGGAATTTTTCACATTCCTTCTAAATTTCCTCACCTAAACACGGCGCGGAGGAAAAGCAGATTTCCCTCCTGTGGCTCATTGGGCAGCACGGGCTGGGAGCCACGCTTTCTGTTTACAAGCAGGGAAGCAGATTTGCAGGCTCCCTTCTCCAAGCAGCGGAAGCGCAGGCACGCTGAGCTCTGACCTCTGCTACCAGTAAAGCTGTGCAGCACTGCAAAGCCAGAGGCTCCTTTCCCTTTCAACATTTGCTGTAAACAATTTGGTGAGGCATGAAAAGCACAGGGAAAGCTCTCTGCTCCTTTCGGATGTGCCTTCTGTTAGAAAACCTTTCGCTAGCAGCTGCACTGCAACTAACCCAGCTAATTACCAGCAAAGCCTCCGCAACCAAAATACCTGCAGAGGAAAATATTTGGAGACGTATCAGCATGCGGACTAAAGGATGAGCTCGTGCTGAGGAACCATTCCCACTTTACTTTTATCATTCCACCTTCCACCAAGTGTGATTTTATCCCTGGGTTGGGGTCAGAGAGGCAGCTGAAGCACGCGAGGGGCGGGCAGGAGGCACAGCCATCCCATGGGGCAGCCCTTCTCCTCTGCCACGAGCCCGGCACACACAGCCCTGACCCCCAGCACACGCTGGGGCCATCTATTTCCCTTCAGTGTACAAAGAGTGGTTCATGTGAGCTTATCTCTTCTGCAGCGCCGCCGCTCCACCAGCACAGAATCATCTCCAAAGAATGTTTCAGTAATGCTGCGGTGCTGGATTTCAGAGGGACACTTAATCTCGCCCGAGTGGTTCACCAGGGCCAACTTTCTGAGCATGAAATATTTAACTATCCATAGGCCTCCCGGACTACAATAAAGTGCCTTCTAACAAGCCTCCAAGATAACCACGTGAAGTAGCAGCTATTACATACATAAAACAGCTCAATTACTCTCTGCTCTCCAGCCCTGTGAACCCAGGACACAGCTCACCCCCAGCAGCAGGGACCCAGGCACAAAACCTCTGCTCTGAATTCTGGGGGTCTAAAGGGAAAGAATTGGGAACAGGGAGTCAGCATGAATCCACGAGGATCGCTGTTATCAATACTCCCTCATTTTGGGGGTGCTAAACTTATCTGGCTTCCCTGCATGTAAGTAACTTAAAACAACAAAACCTTTGAAAAGCCCCCAACTCCTTGCAGTTCTGCTTCTCCCCACTCCAACTAAGGTGTTAAATGCCAATAGAGAGGTTTAACCACTTATAGCTCAGCATCTCCTTCTGGCTGAGATGCGAATTAGTGGAAATAACACAAACCACCCACGAGCCCCTCTGAAGGCCAACGCAGCAGAGAGGAGCTCACGCTGCACAGTTTCACCCCTGGCACAACAGCACTCCAGCAAACTGAAACTTACCTCATCCCACTCCGAAGCAAAGGACGGCGACTTCTCCAACCTCTTCTTCCCAGTGCTGCAGTTGGAGAGCGATTCGCTCCGGCTCCCCATGGCATCGTCCTCTGTTGGGGAGCAGGTCAGGAGGTCGGAGTCTGATTTGGACAAGCTGCGGCTGAGCTTGAGCTCGGCTTTGGGTTTGCTCCCCGGGTGGGCTCTGCCCACAGCACCACCTCTGTCCCCCTCGTCCTCGGCACCGCCGGGGTGCTGGAGCACGTGGGGCGTGCCTACAGTTTCAGGATCCGCCCGGTTGACGTGAGTGTGTTGGACGGTTGCGTAGATTGCTTTCTGGTTTTGTTCTGGAGAGCCGGTCGGTGCTGATGCAGAGGCAGGTAAATCAGCATCCCCCAGCTGCATAGCAGGTGGGTGGCTCGCTGCTTCCACGCCTCCTTTCTCCGTGGAGGGAACGAGCCTGAAAGGGTCCTCGCTTATTTCACAGATGGGGGAAGAACCGTGAAGCAACCCCGAGAACTGCTCCGGAACCTGGATGTCCTGGATGTCTGCAGAGTCCTGGCTGCGGCCACCGCTGCTCCTCCTGTGGTCTTCAGAGGGATGAAAGCAAAGGAAGAAAAAAAAAAGTTTAAAAGATGGAAGAAGCTGCGAAATTCCAGCTCTCCCTCTGCCCTCCCTCAGCGAGGGAGGGAGAGATAAAGAGAGAACAGTTCCGTATTGTTCCGCGTACTCAACTTGTACCCAAAGTCGTGGCATTTATGAAATTCCAAACACTGGCCTGATTTATGCAATCTGGCAGCTCTCCGTGTTGTTTTATTCCTGTTAACACTAACTATCAGGCCTTGCTATATAAGGCTAAGACAAGTGCTAACTATATCCTGCGGAGAGAGCAAGCGAGGTAGGAGAAGCAGAGACGGAGCTCCTGGAACATCTGATACATTTCCATAAAGGCCAAAGTGTTATTTAGAGCAGTGTTCCCTGCTCTTGGCACGAGCTGCAGGGTGGGAAAAACTTCTGGACTGCAATCAACCTGCAAGTTCCAAAAGCTGCTCCCCAAAAAAAACAATGCCTTCCTCCCTCGTGGTTTCCGAGTTTAACCTCTCCTCCTTACTCAGGGGAGAGAAATAAACAGTTTATGCAATAAAAAGCTCCATCAAAAAGGCTTTCTGCTGCAAGCTAAGCGCTGAGCACTGAATGCTAATGCAGAAAGCTGTGTGCACGAGTGGCTGTCCCAGAAATGCGGCGCTGTTACTTGGTTACTGCTGTGCTAACATCCCCAATATCAGGTAAATCATCAATAATTGACCAGCCCCAATTGCCAGGTGTGTGCACCAACACATCCTCACCTCAGCTAGGTTATACACGTGCGTCTGAGCTGCAAAAGCAAAGGTAAGAAAAGCAAAGAAATGCAGCTCGCACGGTCCTGGGATCCCCACCACCTGTTTGTGGTGCCCTGCAGATTTTAACCACTTCTATTTACTGCCACAAACACTTGGGTTGAAGAACAACTAAAAGCACACTGCAGCAGAGCAGTAAAACAAAGCACCTCCATAACGTGGCTCTGAAATATAAGGAGGATAGCTGGACATGAAGAGGAAACTCCTTGGTCTGCTGCTCTCAGGAGCTGGCAAAGGAACGCTCATCTCACTGAGCAAGGCAAAATGAACCAATCAATTTTGCTTATCTTTAACAAGAAACAGCTATTAGCAACAATAGTGAAATTAAGCTCCTTCCCCCCAGCATCCTTTTTGCACTAAGCTTGACCAGGTCATTTCCAAGCACATCTGGTTTTGTGGTGCATCCCCACACCAGAAATGAGGCAGGAAGGGCCTGAATCAGCCATTCATCCTCGCACGCCATGCAGATCCCGGGGTCTCACACGCCCTGTGAGCGCCAGCCAGTCCCTCACAGGCATCTGTTTACTCCACAGAAATGCAGAAAGCAGCTTGCTGGGTTGGCAGCTGAGTCAGGAACAGCAAAAGCCTGAGCAGAGGTTAACAGCCAGGGCAGGACGCTGGCAGACCTCGCTGCTCGGCGGTGTCAAGTGATGCTGGGGCTTATTTTGTTCCGGATCCTATGAGTTTGGGATTCCAGGACAATGAAGTAGTTGTTGATCATCTTGCATGGGTACATATCCCACGTGTTCTGTGGCTGCAGCCACCGAGGGCAGGCGTCACTGCAAAGCCTCACCTGCACTGTGCCCAGCGTGGGCTGGGAGCGCTGGGAAGAAGTGAAGGTCAGGCTGTGTTCAGTTGGTGTGTACAAAGATCTGAGGTTGTAATGCTGGAGAGAAAGCTCAGAATAGATGCTGTATATATAGCAGAGGCTGGTGTAAGAAAGTTACAGATCCTGAAAGAGGGACTGGACATGGGTGCATTACCCTGAAATGGATTGGAAGGAATTGGATCCTTTACCAATTTAACAGCCCTCCCTCTTCACCTCACCTCTTCCGTGTCCCAGCTTAACCTCCACTGCCATTCCTGCTGAATGCAGTGAGGCAGCTTGGAGAAGTTTGTGCCACGTGCTGGGTGCAGCCAGAACAAAGTGCTCCAGAGCTCACAAAGGGGCTCCTGTTGCACAGAAATCACAGCCGCCCATTCATCCTCCAGACGATGGAGACAGACTCTGAAGTACAAGAGAGCTGCCAGGGAAGGAAGGGATGCAGCAAAGGGAACAGCACTTGCACAGAAGATGAGGAACGTCTTGAAAGAGACATCTCAGAGCCTGTAAGGCATGCTGCCCCAAAAGCTGCAGGCAGAAGAACACATGTAGGATGGGAGGAGTGACTCACTCCTTTTTACCATTGAGGTGCACAGGGGGTTTTGCCCAGCCTTTACTTTGTGGGGTTTCAACTCAAGGTGCCCCAGGGTGAGAAGAGAGGCCAGAGCCAATGCTGGCCAGTGACCACTTATGCAATTCAGTCAATGTGATCATGGCAAAAAGATGAGCAGTATTCCCTTTTAAAGTACACACTGAAACAGGGCAAGGAGAAAATAATATCTAAGGGCTAGGAAAGCAGAGAGAGTGCAGGTCCATCCATCTGTGGTACTCCATGGGATTTAGGTATTTATTATCTACCTTTGAAAGCATCCCCATCCAGTTGCACCTTTTCACTCATAAAAAGGGAGTCATCTTTAAATACGGATTTGTGCTCAAGTCCCTTGGCTGGTTTCACACCCAAGCACAGCTGACCAAGTTCTTCAGCCAACTCCTGCTGCAGGATTCACCCCCAGAAGGGTTTGCTCCTACTGCAAGTGGGCACTGGAGTGCATTTCCAGGCACAGACTGTCTGCTTCCCAGGAAGGATTCAATTACATGCTCCCCTGCCAGCAGCTTGATGATCCCAGATATGAAGCACTTCCCCAAACTCCTAACACCCAGCTGCAGCCACATTGCCTCCAGCAAGTTTGTTTCCCTATATATCATCAGGAGGGTTTGTTTCATGCCCCTGGATTAGGAGAATCAAGCTGTTATTGCAGCCGCTCTCTGCTCAAGCTTCCCAACCTTAGAATTTAGCAAGGACATATTCCAGTCTCTAATCTTCACCTACAAAAGGCTCCCTGTGCTACATCATGTAATTTGTCAGGTGGTGAGCATGCAAATCCAGCTCCTGTGGCATAAAAGGCTGCAGCAGAGGGGGAAGCTGGCCTTTAGAGTACTACTTCAGAGGTGCAAAAATAACCTTCAACTGCAGTAAAATAGAAACACAAAGGTTCATTTACACAGTGTGGTACTGCATGTGAAATTCAGAAATATATCTTCATCACCTTAGTCGTTTGAGACAAAATTTATCCTCCAAAAGCTACCAAAACTTGTGGTCATGTGTACTCCCTCCCCCACTGCCCTTCAAGAAAGTGAAGGGAAGGAACATTGTCCTTGTGTTACCCTGCATGGAAGCTTCTCAATACATTGTGACAACAGAAATGCAGGCTTGGATCAAAGACATGGAGAAAAGATCTGTCCTGCAGTGATGACAAAACCAAAGGAGAGCGCTCAGGCTTTGGTCCTACGTTACCCTTCATCTCACAGCAAACCAGGAAGCTTCCATTCCTTCCAACCCTGGTTTGTAACAGCCCTGTGTGCCCATACATTCCCTATAGGGATGCCCACCCCACAGTAAAAATCCCTCTGAAGCACATTTTGTCCTTTTGTGATTGGGGCAGTTCAGGTATCTGGTTTAAAGAACAGCAATACTTCTGGCTGAACCAGCACAACCACTGAGGAAAGCTCCAGCAGGGATAAGGGTGAGCTGAGGACCTCAAGCTGGGCTTGCTATGGCAGCACGCCAGCAAAACCTCAACAAGCACCAATTGTTGATAACCACCATTAAGACCCGAGTCAGTCCTACCTGAGGCTGCTGACAGCGCTGGCGGATGGCCCTCCTCAGAAGCAGGACAGACATCCACACTCAGAGGTGTTTTCTGCATTCACCCTCCATCAGTCTCTCCCTAAACGCAGCAGGAGTTGTACAGTCTCCTCCCAATCATTCCATGCACAGTTCACCACTCTTGGCTTATTTTCAAGTCCTGTTACAAGGTCTGACAGCCCTGACTTCATGCGTGAGACTGCACGTAGTTTCCTTACCAAAGGAGATGGGAAAGCATTTGGCTCAAACCACTTCTGATACTCTGCCCGAAACAATAAGCCAACTTTTCCTAATGCTCCAGCATGTGACAGCAAACTGCTGCAACATACACAAAAGGCAACCAGAGCAGGGCAGATAATGCCACATTCATCTGGTCACTGGACACAAGACAACTTGCAGCAAGGGGAACAAAGGCAGCTATCACATATGAAAGACACCATTAAATACAGCGTGCTTGCCACTCTGCCTGGCAGCTGCCCTGAAGAGCCCTTCTAACAGCACATCAGAGTCCTTCTCTTCTGACCAAAGGCTCCTCCAGAAGTCACCAAGCAACGTCTAGAAGCACAGCCTCTCAGATCGAGGGCCAAGCAGCAATTCCAAGCCATGCCTCAGTCTGCTCTTTGTCCTGGAGCTGAGCTGCTGCCTTTGATGCTCCAGGACCCCTCTGATCCAGAGGTGAAAAAATTCTCCAACACCTCAATTTGGTCCTTAGTCCCTTACTCAGCCCTTGCTTAATTTCTGCCAAAAAGACTCCACTACTTCCCAAACGTCCTCTCTCCCCACATCAGCACATACTCACGTTTCAGACTCAGCTACATCTGCTTCCCCATGTCCTCCTAGCGCCTGACCTCAGCTACTTCAAGAGCTGAACATTTGCTTTTGTGTAAGGCAGGAGATTTCAAAGCTGATCCACCCTTCCAGAGCAGTTAGGAAACATCCTGTGCAGAAAGAAACTACCTGTGGCTGCTGAGAGGGAGAAACAACACAGAAGAGGGGGTGGGGGGGAAAAGGAAGAAAAAAAAAAAAAAGGAGTAACTACTAAACAGCTGCTTCATTTGCTACTGGGGTCATGAAACCTGAAGTAGGTGAAAGATGTCATGGGGTCCTGCCAAAGATCTGCAATTCCTGCAGAGCATGGACACTGCCACACGTACAGCCATGATGCAGGGAGCTCTGAGTTGCTTTGGAAAACAGCTGCTAACCTCTGGAAACAGACATGAGGGGGTCACAATCATCTCTACATTCAGCTCCACATGGGGAGCAATGGGAAATGCCCCTGCTGAGCCTCAGAAGTACACAAGGTGAGAAATAGATTGGAGGGGCCCCCTTGGAGCAGCTCCTCACCTGCATCAGATCAAAGGCTCCTTCCTCTCACACTGGTTATAGCTCTCCTTGTATTTAAGGAAGTGAACAAGTCCTAGAAAAAGAGAAAGCTCTCCTGCGTTCCTTGGATTCCCCCCACCACAACAGTGGAAAGGGCTTTAGGTTAGTCACAAACACAGTTACAATGAAGCTCTGCTCACATTAAGCTGCATCTGGTAGCCACAGAACGGAGAAGAGGCAGCTCACGCTTGAATAATCAGCAGTAGCTGCACACTGGAAAGATCTCCTGAAAGATTCTGGTTCAATGGCTGTTGCCCAGGGACTATTCCCTAGCTGAGACCGCAGAGTGCCAACCTGAAAAGCATCTGAACTTTGCCTTGGGCAGCAAGCGGCTTTGGCAGACACTGGTGGGAAAACAATGACCTCTTGTGCCACCCCATACAAGCCAAGAGTGCAGCAGGACTCAAGGAAGGCACACTATCATGCTGCAAGGGAAAGCAGAACTGAGAATGCTGCAGCTCTTACAGGGAGGTCAGAGGCACCACACCGACTCTGCGTGATCCTCAAAATGAGATGGGTTCTGGGTTTAGAGTCCAAACTAAATCCTTCCAAATTCCTGCTCAGAAGTTTTGAATAAAGCAAGGGATATTTCTGCTTCAAACAAATCTTTTGTTGTTGTTGTTGAAGGGGAGCCAAAAAGCCCAGCGACAGCCAAGGTGTTCTCAAATCCCTGCAAAGCACAGAAGTCCCTCAAGACGAGGGCCAAGTTCAGTACCTAACCTGGTCACATAGGGGATCTGCAGCCAGATCCAGAGAAGAGCTTGCTCTGTACGTGTTTAGTTTCATCCTTTGTTAGTTTACATCTCCGTTTAGCTTTAATACACAGCAGAGTGTTGTTTTTATTACCAGGACAGGCAGGCTGATCATCTGCTGATACAAACATGCAACACCAGCAGGTCTCCAAGCTCAGCTGGATGGAGAGCACAGCTCATTCAGTGCTTGCATTGCTTCATCTCACTCACAACAACACTGCACAGCCTTCCAACTCTGCCCTGACAGTGCACAGCATTCATTTATGTTCTAAGTTACCACCGTAGGTCCCTGCAAACTCTCAGCTGTCAAGAACAGTGGATTTGCTCTTCCTCTGTGTACATTTTGTACAGGAACATTTAGATCTCTCCATTATAAAAGGGAAGATCACCAGGAAACAAAACAATTGCAATACAGAAACCAGAGCCCCACTCCACAGCTTTTAATTGTTCCAAGTACTCTGCCCTCCGTTTTTGCTCAGTGCACTTTGGGATGGTCACTTACCTTTTGTTCTTCTATCCACTGCCACTGGCTTTTTAGTTTCTGCTGTAAGCAACAGCTCGTAAGGGTGCTCCTCTTCCTCAGCTCCACTTCCTCTGCTCTTTCCTCGTGCAACAGTGGCCTAATGAAAAACAGCATAAGCAAAGCAGTGCTATTTATGCCTGCAAGGCCTCTTCATGCCATGGTTTAAGCAAGGCATTGGCAGAGCCAACACCTTTGCACTGCAGTGGACTATTATCCAAAACATAACCCCTCTAAAAATAAACCCACAAAGCCCAAAAGACAGATCTCCAAAGCCCTTTATTTTCTAGTATTTAAAGCTGCTGACAGCTTTCTAGCACTGACCAACTCATTTACTGTGCAAGGTCTGCAGACAGCCCGGGGAGTGGGAAAAGAGCTGAGCACATTATTCCTGTTCAGCCCAACTCAGACTTGCTGTTGCTATTGGAATTTGCATCGTCATTGACTATTTAACTACTGGCCCTATTAGGACACGGCTAGAGGAAAAAAAAAAAATCCACACCACAACATAAAATTAATCCCTGCCACCTTTTTGGAAATCAGATCTAGCATGCCTAACCTCAGGATGTACATCCTACTGAGGTCTAAAAGGGCCTCAGGCAACACTGTGTAAACTGAGTTGAACCTCAGGATGTACAGCAGTGATTGTGCTCATTTAAATCCCCCAAAGCCTCTGCTGAGAGCTTGTTTGTGACACTGGCAGAACCTGCACAGAGCTGCCCTGGGAAGTCACTGCCATGTGCAGGGAGCACTGTTACTGCAGGTCTGCCCCAACCCCACCGATCACCCAGTGCCCTTTGGGAGCCACGTGTGCCATCCCAGTACCAGAGGGGGTTCCAGGCACCCTGCCTGCCTGGCAGCTGCCTTTCAGCACCATCTCCTGGTCAGAGCTGGCTGCAGTCCCGTCCCAGAGCCCCTGTGTGCCTCTAACAACTCGGGCAGCCACAGCAGGAGCAAATCAGAGCCAGAGAGTGAGCAATCCCTGCCTGCTGCCAGGACAGGGGAGGATTGGTTTGCACACAGCAGCCCCCAAGGAAAGCTCCTGCACTGCTCAGACTCCTGGAACTGCCCCTGTCTAGACAGCGGACTAAGAGCTGCCTCCAATTTCTTCCCCTAGGAGGAAGCATCTCTTTCTTCAAGGCCAAATAGGTACCTACCTGGCTGCGACCTCAGCAGGACACTTGGAAGCCTTTTAGGGAGGCTCAGAAAGACACAAAGTCCTGCATCCCCGTGTAAGCCCAGCTGGCTTTTAAATCAGCTTTGCAATGGGAGGAAGCAGGTCAGGCCCAAGGAAAATATTTGTTCTATCTGCTTTGAGACGAGCTGTCAGGCACACCAACTCCTTCTCAGGTGAAAGAGCTCATAATGAGCAAATGAAGGCAAAAGACTTCTGACCAGATGGTGGCACAAAAACATCAGACTGTAACAGTAGGTATCAGGCTCTCGCCAGAGATCTTGGAAAAATACTGCACAGCAGCAGCCTGGCAGAACAGTTGTAGCCTGGACCTCAAGCCAGGCATTGAGTACTGCTAAGGCTCCTGCAGATGATGACTGCTGCACTGCCCTCGTTCAAATGCACTGAATGTATTTGCAGAAAGAAGCTTTCTAGCCACATACAGTTCCCAGCTTTTGCTTTGTAAAGGTCAGTGTGTGCATTCATAGGCCTGATTACACTTCATTGTCTCCATTTCCCATCCTTCCAAAGCCACAAATACAGTCTTAAGTTAAAACTGAATTAAAATGAAATCTGCTGTTTGCTGGAGAACTGTGCTCACTCTCCAGGTAATGCAACCAAGTAAGTAAGGAGATCATCAAGACCTTCATCTGATTCATCTTCTATTTATTTATACATATTGGTTAGTGTTCAAGAACCATTCACTGTCACCAAAACCTAAAAATAAGCTGTTAGCAGTGAGCGTGCCCTATAAAGTGTACTTAATCCACAGCAGGGGACTTGGTGAAAGACTTTTTAAAGGGTATTTCATTTCTCTTTCCTCCCCCCCAGCACTGCAGAGAGAACTGCTGAATGGTCACGGTGCCTTCTTGCCTGCACTTCCTTTCTGGAGATGAGTAGCAAAGAAATGAAACTGAAGTTTAATTTGACAACACAGAATCTTTTTTCAGCCACAAACCCAGAAGGTTTCTGCTGATAGGGAAAGAGGGCACTCAGGCACCTTCCAAACAATCAGCTCTTTTGCCTGTTTATACTTAACATTTTTCCACAATGGAAGTTAAGTTTCTTGTTTATGCACATCTGCTTTGACTGATAGCCCTATCCTGGCAACGGAATAAAAGGACTACTTTTAAGACCAGAGTTTGGCCCAACCCCAGAGCATTGGATGACTAAGTGCCCTGGCCCTAATGTGAGAACATGTTTTGAGGATGGGTGATCAGGACGCTGCTCTGAGAAGCTTACAGCAATCCCTAAGCTTACTCCTGTTGGTGCCTGCCCAACCCAGAGAGAACATGTAAAAAATGCAAAAAAGAAAAAAAGAAAGCAACCAATCAATTGCACCCAAACTGCCTTCTGGGCACACCTGGAAGGTCACTGCCGTGCAGCTACACTCACTGTGTGCACTTCTTATCAATAAAATAAATCAAGATTTCCCTAGTGAGTCACTTTGTGCACAAGTAATTGGCAGCACGACTTCCTTTAATGGATCACATTTCCAAAGCCTTCAACAGCAGGACAACACAGCAGGTGCTTTGTAATTAAATATGGCAAAGTAACTCAGCAGGAACAGCCAATGCGTGCTTCTCTCACTCATGTTTACTGCCATAAACAAGTCCTGTTTTTGAGTTGTACCATGACCTGCCAGCCAGCTCTCATCTCTGGTTATCATATGCTGGAAAACAACAGCAGTGGAGTCCACAATTTGGCATCCCAGTTCTACTGTTTGTGTACTGGCTGGTGTTCCACTCTATATAAAGTCAGTCCTATTACAGCAAATTGCATTTACTTCTATCCTGTGTAGACCTGACATACTTCAGAAAACAGATTGCATTTATGCCTCATAGGAACTTCAGCACATCAACACATGCAAAGCAAAGGATCTGCTGAACCGGAGTCTGCTCCAACAGCCAAAGGCAGCAGACACTTCATTAGTTTCAATTGCATCTCGCTGAATTTGGAAAAGGAAATCCTCAAGATTTGTGTTTGCATTGACTTCCTGGGTGCCAACAGAGATTTTCAAGACATTTGTGGTTTCATATCCTTACACTGAGTGCTCCCAGAGAGCTCTCACATCTGAGGTTCATAGGCTAGTGAATAAAAAATGAGCCATAGGAAGCCCAAGCGCAAGAACACAGAATAAGAGAACTCTAATCAGAAAGCAGCTCCCACACACTGACCTCTGCAGAAGACAGCTTCAACACATGCTCAGCCAGAATCTTGGCTGAATTCAAGACCCTGAGCCTTGCTCACGTCAGTGGGACCAACGAGCCCACACATCCCCTGCAAAGCTGGAAGCACAGAGGAAGCAGGAACTAACACTTGAGATTGAAGCCCAGAGGGTGAAGAAGTATTCAGTGGGATCATTACAAGTGGGCAACAGTCCACATCCCAACATGATTCAGAAAAATCTCTTCCTATGGGAGTTCCCAGCCAAGAATAGGAAAGCAAGGCTGAAGGTCAAAACAGAGGTGCCCTGGAAGAACCACACAAAGGAAGTTCCCATGGCAAGTGATAGCAGCAGTGCTGGAATAAAATAAAAAAAACACACTTCCCAACTCAATTTGCAAGGAAAGCAATATTACAATTGCTTCCACCCAAATCCAAATGATTATTGAGCTGGTCTTTAAGTCTCACTGCTGCAAAGCACTCAAACTGCAGCCCTACATACCTCACAGGAAGCACCATGGCCCATCTTCTCCGTGTGCTGCTCCTCCTCTTCATCAGGTGGTGGTTTAGCAGGGGGGGGTGGACGCTCTCTCTGCAGTTCAGAAGACCATTGTCAATCACTGTGTTAAAGTACATCCCCTTCTGCTTCCTGACACTACAGCCACACTGCTGGGAGCACAGCGTGCTGAGGACCTCCTCACTTTGATTTGAGCAGAGCAGATGATGAATCCCAGAAGCACAGAGCTCCCAGTGCTGCCTTTCCTCCCCCCTCCAGCAGGACACCAGTTTGGGCAGAGCCCTTTCTGTAGATGGACCAACTGCAGCACACTGGAGGGGCCACCACTGATCATGCACACCTCTCATTTCTCTTCCAGAGCAGTAACTGCACAACAGCTCAGACCCACAGGAGCATCAACCATGCTGAGGCGGGAGGTGGTGTTGACACAGGTTTGTTTCATTAATTAAGCCAGTTCATTCAGATCCAGTCTGGCATCTCTACAGCAAAGCACCGCACAGATAAGATCAATAATGAACTCATTATGATGTATAGAAAGGGACTACTCATTGTGCTGCTACTCACTTGTGTCTTAATGAAACGGTAACAGGAGTAAGTGATTCCAGAAGCATCTCTTTTAATGAAAAACTCTGGAGATCAAGGAGACAGCGCTGCACTGCATTCCTCAAATATCCCAAGATTGCCTGCAGGCAGTTAGAGCTGCACTGTCTTGTCTCGACGCAGAGCTCAAGACGTCTCTAGGTGAGCTCCTGCCCTGCAACAGCTCCATCTAATGGCTAATTGAAATAGAGCAGAGAAAGTGCTCATTGCAAAAGGCTCGAGCAAGTATTGGGACAAACTCCAGAAAGCTCCTAAAGCAACTCCCTCCTTCTTCTCCCTTCTCACTGCAGTTCAGCCTCTCATCCTGTCTGATAAAACTGAGCTTACTTCACATCAGCCACTATCAACACAGGACAGTACACAGATGGAAAAAAACCACTAAGATCTAGTTTAATAACCAGCACACTGCATCTTGTACTGCATTCACTAAACAAGATATCTGGACAAAACGTCCATCTTCTGAAGGTTTTGTTTCATTTCTACTACATTTGCAAATAGTGCAGGGAAAGGGATGCATCTCTTCACAGAGGGAGAGGAAGCATGGGTACAGTACCACCCACAGTTCAATTGGCCATTGCTGCTTTGCTCTTTGTCCAAAAATTCAGGTTGTTTTTGCAAAGCCTTTTCTATAGAAACAAAGCCTGAAGCTGACACAGCACGCTGCAAGGCCAGCTTCCCATCTGCCCCAGAGCAGTGTCACTATGATTGCTAAGGAGGCAGCAGATGCAACTAACAGAAGGTGAGGAAGACTTCTCTGGAGATAGTTCCAGGAGCTTTGTGTTGCCTTGTAAAGCCTTGAGTACCCTCTACAGATCTCTGCAAGTAATACACAGAACACATTTCTGCTGCTAATTAGTTTACTTGAGAACCTTCTCTTGGGCAAAGCAAAAGGGAAATGCTACACAGAAGTTTCCAAAGCTTTTTCTAGGCAGTAAGGTTGCCCTTCAGGTAAGGGTAATATTCTGACAAACCAAAACTCACTGCCAGAAAACATACAGGTGCAATGCTGGGTAAAACCAGGCACACCAAAATGACCGCATGCCATGCAGGAATGGAGATGTAGGTAACAGTGGGCTATTTGTGTTGCCCTGTGTTGAAAGTGGCTGATGAGAAGAAATAAACTCAGTTCTAACACAGATGGGTGGGTAACGTGAACAGGCACAGAAAGCAGAGGTACCTTCCTGTTCTGAGCTTTCAGGGATAGCTTTCAAGATTTCTTCAAGCTGAGGAATCGGCACAGCCTGCTGCACAATCATGGCAACAGAGAGGTTATCTTTCTAAGGCAAGCACACAGTTACATACAGGCCTGACTCCTGCTGCTTTAAGGCCAGCTGCTTCCACTTCCTTATTCACAGACTCTCTGTCTGAAGACCTCCCACTGGCAAGGCTGTCCAGGGAATGACACGACGTTGCATTGTACAAAGCTTCATACGGGCTCTCCTCTTCTGGGTTCACATCAAAGTCTATGATCAGCTCTGTCACTGCTTTCTCCACATCACCTGTGAGAGGAAGAGAGGAAAGAAGGGCATCATTACTGTTCTCCATCCTCTGAAGGTCAGTGTTGGCAGGAAGAGGAGTGGCAGTGGCCCCTGGGGTGTGTGGAACCTACCCTGAGGGATCCAGCACGCAGGGTCGGTGCTTGGAGCAAGCGGTGCTTGTGCTGTCTTCTCTGCAGCTTTGGCACTTTTCTTCCCAGTCGTGTAATCTGCAACGAGGTGGGGCAACAACAGGGATCAGTTTATGGTCATCTAGCTTTATCTTCACTTCAGCAGATGGGATTTTCTCCCTTGCGGATGGGAGACCAACTGTCAGCACTAAGTCTCCAAAAAAAATAACCCAAGGACATTACTGATACTTGCAGCTCAGATCCTGAAATAAAACCAGTCGACCTCTTTAATCACACGCAGAAGGTTAAGAAGGATCCTTTGAACTTTTACAGACGCTTTAATCAGAAAGCTGCAAAGCTCCTGGAGCGACATAACTCGAAGGAGCAGATGACTTGGTGCTCCACACACAGGCTGCAGCACTAAGCAGATGCAGTCTGGTCTTCTGGGGACATAAAGCAGCAGAGAAGCTAGTTCTAGCTGAGGTCCCCAAACCACAGACCAAGTCAGAAATATTAAAGCTTACATGAATGAAATCAGACAGCGCCACTCACACAGCTCACTTACAGGAGCAAACTATCAGCATTTACCTGCAAGAGCTTCAGTTTTAAAGCCCATCTATGTCTTCAGGTTCAGTACAGAGATGATACCAACCCTCCTCACAGACAAAGCTTAATTAAAAGTCTACAAAGAGCTTTGAACCTGTAGAGCTCTCAAATGCTGAGCAGGAATAATACACATCAGTTGCATGCACTTCTGATCTTTTCCCCCACAGCCGACAGGAAATTGAGATAATGTAATTACAAGGTAGGAGTTGAGCTAAGATGCCACACTCCATTCCCTAATGTGGGCAGATACAAAAGGCCAAGATTCTTCCTAAACCACAAGTAATCAAGGTTCTTTTCTGGAAATCTCATCTGCAGAAATCCATGCCCAAGCTTCACAACGAAGCGAGGAGTAGGAGTGGGATCAGTGGGTGACTATTTGCCTACAGACACATAAAGCAGTCCTAATCCAAAACCATATCTAAAGCTATTACTTTGCATTCTGCAAGCAGATTTAGACTACTCTTAATTTTAATTTACTTATAAAGCGAGTTAAACAAAGCTCAATTAAGCCCATTTAAATTGTAAAAGTGATGCCTCGCTCTTCCAGCAAAGAAGTTAATCCCCCTTAAATCCACTTCTGCAAGTCCTCCTGCCAACCCCTGCTCCACAGACCATCCACCTGAGCAGTGCAGCATCATTTCTTCCCACACCCTGAAGATTCTCACTGACTTGCAGCTCCTATGCTTTCAAGACTTTCCAGCACACGAGACCCTCACCTTGTACTTGCACAGGCACAATTTGCACTCTAAACTCTTCCCTCCTGCCCCCCACACGCTGCTTACCTTCAATGAGAGCTGCTATGTGTTGACTTTTCTGAGAAGGAAGCTCCCTCACAATATCCAGAGCTGTCAGGCCTCTGTTATCCTTTATGTTCACATCAATACCTATAACAGTAGGTGTAGAGAAGGCAAAAGCAAGAACATTTTCAAACAAGCACAGATGTACATCTTTAATCAAGTCACAGCTTGCACATGTTCATCACTGGGTGGAGCTAAAAAATGCTCTGTAGAAGCAAACCTAAAGCCAAATGCCACAGGATAACCTCTCCTGTAACTCCCCCTGAGGAACAGCACTTTGGTAACTGATTGGAGAAAAAAGCTGTCACTAAAGAGGGGTTTCCTCAGGTTGTGGGTGAAGGGCTCACCACGTTATGGTTTCAGAATGGGATCATTCTCTCACCTGCAGCCAGCAATATTTGTACCACATCTGTCTTGCCAAACAAAGCAGCTTCGTGCAAAGCACTGCCTTTTTCAGTCTGCAAATTAAATGAAAAATAGCATGAAGCTAGATGAGGGGAGTGCTGATGGAGGAACTTTCAGAAGGTTACAGAAGCAATAAATACACTGCATCGTATACAAAGAGGACAAAGTATTAACATTATTACAACGCTGAGAATTCGGAGCGGAAAATGGAGACTGCCTCTTTGCAAAGAGATGCAGGCTCAGAGTTAGCGACCAAGAGAAGGCTTTCTAAAGCTTAGGAGAAGGTCACGTGCTGAAAAGGAAATGGTTTGCTTCCATTCTACTGAGAGCTCACGGTTTTGCAGTGCAGAACAGTGTAGGCAGAGGAGCTTTTTTCCTCCCTCACTATGCATCTGTGGCTCTTTACCCAACTAAAGAGCAAGCACTAAGCATGCACTGCACCAGGATTCCTCTGAGCAGCCTCCCAGAGGAACAAGCTGAACAAGCAGCCTAGAGGAACCCAAAGCCAACACTCATCTCCCATACAGCTTCCCTATGGAGGAGGAGGAGCCCTCCTCACCACAACCACAAGGCTCCCAGCAGCCAGAGCAGCCCCTCACACACCCCCACCCCAGATACCTGATAGTTGCTATCCATGCCAGCATCCAGCAGGACGTGGACTACAGTTTTGTGACCGTTCCTCGCCGCCAAGTGCAGGGGAGTGTGTTTCTTTGTGTTGCAGCTTAAAAGATTGGGGTGAGCGTTCAGCAGCATCTTCACAACCTCCAGCCTCCCATAGAGAGCAGCCAGGTCCAGGGGGGTCTCAAACTTGTTGTTACGCATGGTGGGGTCGGTGAGCTCCTCCAGGAGGACCTTCACCACCTCGGTGTGGCCGTACTGTGCGGCGCAGTGCAATGCTGTCTCGTTGTCATTGTTCTGGGGGGGGTCAGAAAGGCCAACATGTCAGAATGGGGAACGCAGAGCTGCGCCGTGCCTCGCTCAAACCATTGAAGTTTAAATGCAAAAACAAGACAAAAAGCAGTCAGGAAGCAAAGAGCCCGGTTTAACTGGAGCCTGGAGCAGTGCTTTCACCATGCCAGTACCAGGCACAGACATCCCCTGAGGAGCTCACCCAGTGACCCACCCAGCAAAGCTTCAAAACCATTCAGAACAACCGAGCTTTGCTCAGATGTGAGGAATCTGCTCTGTGGGAATTGGTGCTCTAGATGGAGTAGCCTGTTTTCAGAGCATGGAAACCCAAAGGAAGAGCCCACACTGAAGCTTAAGGGATTGTCATGCTGTATCTGTTTGGCCATTAATTCCTCTGGCCCTTGGGAAAGCAGTCAGTTATTAGCTGGCAGCATCCCTGACTTTGGGATTTTACCAAAATAAAAGACTGCAATACATGCCACACCAACTGTACCATGAACTCTATCTGCTGTCACTTGTCATCATTTCAGATTTAAACTTCAATTGTTTCAATCCTACTTATCCTAACAGCCTCTGCAGTTCTGAAGCTTGCAAGCTGGCTGTTTTAGAGAAAGAGTGCATGCAGCTGCGTGCAGTTTGCAAATTAGGAGTTTAGCAAACAGTGCCACTGGGTTGTTCCACTAACAAGCCCTCATCATCAAGGTCTCAGGTCAACTGGAGGGAAGAAACATTGGAGCAGCACGTGAAAGCCAGTCCCAACTAAAGCATGCAGTGTTGGGCAGGTTACAGTCAGCAAAGTGCTGAGATGAGCAACCCCACGTTTCATTTCCAGGTGCAAAATAGGAACGTTGCCAGATTTAAGGGTCTTTTTTTTTTTTTTTTTCCTCTTTCAAATTAAGTTCATCTCAAGCTTCTAGTTTCATTCCTGTGTAATTATACACAGAGAAGTTTCAGTTCAGGGACTAAAGGACTAAGTTAAGGGTGTAAACACTTATGCAATTATTTGACCCCAAATAACTTCAGCACAAATGTACATTTAACCCTCAGCTGAGAGAACTCTGTCACTTTAAGAACAGTTCCCAACAGAACAAATTAATAACACAGTGTCTTAGCTGGAAAGTCTACTTTAGAAAATGAATTTGACCAGAACCTCCATTGATGCTTTGAGAGCAAAACCACCCTTTTTGTGGCTTTTTTTTTTTTTTAATACTACCCTGTAGGAGCAGTCAGTATTTTGCACCATTTCACAAGCATGCTGCAGAGCTTGCTTTGCTGCACTTTAATCCTACGGATGCGTTACGTCGTTCCAGGGATTACAGGAGTCACAGCATGCAAATTCCCACTCCGTTTTATTCTGCTTTGCATCATTTGACAGCCATGGGTAGGCAGAAGGGAAGCGAGACGTGGAGAGGCTGCGACCAGCATCAAAGCACAAAGCAAGGAGGCAGGACACAGCCACATGCAGAGAGAGAGATTTTGGAAGGTAAGCAAAGCAGGGCAGCACTGTTAGCACAGGAGGTCACAAAGAACAGGCTCGATACTTGGAGAGGCAGAGGCAGCCATGGTGAAGGAACGCACATACATGTGGACAGAAGTTACTGGAGAATAAAGAAGTCTGCACATAAAATACACATACAGAGTGAGAAGGGGAGAGAATAGAGAGCTACAGAGATCACATCTAACACTCCTACAGTGCTGGTCTCGAGTTCATTCAAAAAGATGGTGGGCAGGGAAGGGAACCTGGATGTTGTGAGCCCATGGCCCAACCAGACTGAGGCCACCAGCATGCCCCAGAGCTGAAGGAAACAGGAGATAGCCCCAGCCCTCCTGGAGCTGCAGCTGTGTGCCTACAGAGCCGAATGGGGGTGCACAGCTCTGCTTGTTCCACCACCAGCACTGCTCATCCTCCCCTGCCACCCAGACCATATCTGCCAAGAGTGCTTTAAAGCATGCTGCAACCCTGAACATCTGCTTGGCAGCTCCAAAACGGGCATACAACTTCCTCTGATATACAGTTGTTGAAGTCTGCTGCAATTGAGTTTTATTTTCAAACAACTGAGGGCACTGGTGCTCTGGACAAAATCCCACCCATAAGACCTGGATGAAATCCCCAGCCCGTCCTCCTGTTGCACATCCACCAGGTGCTAAGATGCTTTGCACCATTACAGCAAGTCCTTATCCATCACAGGAACTCCTGCTATTGCATGAGTCTGCACTGCTCCCATTTTGGGTGAGCTTTGAGGAGCCCAAAATACCTGAACTGCACCAGACAAAGGAGTGTGTGCTCATTGTTAGGTTCCGCTTGGGGTTGGGGCACAAGTGCTCAGATGTATGTATTTATCTGAGATGAAAAAAGAAAATTCCTTCCCAGCAGCCAGAAGGCAGGTGGATTCAAATTTCAAAACTTCTGAGGAAAAAAACAGAGGGCTCAATAGGACCCAGGGGCAGCACTCCAGCAGGAATCCAAGCACCCCCCTTAATTGCAGCCAGCAGTGGGAAGCTGGGTCTTGGCTGATGCCTGCCTACAGACAACAAAATGGAACAGGAGCAGGAATGCCTCCACTTTCATATGGGTTCCATCACATTTCTCAAGCCCTGGTAATTAGGTATCACATACCATTGCCCTTACGTTCCTCATCACACGTTGTTGCAGAGCACCTCCATCTCAGTCAGGGGCATCTGCACTCTTGTTCCTAACACACTGTAGGAGGGCTTCAATCTAAATCACATCTTTCTTTCTTAAAATAAGTGGAATTTTTTTTTTAATCTTTCTAACTTGCAAAGGTTTGAATGCTTGCATCAAGGCCAACCATGGCATTGCTGCTCTGAGGTTTTGGAGGAGCTGCTGATGAATGCCAGGCAAAAATGGTTTAGTAGACACAACTCTGCCTTGGGGTGGGGAAAAGAATCACAGAATGGCTTGGGTTGGAAGGGACCTCAAGAACCACCAGGTTCCATTCCCCTGCCACAGGCAGGGCTGCCAGCTGCTAGATCCAGAACTAGATCAGATTGCAAGACCTCCACTCATCCCTCACGGCTCTGCCCTCAGCAGAGCAGGGATGAACAGGCTCCTTTGCTCCTACAGGTGCCCGCCAAAATGCCAAAACCATTTCAGAAGAAATGATCCCCATCTGTCCAACAAGCTCTCAGCAGCTCTGCAGGTGGCTGTGCTGCCTGGTTTCATTTGCAGGCTCCAGATGGTAGGCTTCCACTTCTCTCAGCACACCATTTAGATTTATAGCACTTTAAACCCAATCTGCATGAATCATTTGCTGCCAATTAAGAAAGACAAAGGTTGTGCAGTTTATTCCTCCTTGGGCTATGTGACAGCTTTTTCTACTCGGGCTTTGCTCAACTGGATGGTTCCTTCATCCCAATTAGAGAGCCCAATTCAAGGAGGCAGGAGTCACAGGAACTAAACTGCAGCTCCATCTCTTCACTTGGCTTCCATCATTTGTGTTTCAGAAGTCTCTGTGGCCCATACAGGTGCACTGGAAGGGCTATTTATTTAAAAGATATTGAAAAGGAAGAGACACAAAAAGAAGCTTTTGGGAAAACAAGAAGCTTCTGGCTCTCTTACCTCTTCCTGATCAGGGTAACAATTTAATCTGTAATCCAACCTTATAGAAACACTTTTCCCCTCTTCAAAAAATCCCAAATGTTTGGAAAAAGGAGACATCTTGCTTTGACTGCTTCTATATCAAATCCCATCCTGCTTGGGAGCTGAGAAGCTGAAAGCACCAGCCAAGCAAGAACTCCTTACTTTGCACTTGGACTTTCTTTGGCTCTCCCACCTGCAGCCAAGCTACTGAAAAAACATAAGATGAGCATGTTAGGTATAGCTCTGCTTGGTCCTCATCAGATTTGGTCAGGAACCAGTGGTAAGCTGGCCACAACTTTGGATGGACCTTACGTGTTGTGTATGAGTCATTTCTCTCTCTCTCCTTAAAACCAAAGCAAAAATTTCAAAACCTCAGCCTTGCTTGCAAGAGTGCTACAGCCACCCTGAGCACAGCCAAAAGAAAATTAATTTAGGACAGAATACTTAATAAACATTTCACAAGAAAGCTCGCCCAATTTGAGCTTTATATTCCTTCCTCACTCAAAAATTTAATGCTAGCATATAAGGTTTCACTATATTACTGACAGTAATTTGGAGAGCTACCCTTCAGCCAGCTGAACTCAACTGGGATTTCCACCAAAGATATTTATTGCTGTAAAATTCCCAGCTGGATTTTTGTCCAAATCATAGATAAGAACAAGTTTCACGTAAGTATATTTTTGCTCCAAGAAGTACGTGCTAGAGTATCTCCTGAAATAGAAGCTACAAAAACAAACATCATTCCCAGTGGTCAGCAAGCTCAGGAATTTTGGATGTGTTTTTAAAGGTACTGTGGATCAAGCAGAATGAAAGTCCCAACTGAACTTTGAGAGAGAGATCTGCCATGGATGGCTGAGTCCCAGATAGTTGGCTGGAAGCAAGTGTGGCGCGGAGGCTGACAGCAGAAGCATCCTGTGATAAAGCAGCAGCTATTATGCCATCACTGGTGTCTGCTGCTTCATTATAAATAGAAATGTGAAATGGTGGAGTGCCTGAGAAAACACCACCATCTGACAGACAGAACAAGTGACCCCAGGGACTTTCTGATCTGCTTCCTCGATTGCTCAGCTTCAGTGCATCGTAAGTGCTGACGTCGTGCCTCTTTGTAGTTCAAGAGCTAAAAGCAAAAGAGGAGCAAAACAGGCAGGAGAACAGGAACAGAAGACCAGGGCTGAAGGGTCAGACAACACAGACTTAACACCAAAAAAGAGACTGAAGCAATAAGCAGGACATGGAGGGCTCAGGAAGGGAGGTATCAACGTTACTACCTTCCCTTCTCCCCACCACCACTGAAAGAATTAACCATCCATTCAAACATACACAGCATTATGCGTTTTGTAGGAGAAAAGGCATGAAATTCACTCCAAACAGCCCACAGAAAATGCATCCATGTTTAAGCAGGAAAAAAAAAATCCTCTTTGCATTTATCAGCAACATTAGCATGTGAAACAATACCTAAAGCATTTGAGTTGAAATTACTTTACCTTTTGGAAGTCATCCAGCCAAATCAAGCAAACTGACCATCACCGTGAGTCCTACAAGGCTAAGCAATGAAGGAGCCCCCAGGAAAGTAAGGAAAAGCTTCCCTTAAATTATGTTTCTATAACTGCTTTGAAGAAAGAAACCCAGAGTAAATAAATGGTTGCATTTTACTTTTCCCCAAGCAGCTGCAAACTGAACAGGTATTATTGCAACTGGATGACATTGCACCTGGAAGCACGCGAGTGCAGCTTGGAGTAATGATGCAGTGAAATGCTGACAGCAAAGTACACACCTTGGCATTGATATATGGGTCAAAAGGGCCGTACTTTTTGAGTTCTTTGATCTCAAGAGCATTCTACAAAAAGGAAGAGGAAAAAGAACAAAAATGTGATAATGAAATGGGTGAGATTGAGCAACAAAGCAATGGGTGACTCCCAAGGGGTGGAAATGACAGAACACAGCATCTTGTTCCAGTCAGAGCTATTAACAGCAGAAGCCATTCCAGCAGCTGATTCCTGTAACCTGAACCACTGTTTCTTTACAAGGCTCCAGACTCAGGCAGCACAGGTTATTCGACTGATTTCCATTGTTTAAAAGGATTCCTACTAAACAAACATTAATGAAACATTACCTGGAAGGATGACACTGGGCTTTTGCAAAAGTTTCCCTTACACCTGTCCTACCGTGCTCCCACTCAGGGCCCTCAGTCAGTTTTTATCAGATTGATTGTGAACAGTTTACTGCACTTCTCACTATTTCAAAAGACTGAACACCTGCAGCTGTGCCCAAAGGCATTACTGTGCACAGTCCCAAGCTAGAAAACTGTCCAAGACAGTAAAACACAGTTATTCCTGCTCAGTTGAGGAGTAGTGGTGATTAGCATTAGCACTGTGTTTTTTGTTTCATGATGCTTTAGAAGCAACCATTTAGCCTTGCAACAGCTGGTGCATCACATTAACTGCTTTATATTGAGGAACTGAATGCTCAGGCAGGAGAACTTTGTCCCCACAAAGCGTGGCTGGAAGCAGGACTGGGGCTTCTGACCCCAACCCTGTGAAGAGAATTCTGTTCCTCAGCTTCTGAAAAAGTACAGAGAGCAGATAAAAATTAAACAGCAGAAATTCACAGCTCTCAGACGGTGATTTCAGCTCACACAGATTCTGCTAAACCTGAGCTGGGAGTGTATGACCTCATTATGAATTCACTTCACTTACGAATGTGTGTTTAACCTTATGGCAGACAACCTTGTTTGGGTTCACTTGCCTCCAGCTGGATGAAAATCCCAGCAGGAAGAAGTTGGTTCACAAGGACAGTGGGCATCCCTGCTCAGGGAGGGGACAACCAAAAGCCACTGCAGCTTTAAGCATCTCATGGGAATGTGTTACTGCACATCTGTCCAAGGTATGGTGCAGAACCACAGATGGGTCAGTGTCAATGCCCAGCCAGCATCACTCAGTGAACCAGCTCCCTTATCCAAAGTCTAAAGCAAAAGAAATAGGTGGGACTTCCCACAATCCATATTTATTTTGTTTTTCCCTTTTCTGGTTGAGAAAAAAATAAAGATTAAGCAAAGGATTTATCTGGGGTCACCATAGACTGAAATTATCTCACCACTTACAAATTAGTTAACTGGAGCAAGTGCTAGAGACAAGCCAGGAGAGTAGCTAAGACAGCATGGCCAAACGAAGACTAAAAGCTGCTTTGATTAGTTCCCAAAAGAAGGGAGCCAACGTATCCTTGGACAGAACTAGAAAACTTCTCAGTTATCCAGCAACTGAAAGGAAAACCTGTGTTAGTTTCAGAAGCTCAGTATGAAAGCAGGAGACTATTTCTATTTCCTAGGTGTGGAGGGGTTCTGGAGTTCTCAGTATACATTTATATCTCTCTCTATAGGTTAATGTATATACACCTCATTCAATCAATACTGCTAGCTCAGAACAGGAGGAATTGCTTTAGGCATTGCCCTCCCCACCCCACTAGCAATTAACTCTGCAACAACTGCTGCCAGCTGGGGAGGGCCAGGAGTCAGCTCAAGGGCTCTTTCTCCATCCAAGAAAGTCACTTCAAAGGAATATTAGAGAAAAATAGGCAGACCTGCTCATTCACTTTAGTATGCGAAGGTCCCTGGTGGATGAGGAGCTTCACTATGTCTGCATCTCCTTTCCAAGCTGCCAGGTGAAGGGGGTAGCAGCCCTTACAGTCTGCCACGTTGGTGAGCGCGTCGTTCCTCAAGAGGACTTCAACCACATCCCTGCAAGAGAAGGAGATTTGGGTCTGTGAGGCATTCAGTCTCTGTCTCACATTCTGCACTGTTTTACAAAAAAAAAAAAAAAATCATCTGAAAAAAGTATTTCAGAGATCCTCTTGGAATGTGATTTTATAACATTTCTACTAAATGATGCGCAAAGAAAGAAATAAAAGAATGCTGAGATAAGTTCAGGGAAGATCTGTGTTATCTTCATTCTAACAGAGCTGAATAGGGACCGAAGTCACTGCACCAGCACAAGGAAGATGAATAAGGACTTCTATTCAATTTCTCAGCATCTGAAGAAGCAGTGAACAATACAGGATCTACCACAATGAAGACCAGAGTTATTTAAAAATGTAATAACACACAAAAGCAAATTTCAGGTGGTGCAGGCACAGCAACACACAGACAGACTGCAGAGGACTGTTACTGGAAAAGCCATCTTTAATGTCTTGTTATATCTTAACCAAATTGCTTGTAAATAAAAGGGTGGTTGAAAACTTCCATGTTCTGCCAAATTGTTGAAAAGATAAGAGAGACACAATGCAGCACAGAATACCTCTAAGCTTTGCTGCACTGATGTTCTTTGCTTGTCCTGAAGATGGTGTAGTGTTGCACCATCGCCACATTTTGAGAGGCAACAGCATCAGAGTGGTGAATGCATGAACAAACTGCAGCTTGTAAAGCACATAGCACCCCTTACGATCAAAGGCAGTATAAGATGACTCACTTATGACCATTCAAAGCAGCATGGTGCAGTGGAGTGTATCCAGTACTGTCAACGCAGTTCACATTTGGCCCTCTCCAGATGCTGCAAGACAGAAAACGTACAGGGAACACTTAGGCATACAGCAAACGGACAGACAGACTGCAAGAAAAGGCATCAGCAGAGCTCTCACACTGAGATGGTTATGGGGCAGCTGTGGTTAGGGGCAGCAACACAGAGAACAGACAGCACAGTGTGGGTGAGTGTCACAGAGCACACAGGTGCTCGATCAGACATCCTGGGCTCTGAATCAGAGCTCCCATGTTCTCCAAGCAGATGCCTTGTAGCCAGACGTGCTCACTAAAAACCATCTTCAATGGAACACTCAAGTTAACCAGTAGGCACAGTAAGCCATCAGACATCACTAACTCTGAAGGAATGTGGGGTTAGGGAAGCCTTCCCCCCCATACCAAGAGCTACCAGGATGCAAGTCTGCACTGGTCAGATGCACCAGCACACACCCACACCAACTTCCCACTGCCCCAAAATCACTGCCAAAAGTCCCTATGGGAAGCCAAGCACTTCCCTCCCTTTTCAGAAGTCAAACTCAAGGACTGAAGTATTAATCTCCTCTCCAACCCCTCCAAGGTGTCTCCATTTAGAACACTGGAGCAACACACACAAGATGCCAGTGCTGCTCTTGGTTGAACTCTCTGCATCAGTGCTGCCCCAAGGAAGGGCACAGGAACCCAAAGCAACAATCTCCAATGAAAACAAACCTCTCACCTTCCCCAGACACACTTCACAACAACTCAACAGTCCATCTGTGTTGGACTGTTTTAAACTTTCTCTCTTCAAGACTTACATTTATAAACCTGGACAATCACACTTCTTCTAACTGAATACGTTTGACTTCTTCATTTTATTTTTTAACTGAAGATAGAAATTAACAGCACCCACTAACCCCTGGTGTAGTTGCTTTTAAATAAAGTCACCCATTGCTTTTTATAAAGTAGGTTTTGCTGATCATTTCATTTCCCCCCCAGCACATAATCACCACAACTCATTGTTTGGGACGGGGCAGCCTGAGCAGTCACTGGGTTTTCTGCAATAACAGCCATTACTACAGGGCTCCCAGCCAGAAAAACTCTACACTGCAGTCTATAAAAGCAGCAGGAAAGGCACCAAACCAACAGGGATGCTGTACAGACCAGGTGGAAACACAGAAGTCACGCAGCAGGCTTGCACTCCAGCACATTTCAGGTGGGATTTGGGAAGCCTCTCCCAGCTGTGATGCCTGACCCAGCAACCCTACTGAAAGGCTCTGGAGTTCTGAGATGGCCACAGGCCATCCTGGGAGGAGAAACAGCCCTGAGGGAAGCTTTATCTAAGAGGACAGGGAAGTAAGCCACAGAATTCAGTATGCCAAGGAGCCAGAGGCATCCCTGTGCCCCACTCCCCATTCTGCACTTCAGAAGCAAACAGCAAATCTCCGTACAAATGCAATGCATCACTTGAAGGGTGATGGATCACATTATAGCCTGAAGATATGAGACCCCAAAACCCAAAGGATGGAGTTCAAAAAGGCTTGTGCCCCATCCAGCTGTGGCAGTCCTGAGGTACGCAGGGACATGAGCCATTTTCAGACCCTGGTTTATTTTTGGCAGTGGGCTCATGAAGTCTAGTTGCCCAAGCAATTTACTGCTGGATTTAAAGCAGAAATTAATGGTTAAGACCAGTGTCAGAAGGTTTGGGTATAGTCAGGAGCAGGAACGGCCACCAAGGGCTCCAGTCCAAACTCCCAGCACAGCACAGCCTGCCTGCAAGAAAAAGCACTCCCAGAAAACCTCCTTAGACATGGTCTGGTTCATGTCTTAGAGTGAAACATAGAACTCAAATAACTGGGAGAGAGAAGCTGGAGCCCAAGCTGGAGCTGGCTCAGCAGCAAGGTCTGGGTACTGCAGGGATGCATCTGCTGGGATCCCATGTGCCCTTCCCCTCCCACCTCACCCCCTGCCCTTTCATTCTCACTAATACAGAAAGCTTTCATCAAAGAAAGGTCAAATCAGGAAGTTCAGATGGAAAGGATTTAAGAAGAGAACTATTTATACTTCAATGTCAGGTCTACAGTAGAAGCCACCAAGTTCACAGAATCCTTAGAGCTGGAAGGGACCTTGAGGACCATCTAGTCCAAATCCCCTGCAATCAAAATCCTCCTGCCTGCACACCCACAACCTTCCAACCCACTGCTATGGGTGCGATGCACAGCCTAAAATGAGATCCTGAGCCTCTCATTTTAGAATTCAACACACAGAAAAATAACTCCTACTACAGTGCAGAAAGCGAGTTAGAGGGCATTAGAATGGGAACTTGACTTCTGGAAGACACCACAGTTCCTGCAGAGCACGAAAACAGCCTGAGCTCAATGGAGAAAACATTTTGAGAACATATAGAGAGAAAACCTCCAACTAGAAGCAGTGTACAAACAACTCTTGTGGCATCCCTGCCTGAAGCAGAACAGATCTGCACTCCTTGCAGCCAAGCTGCCCTCAGGCTTGTTGGAAATGACATCACTCCTGTAGGCATCTCAGAGCTTTTGATACAGGGATGAGAGCACCAAAGGACACTGCTCAGCCAGCCCCAGCTGGGGGCCTCTTCCTGGAGCAACACAGAAAGAGCAGCATCCAACTCACAGAATGACTGAATCGTTTGAGTTGGAAGGGATCCTGAAAGGTCATCTCCCCTCCGAGTCACTGAGCTGAGCCCAGGGCCAGCATCCCCACCTACAGCGTGCTCCCTCCAATGGCTGCACATGAGAAATGAAGAAAAACAGGTAAGTGTTGGCACACGGTGCTGAGATCCGTGCTGCACCAAAAGCCTGAATTATTTCACCTGAACACAGCCACCTCCAGACCTGCTGCCCTGATTTTACGAGTCATTCAAAACTGAGCAAGGTAAATGTTGCCTTCAGCAAAAACAGATGAGAAGGAACAAAACAGAGGAGATCCGAACACCAAAACCACTGCAATGCTCCTCGAGTGCTGCAGGGGATGACTTGGAGAGCCACGAGGGTTTTGTTCCTGCTGTGTCACACTGCCTTGGGACAGGCTCTGCCTCCAGACCTTCGTTTTCTCATCTATCAAATGCAAACACAGCAGTGAGAGAAGCAGAGTATGAAATCCAAGCACTACGTACAGTGGGACAGGCAATTAAGACTGAACATGAAGGATATAAGAGGAGCACTGAAAACTGCAAAATCTGTTCTGTTGGAGCTAACTCCTGCACTCCGTTTCTCTTGCTCCATGATTCAGCAAATGCTGTAGCTTCTTAAAGAAAACTTCCTGTTTGCCAAAACTGCTGAATGAAGCACATCCCTTCAGGTCACATTATATAAAGAGTTCTTCTGAACAAGAGGATATTTGTCCTCTTGCTTATTTTCCGTTTATTCCTTCCTGTAACTTTACTCACAAAGCTGCATGGGGCAGCAAGCTGCTGCAAAGCCCAACTTAAAGAACAACTCCACTTTTTCAAGTGCAGCGATGAGTCCTCAGGAGCAGGTCTGCAGCCTCTGATCCATGCTGCAGAGCACCTGGGAGGTGTATGCAAACAGACAGAAGGCCACTGCCACCCCAATGCCTTTACAAGCTTAGCACTTAGTACAAGACATGAGAACTGAGCCTGGAGATGTGGTTCAATGGCCCAGAGATGAATGGTGACCAGGGCAGTGAGGCTGGAGGTTGTGACTCCTCGTGCACGGCCTGCAGGACATCACCCACACACACAGTTCTGTTCTTAATATCCACAGGGCCGCTAAATTCTCGCAACCCTCTGCTGGTATTTCCTGCTCATAGACTGATGATACAAACAACTCAAATGCTTTGTGCAAGAATTCGAGTTGAGGGAGCGGATGAAAGAAGCTGCTGATGCAGGCTGGAGGAGATTAAAGCAGCTTGGACCAGGGCAAATGTGACTGGAGCCTAGGCAATACTCCTCAGCCCCTCTTGGCAGGGTTAGCAGAGTCCCCAGCGAGCAGCAAAGTTAGAGGACAGCATAGTTAGAGCACAGCAAGCAGAGCCCAAGTGGGGACCTTGAGCTTAAGGAGGTCATTGCACTTCATGATGATTTTTCTTTGCTGTGGAGAGCAGAGCTGGGATGACACCCTGGCTGCCCTCCTGTGCTCTACGTGCCCTGCACACCTTCTGCATTCCCTTCTTTCTGTTCTGCAGATTCTTTCCCAGCTCAACTCTCCAGGCACACCAGCACCAATGTGACTGCACTCAGCCCTGCTGCCAGGGGCCCATCATCCAGTACCCACCAAAACCACACTTCGTGCAGCAGAGTTCACACTGAAAGCACGGCGGTTGAGAGCTTGGTGTTACCATTTTACAGCTGCGGTATCACCTACACAAATAAATCAGACACATTACAAGAGATGCGGGTGGCCATTCGCAGAGAATAATTACATCAAGCTTGCAGAGCATCCCAGCATTTTAAACTCATTCAGAGGCCTCACTCCACATTCCAGCCCTGCCCAGGAAGCCTTTGCTATATGCAAAATCCTCCCACTAACACCACTGCCTTCTTGGCTAAAATACAATTTCATATGCTTAAATGCAAGGGAGGAAGCTGACCCCACGTGCTTCTCAGGACCCAGGAAACCTCAAGGAACTGTTGGGGGGAAGGCAATGCATAGAGCAGGCTGCACAGCCCTGGGAGAGCCAAAGGCCACCAGCTTTCACATGCAAAGCAACAGGGGAGTCAGAGCAGAGCACTGCCAAAAGCGCTGAGAAAAGCACGGAGAAATCCCCCACGCTGAGAGCAGAAAGTTGCATTGAAAAAAAAAAAAATCACAATGGAGAGATGAATGGGGAAAAGATTGCAGAGCTCAAATAACGATGGGTAGATTAATTGTGGGCAGGTCAAAGAGCAGGTCGGGATTCACAGGGCTGGTGGGCCACAAATCTCCAGTTCTGGGCAGCAGGGGAGCACTGGCCCCACTCATGGGAATGAACTGGAGAGAACAGGGCTGCACGGTGTCAGCCTGCTGTCTTAATGCTTCCTCGAGGATATAAGTAAACCCCACCAAAACACAGTTCTGCAAAGCAGGAATCTGCTCACCAATTAACACACAGGAGTAGGAGAGCAATACCTGTAAAGAGAGAACACTGGGCTGTAAGCATCCCATTTTGAGATGCGAGAAGAAGGAAAGCACCAGAGCGGACGCACGGATCCTGCTGGGATGGGAGCACCGTGCCATGGAGACATGGAGCAGAAGTTAAAGCTGCAGCTGAGACACGTGCATGGAATGCACAGCCACGGCCAAGCTCAGCCCTGCACCAACCCTGTGAGCTCCTTCCAACAGGGAAACGATGCCAACACCTCCGCAGCAGAGGCTGTTAAGGTGGGGATGACTCACTTCTCGCCATCAGCAAAGCCTTGATGGAGCAGCTCTGGGATTCATGTTGTGTCAGCAGTGCAAAGTGGGGCTGTGCTGCATGGCAGAGGTAACACAGCTGCATGGCCATTCCCACAGCAGCGATCCACACCTCACGGCGTGTTTCTGTGCTCTGCACAGCAGCGTGGGCTTACAGCAGGCAATCTATCAGGGAACAACAACTGTGTTTCCAATTAGAGCAAGCAGGTGAGGGCACGCAGAGCGCACAGCTCGCTGCTGCTGGAGGTGCTTCCCCTGCACTAATTGCAGGCGGCTGCTTCCAGAAAATTCCTTCCTGCTGTACAAAAAGGAGTACAGTTTCCCAGTGCAGGCATTTCCTTGCACATAAAACAAATCTCGAGCACTGAACTCAGTGGGAGCCTGCCAAGAGCTTTACCTTGCAGCACAAAAGGTAACGGCCCCACCTAAGAGCAGTTCCCTGATTTATGGATGTATTTCTGGTCAGGATTTATTTTGCAGCTGCATTTGGGTTGTTAGCAGACCTGGCAGAAGCTACGGAGCTCTTCCAACAGCTGCATCCACAAATTTGAAGGAGGAACACTTGAATGAAAGCATGAGATGAACGTTTCCATCACATCAAACAGGAAAACTCATGGATATTTAAATAAATCAATGACAGAGGCAGAGCAAGTCTCCCATCTCAACCAGTGCTCAGGTAGCAAAGAGCAGCTGAAAGGAGACAGCAGAGCCCTGTAACGTTATCACAGCAAAGAAAAACAGGGGGTTGGTTTTTAATGAGAGTGACTTTTTGATCCCCAACAAGCATCTGGAACTCTTCCCTTCCAAAATGTTGGCCCAAAGCAGGTTTGGCACGTGAGAAAAACAACTTCCTTTGCAGCAAAGTTGTCACAGCGCCCGGTTTCCAACATGGGATGTAAAGTTGAAGTTTCCCCAAGAGATGAGAATCTGTGCATTGGGTGGGGGTGGGAATGAATCCCACACCTCACATAAGGCTCACGTTCATCCCTTGCCTTTTCCTTCAGCAAAGTATTTTGAACACTACTAAGAGCACTAAACTGATACCAAACAGAAAGCTTAATCCTATTGCACTAAATGAGATAGGCAGGGAAGGATGTGTTAATACCTGCAAGCAAGGCAGCTGGCTGTAAGAAACAATACACGATGCCATGCACAGGTGGAGCCATGGGACATCACCTCTGTCCTCCTCCAGCACCACCACAAACAGCTTCCAGTCCTTCTGTATTCTCTGAAAGCATCAGGGCTTGCTCCTTAGCATCTGTCTGTTATTTGGCAATGGCAGCACTGCATGAGTGCAGCAAAGCAGCTAAAATGCTAAACATTAAGCGTTCAAAACCCAGTGCATTCCTCACATCCCACCGGATCCGTTGGAGCCAACAAAGTTTAACAAGGTACCCTTTATTCAAGTCAGCTGACCACAAACTCCACTATGTAATGACAGTGGACAGGGAAAAGCAGAGACCTCAGGAATGACAGAAGGGCAGGAGAGCTGTCAGGGACTATGAGGACACAGCCACACGATATCACTGCTCTGCTCCACAGCTCTGGGCTCTGCCAGAGCACACATGCTCTCACTGTGCCTAGCAATGAAGGCAGAGCTGCTGATGAGGGATCTGAGAGCACAAGCTCTCAGAGTAATAGCAGCCATGCAATGGATCAGCTGGAAGGGGCATCAGGAGGTTGTTCTGGGCTGCAAGACTTGGCCCAATGGTGCAAGAACAGTCACAGCCACCACTAACCTCTGCGACTGCAGGTCCTGCTGTGGTGACGCAGGGGAGGGTCGGCATTGCTATAGAAAGCAGTCACCCAAGCTGAAAGTCCCCGCTAGGAGGAGGGCAGCCCTACCCTTACAGATGGCTGCTGGCAGTGGAAATGCATCTCTTTAAGCTTGGTGTATGGGGGTGGTGGTGGGCTCGGTCACCCCCCGCATTATGCAGCAGCAGACACACAGGATGGGTCACTCGTGCATGCTGCCCTCATCAAAGAATCCCTGGGAGCAGGAGGCAAAACAAATAGCTGCAGGGGAGGAAAAGCCAGGTCTGCTTGGAGTGCATGTGCTGCCCTTTATTCTTAAAGCCATTACAGACACTCGCCCTGCAAGCTGCTCCCATTACCGAGCGTTTCCAGCTGATTACATGCAACCAAGCAGAGCTCACGCACAACGGGGCTCTGCATGCTAGCATTGATGGTGGGGGATTGGAGAGCCAGACCTCAGCAAAGCTATTCTGAAACATCATTAAAAAAAAAAAAGTATTAACCATCAAGACAAGGGAAGCCAAGCAGTCAGCACCTGCAGGGATGAGTGTCCAAGGCATGCAGCATGGGGAGCATCCCCCTGTACACACAGTGCATGGGCAGCACTCTGCTGGGGAGACACAAAGCACAAAGGGAAGGTAACAGCAAAACCACAGGTTCCTGCAGCCTTCACCTTTGAGGCTGACCCATATAACGCCTCCTGAGACAACAACACCCAGAAAAGATGAAGGGATTCCAGAAGAAAAGAGGAAATGCTCACTTAAAGCCATTAAAAAAGGGAAGAGTTTGCACCTAGTATCCAATGCACACAGATGAATTTGAGATGCAGTCTTCACTATTACCTTAATTGCATTTTCCAACCGGAACGCCTAAATTTGTCAGGAAGCAAACATTGCCTACCCAGTGCTCTGATGTAGGATTTTACCTGAAGCACTGGCTTCAAAAGCTGCTTTTCTTTTCCTAAGGGGAGAAACTGACCTCTAAGGACAGCCAACATTTTGCAAAGTGCTCACAACTGTTTTAATGAGATTTACTAAATACTGATTTTTACAATGAATCCTCTTTTGCACCCGATTAGATTGTTTTCAAGGAAAATGAACGAAAGAAAGCAAAACACTCCTGCGCAAATTCAATAAACTGAGCAGCATTACGGATGTACAAAACAGCCTGGAGCTGCCAATATCTCAGAACTGCAGCTGGAACCAGCAGCACTGTGAAGGTAAGCACTCCTTGCTCTTCATTTGAAGCTGAGCTTTACATTTGCTGCAGAGAAGATGCAACTAAAGGGAGGAAAAGACAGTATTCAACTGTCCAGGGGCAGAAGATGGAGCTCTGAGCACCTGATGGAGCTGTAGGTGTCCCTGTGCAGGGAGTGGGACCAGATGGCTCTTAGAGGTCCCTTCCAACTCAAATGGTTCTGTGATTCTAACATGAGCAGAATACATCCAGAAGGTGCAGGCTCCCAGGCTCTGCTGACAATTTCTCACTAAGTGCCACACATTCCCTCCATCCAGCACTTCCATAGCACCAAAGCAAGCTGCCTGGGCAGCCACAAATCCCTGATCAAAAGCACTGAGCAGCTCAGGCTGCAGTGCTGGGCTGCAGCTGGCAAACTCACACTGCGTTCCCCCCCCTTTCCCTTCCGTGAGAGCTACAGAACCCCACAAGACATGACAGTCAACCAACAGAAATAGAGCAGCACGTCTCGAACTGTACACATCCACCTGCTCTGCCAACTTCTGACACAGACTCACAAAGGCTCTGAACGTACAGCAGAAAACATCGCCAAAAGGAACTCAAGCAAGAAAAGCAGAGTGCATTTCATTCCCACCGCCTGTCACTGCCCTCATGCAGGGGAACTGATGCACCAATTAAGTGCTTTGGGTTGGCAGGACACATCACCCTCCGCTGTCTGCTCTGTGGAGCTGCTAGATGCTCGTTGTCAGATGAAATCAAAGGGATTAGATCCAGCCAAAGTGACTGTTTATTTTTTTCCTCAGCACCCACAGTGATCTCATCCCATACACAGCTCAGTGTGAATTGGGATTTCTAGCAGGGAAGCTTGCATCTAGGAGGAAGGGTGATGTGCTGCGTGCTATCCTTCCATGCACAGACTCTTCCATCTGTAGAGGGACTCAGGTGGTCCCTGTGGCCACGGTGCCCTCCAGGCCACGCACAGCCACCTCTGTGTCACCTGTCAGCCTGCTCCTGCTGCCACAGCATGGGGAATTCCCTCTCAGACCACTGCTAATGCCTGACCTGGAGCAGATGAGAAACAGGTAATTAGGCCAAGTAAAGCAGAGAGACAGGATGAATTACCCCTGCCCTACATCAATTATAAAGCAAATGCAATTGGTTTGTACCAATAACTACATCCAGAGTGCACTTCTGCCTTAGGGAGACTAAAAAAAAAAATTAGATGGGGGCTCATATACCATCCATCAGCCTGGTAACACTGCTGAGATCAGTGATGTGGGGGTTCTGAATCCAGGCTGGCACTGTGTGCTGGGTTGTCTGGGCATGGAAGGAGGACAGACCTGCCTCAGGACAGACACACAGGGCGCCAATGTGAGCAGGGAGAAGCAGTAAGCCTCAGGGAAAAGCAAACTGTGCTCTGCTAGCAAAACCTGAACGCAGCAGGATGGGAGAATGAGGCCCCCAAGGAAGGGAACACAGGTCCAGGAGAGGACTGTCTGCAATGCTGGCACAGATGAGGCAGCTCCACACGGCTGCACTGACTGCAGATGAAATTCCTTCTCGATGAGCTTGTTAGCTGGTTAGGGAAATGACAGAACAAGAGAGAGCAATGGCAGAAAGGCAAACAGAAAAGTGACCTACAGCAGCTTCCAGGGAAAAATTGAGGACACAACAGACTGGGTCATGGTCACAGCATTGAGATAAGCTCCTGCTCAGTCCTGGCTTGCATCAAGCAAAGACAGAGAGCATCAGCTTAAGACTCACAGCACAGCAGTTCCTAAGAAAGCTTACGGAAACTGGGATGGCTGCTAAAGGGAACAGTTGTGCACTCGAGAAGCAGTTTCTTTTCTTTGTTAAATACAGTTCCCTCAGCCAGAAGCTGCATTTAGCAGCAGAGCCCTTCCCAGTTGCACATTCTTAGTACACAGTACAGATGTACATGCAAGTTGGACTATTAAACTGTAAACTGATGCACGGGCATTGCCTCTAACAAGTTCAGGGACACTGCAACTCAATCCCAGTGAATAACTGTATCTGAGCCATAGCAAAGCTCACCCATACAGCTCCAAGGGTTCCAGAGCACCTCACGTTGCTTCAGCATCTCCCCATCACCAACAGGGACTGCCTTTGGGGTGGGGAAGCACAGCCTCCTTTTTCTCCTGACCCTCTCATAGTAGCAGCAGTGCACACAGCCACCTTGGAGCAGCACTGCAGACCATTACAATGCGCCCCATGTTCCTGAGGAACTTAGAACAGAAAGCAAAAGCCAACCATGAATAAGCTGGGGAGAACACTGAGCTCGTAGCCACCTCACACTCAGATAACATCAGCGAGCAAAACCTCAAGTCTTGCAAAGCGGTTAAGGTCAATGAAGAAGGATAAACAGCTTACTGTGTATTTACGCACACACAACTTAAACACAACATTTAACACACCAATGTTTATTTTGAGATCCAAATTCCTCCTTTTCGCTAACCTGACCTCAAGAGCCAACACTCACCCTCCACCTGCATCTGAAAAACAGGCCCCAGATGACAGGAACAAGCTTGGGTTGAGAGCTGCACATTCACAACGATGAGGCTGTAGGCACAGTAAGTCAAAGCAGAGGCTAAGAACAGTGCCTTGCCTCTCCCACATCATTCCAGAACTGCATTTAATGATCTCTAGACTTGAATCTGCTACAGCAAACCCTCTGTGAAGGCAGCACAGGCTCTGAGGGACAGCAGGAGCAGGACTAACTGCCCCTCCAACTTGTTTCCAGCTTCAGAAGAAAGCAGGATGGGTTCCGTGCTGCAGCTCAGCCACTGCAGCCAGCTCTGGGCTCCCAATTAAAAAAGGGCAGGGATCTTCTGGAAGGAGCCCAGTGGAGGGCTACAAAGATGATGAAGGGCCTGGAGCATCTCCTGTATGAGGAAAGGCTGAGTCACCTGGGTCTGTTCAGCCTGGGGAAAAGAAGACTGAGAGAGGATCTGATAAATGTTTATATCTAAAGGGATATGGAAGGCAAATGGATGAGGCCAGGCTCTTCTCAGTGGTGTTTAGTGGTAAGACAAAGAATGATAGCCTAAAACTATAGGCGAATAACTTCTTTATGGTAAGGGTGATGGAGTGCTGGAATAGGCTGCCCAGGGATGCTGTGGGATCTCCTTCTATGGAGATATTCAAGACCCACCTGGATGCCTACCTGTGCAACCTGCTGTAGAGAACCTGCTTTAGCAAGGGAGTTGGACTCTATGATCTTGAGGTCCTCTCCAATCCCAGCACTTCTGTGATTCTGTGATTCCCAGCAGTGGTCTCAGCCCGGATGCTGGGTAGCACATTGAGATCACATCCTCCAAGTTCGGTATACTCAGCTCTCATCTTCTAAGTTTTTCTTGTTTCAACCTTTTTGTGAAATAATTGCTGTTGTTGTTAAAGGAAACATCCCCAAAACACTACATCAAGCACTAAGTACGCACACCTTCCAGATGCTGCAAGTTTTCAGCTGGTTTTAACTGAGTGGAGATGAGCCATAGGATTCAGACTCCAGCAGGCTGGGAGGACATGAGAGGAACGCAGTAATTTCACACTGCACAGAGGGAGTTACTAACAACACTCCAAGACAACCAGAAGTCACCCTTGGGGCATGGCAGGATAAATCAAGGCTGCTCAAATGTCTCTTATAGGACAGTCAACTTCTTCACATTTAACTGCAGCAAGAAGCCATGGCTTGAAAAGCTCACAGGGTACTGGCAGACCAAAACCCAAGTCCATGGCACCTGCACACCATATTTAAGTCATCTGATGGCCCTCATGATCCTTAAAGAGAACCAAGATTAGAACGCAAAGCTTTCAATCCTCCAGAGATCAAGGTTTTAATCAGAAACCTGTTGCTCCTTCCTAAAACAAAAGGCAAAAGGCTCTGGTTTCCAGCAGCAAGGAGAGGGCTGTGAGCCCATCTGTGCCGCAGCACTAGCCGCCTTTAATCGGATTACATTCTAAAACCAGGCAATTTACTTGGTGATGCCAAACTTGAAAGGATTGCTCATCGTGTCTTAATTAGGATGAGGCAAAAGTCATTTCACCTAATTTCCAGCCCACTTCAATATTAGATTTGAAGGCAACCTATGACATTTTCGGGCTTGTTTGGCGTAAGAGTCTGAAAACCAGCAGGCAATAGGATTAGATATAAATCTAATGAGATAATGTATTTACATATTATTTATGGCACTCACTTTCAGGCAGGGTTGTGTTCTTGCATCCCTAGTACACAGCACTGCAGATACTTCTTTTTAGCTGGAAAAAGCTTGAGGTCTATTCTTAAATTTAATTTCCCTTTAAAAGAAACCATGTGTTTAAATAACAAGGGGAGAGTGCTAATGTAATCTGGGTTTACCAAACCTAAACAACGTGAACTCAAACTCTCGCTTCCCTTAAGCAAAATAACTCAGGCTCTCAGAGGGCTTTGCATTAGCTCTCCTTGCACACTCCTGCTTTAAAAGCAACTTCTGTAGTTCCCTTTTTACATCCAGCTAGATTCAGATATATACATTGATTTTAATCTGAAACACTCAGCCACGCAAGGCGGGATGTATCAAGTCAGGAATGTGCATGCACACGTGGTCTCTGCACTTGGCATCTCACTTGGGGCTTCCCAAACTTCTCACATGTTCATCTTTACTAACCACTGGGGAAAAGAGCTGTGTGAATGGTGCTGTAATGAGCCACAGCCTGCTCAGATCCGGGCAAAAGTCAAGTCAAAATCCACCCAAATACACACACAGTACAGATGAAAAACAAGGCTTTACACTTGAGCACCTTAGCCAGCAGTGTGAGTGCTCCATGGGATCTTCTTCCAGGACAAACACCTACAGAGAACTCTGTCCTGGCATGGTGCATCCAGGTGAGTCCCACACTTGGTTTGAGTTAAAGGGTACTCAAGAAAATTTAGTTCCAAAATTCATCTGGGTTTTTCAAAGTCCATCATCTCCCAGCCTGTGCAGCAAAGGGGTGCCCTGACAAACCCTGATCATTAAAGCAAGCCACGGCGATTCACTGCAGGACAGAGACATGAAGAACATCCAGGGACTGCTCTGCATTGAGGCACTGCCTTACTTTGAGCAGGACACGTCCCCAGTGGGGTGGCAGCAAGCTGTCCTTTGGGACACAGCCCAGAGAGAAGCTCGCCTGCACACACCTAGGCACTGCTTTCTTCCTGAGCACAGTTCACACCTTTCTGCCCTCCCGGCCTTTAATTAAGCATTTTACTCCTCCATTGGACTATCGAAGATCTTTCTTTGAAATGTTAGTGCATCTGGGACTGGAGCTGTCAGCCAATTCCTGTTTTTCTCCTTTCTGCAGAGAGCAGCTGTATTAGCTTCTCCAGTCTGTTGCTATAGAAACAAATCAATCCTCAACAGTTTTATTTTTACCATTTTTCTGTGAAATAGGATTTCTCTCCTTTCCAAGCCTGAGCTGTACTCCAGAGCCAGCTCTTTGGGACGGGCACAGTGCCACCTCCACATCAGAAGAGCCTCACACCTGGGGGCAGTGCAAAGAGGAGACCACCCCCACCCCATCTAAAGGCACTTCCACGAGGATGCTTCACCTTGAGCTGATGGCTGCAGCGCTCCTGCAGTGCTGCTGTCTCCAGGTGGCACAGGAGGATGACAGCCATGCTGGGGACGCTCGCCCATTGCTGCAGCCAGGAACCACAGCACAGCTCACCCATCCTCACTGCAGAGCAGCCTCCAGGAGTTTGTCTCATCCTCATCCAAGTGTAGCTGCCAGGGAATTTTCCCTTTTGGTCTGGGATGAATGCAGGTGTAATCCGTTATCTACGACCTCTGTTCTGTGCCCCATCTTTCACTTCTGTCTTTCACAGCCTGCTTGCTTTTCTTTCAGTCACCCTAAAACAATGCACTACATTAAAAACCACCACTGGATGAGCACTGTTTCTTGGCTCAGTTGCTGCTCATATATCAAATGCTGTTTCATACATTCATACATTTATAAAGCTGAGCTCTATGCCAAGCAGCCTTGCTCCAGTGGCTCCACTCCCACAAACACACATTTGGGGATCACTTCACACAAAGCTGCTGTGGAACAACTGCTCTTGAAGCAGCAGAGGGCAAGGAGGGAGCCTGCCCCTCCACACCTGCGGGTTTCCACCCTCCTTGCATAGGATCTAGGAACAGGGCCATCACAAACGAAGCTGTTCTGCTGGGTCAGCCAGCTGGAGTGAGTTACTCTGGCACAGCCCCACAAATGCTCAAACATCCATTGGGGAATGAAAGCAGGACAGGACAAGATCACTGCTGCACAAACGAAGTCATAGCCTTCAAGTCTCCTTGTTAGTTGTCAAACTCCATTTCTTCAGCATCCAGCCCAACTCTGCACAGCTCTTGCCTTCAGAACACACTGTGCTCTGGATGCACTCAGATGCGCAGTGATGTTCCTCCAGTTTCAGGCTTGCAGACTGGAGAAAGCCTACAGAAGTGTTGGCATCTCATTACTCAGGTGTCTCCTGGTTGTTTACATACATAGCTGTGGGTTTTGTGCTTAAATTCCTGCATACAGCTCAACTGCAGGACAAGAAATTGGGGCATACACAAGTCAAAGAGCTGGCAGGGGATCCCCCAGCCAACCACTCAGCCTGCTGAAGCCTTGCAAACATCCCTTTGGCCAGCAAGGTAAATATAGACCAATCCTTCTGCACAAACATTGCTGAATGCAGCTGCTAACCCAGCATCACTACAGCCAACCCTCAAACCCTCGAGATGCAAATGTCAAGGCTGCATGTGGTGAAGTGAGCCATCAGCACCTGCTTGGTCCTCAAGCTTCTCTGAGGAGGCTCCAGCTAGCTTTCAAGCCAGTCCTGCTCAGGGCACAAAAAAACACAAAGCCATGGAACAACCCGTATGTGAGCACTGCAAGATGAAGCTCCTGGAAGGGGTGCTACCCAGCAATGGGAAGCACTGGGAACTGTGCTCCATACCCACCTGGATGCACTGCTCTCACATGGGGTTGCTGCAGTGACATAGAGCCTGAGCTGCCCTGCACTCCTCATGCCACAGCACTGCCAGTGTGGCTGTCTGAGGTCGTGCACTGAGCTGCTGGCACGGAACACACACCTCAACACAGAGCTGTGCTGACCAAAGCAGCAAATGAAGTGTTTCAATGCTGCATTAGAAGACCACGCAGATGCAGAACGCTTCAGAATCATTGCCAATAATTGCAGCCCTCCTGAATTCCTTAGAAAGTGGTTTGGAAACAACTTGCAATGTAAGAGTTGGTGCACACCTCAATGTAAGAGTTGGTGCACACCTAATGCCTCTGGTGCCCATACTCCCAATGATATCAGAGTGATCTGATCTTTGCTGTGTGCAAGGCAGGGTGGAGAGCAGGAGAGTTCAAAACTGGGTGAGATGCTGTTAATGACAGCCCTGAGAGAAGTGAAAACACAGCCACAGTGTCTGTATGCTTCATAAGAATGCTCCAAGAGGAACTTCCTCTTGGTGAGTGAAGGGAAAGATGAGGAAGCATTCTATTGGCACCTTTACACAGCCCCTGAAGTTGGACCTTGGAGCCAGGCGGCTGCTCCCCGCCCCACATCAACCAGCACTGGGGCTGTGCCTCCTGGCTGCCAGCCCTGGGCATGCAGAGCCCAACAGCTGAACTCTGTGCTCTGCTCCCTGTGTTTCTCACCTCATTTTTCCTCAATACAGGAGGGCCCAGGCACCAGGAACAGATAACCCTCAGAAAGCGTTCTGCAGTGAAGCACTAACAAACATCTTTAAGCCATCAAGCTGTGCAGGAGCAAATATAAAACCCCAAATACAAAACCCCACTTTTTCATTTAAGGAAAAATCATTTTTCTGACTTCAACCACACTTGGACTACTTGAAGCTACTTTAAGTGTTTAACCATTGTACCATGTCATTTCCTAACCCAAAGAAAATACTCGCCAGTAATAACTGCAGCAAATTGAGCGGAACACTTGCTGTGGCTTCAGCGAAGGCACAACCAGATCCTTCACCACAGCAGATGCATGCAGAACGCCCTAACTCCCTGCAAAGCCTGTCCCTGATAGACCTACAGGAGCTGACACAGCCCAGCAGCAGCCTCAGTTTCCTCTCTCACCAAGAGAGATCCCATCTTTTGACATTGGTTGGTGAAAAGAAGTTGCTTTTTCTGCAGGGTTCTGCTTTCCAGTGGGCTGTGTTTTTCTACCAGATATTTTTAGCAATACGGAGCAGCACGTTTGCCCCCCTGGGGAGAGACTTCATCTTTAATTCCACCTCAGCGTTTCCTTCTCGTTTGACTTCTCACAGTCTATCACATCTCGCTTCCTGCTTACCTGCACGACTCGTGATTGCAGTGGGAGGTCTCATGCTGTGATCGGAGCTAGGAGCCTCAGGCCCTGCTAAAGCTCACCTTGAAATCCCAACAAATGCAATGATGCAAAATCTTTTCCACTGAACACTGCTGGGGGCACCTTCTGTGCCTTTCAGACCGGCATTTGTTCTCTGTACAGAAGTGGCACCACATCCACAATGTGTCTGAGCAACAGCTGCTTTGTACCCATCTCCAAACTGTGCTTCTGGGACAGCCAAGACTGAATGCAGAGAGAAGGCAGTGAGACTGCTGCAAAACAGGAACTGGAACATTGTGCTAGCATTGGAGAGAGCAGGAACCAGCTGGGGAAGGAGCAGGTGAACAGGCTCACCCCTTCTAAGCACCTCCAAATCAAAGCTTTCTCATAATACACGCACAAAAGTCCCTGCTCTGGGTAGTTACTTTGTGCTTTTTTCACTCACCAGCACTGAGAGTGTCTATTACTTAACCTCCAACCTCCACATTACTCCAAAGCCGTTGTTGCTGCCTGTTGGGACACTGCTCTCTGGGGACAGCTGAGCTCAGGGGTGACCCATTGGCACCCACCACCTCCTCCCACATCACATCCCTTTCATTTCCCAACCTCTGGCTTTCCATCAAGTGTCAGGCAGACGGAATTTCATATTCCCCATTTCCAAAGCCTTGAAGTTATTTAAAAGGAGGACAGCAGGGCAGAGCTGGCTGTAATTAAGCACTGCCACACACCCTCCTCCCTGCCCCCGGGAGCAGAGCAGCTGAGGAGCTCCTGACCCATGTTGGAGCTGCTCCCTGGCACCGATGGGGCTGCCATTATGGGGGTCTGCCATCACCTTCGGGTCTGGCATTGCTGCAGCCACACTGATTGCCAGACACTGACCACCTGCCCAGCCTGCAGAGCAGCCTGGAATGCAGTGATGCATCCCCGTAACACAAAGTCACCACCACGCGCTGTCGGTGAGCGTGGCAGAGCTGTTACAACTTGAGGTTGATAACACTCATGGTGTGTATTTAACTCAGCTGACCCTCTCCACTTTATCTAAACAGCCCTTAAGTACATCCATCTTCTGGTGCAGACAAGCCTGAAGGGTTCCGAGCCAATTTCCCACTCAAAACAAGGGCTTGGTGTTTTTAGTATGTTAAATGAGAAGAGAAATTTTGACCCAAGTGCAGATTTGCATTGCAGAGAAGCAGATGTATACACCAGGGAAACGTAAGCACCAGCAGCCACCGGGCTCTGTGCTCAGCTCAGAGTGCAATAGCAAATCTCTGATACAGTGATTGAGAAGTGGATCAAATCTGGCTACAAATAGGCAAGCTGTATCCTTTCAGACACTCAGACCACAGTGATGGCATAGCTCAGAAATGGGCTTGAATCCTCCCTTCCTACCCCAAAACAAACTACTTGCTCAGAGAACAGAACAGCACTGGACCAGCAAAAAAAGCTGCAACTCAAGAAACGCACCAGCAAGTGGCTTCCTTGGGAGATGCCGGGGGAGGGGAAAAAGGGGGAGGAGAAAACACTAACAAACATCTAAAAGCTTCAAAACAGAGCGAATTACACAGCATGGTCCTTTAAATGCGAAAGCAAAAGAGTGTGCCCTCCTTCTGGGTGCCTGTGCAGCACGCAGCACAGCTGACCCTGAGCTGCCAGCCACTGTCAGGCTGAGCTGTGGCAAAGCAGCGTTGCTGCAAGCAATGGAAATTATGGAGGGTGAGCACACACACAGCACAGTGAGAGGACACCTTGTTGAACACCCAGCTGCACGTCTAACCTGTACATTCACCCATGAATGGAGGAAACCCATGCACAGTCACCAGCCCCTGCTGGCACACTGACCCAGAGTCCTCCTCCTCCAAACACACGTCTTCCCAGTTACACCAGTCTGCTGCAACCAACCACAATCAGCAGCACCTACAGCAGCCCGGGCAGGCAGGCAGAGCCAAAGCCACCACAGGGCAGCACCCAGCCCTGCTGCACTGTTCCCCCAGCTTACAGCTCACCTCGGGGCACAGAGCCCCAGGGACTCCGCTCCCAGCCTCCTGCAGCACCACCTCCTTGGTACCATAGCTCAGAGCTGCCCCAATCTATGTTCACACACTCTACACACCCCACAGTCCATGTATCCCACCACAGTGCCTCATCCCATCCCCTTCATGCACTCCTTTCAACCCAGACAGGCCCAAACCCCAGGGGCAGCAGTTCTTGGTTCCCCCTTCATTTACAGTACAGACACATCTGTGTCCCACTGGGCTCCATCCCACACCACGGGAGCTCAGACAGCCCCTGTCCCACAGCCCTCCCACCCACACATTCCACCCCATGCACAGATTCCAACCCACCGCTTCCCTGTTCCACAACCCCTTTGTCATTCCCCAGCACACCAACCAGTCCCACAACCCCCAAAAGCCCAGCTCATGCTTACAAACCCACTAACCCCCATACATCTTGTGTCATCAACCCTGTACCCCTATCAACCCCACAATCCCTAACTGCCCCACAGTCCTACAACACCCCTAAACCCACACAGCAGCACAGTCCTCAGTCTCCCAGCCCCATATGCACCCCAACTCTAAGATCTCTCCAGCCCACACACCTCCATTCCTTCTCCACAGCCCCACAGCACCCCAATCCTACTCACCCCACAACTCTAAGCTCCTATAAACCTCAATGCTCACCTGGAGAGCCTAGACACACTTAACACCCCACTACCTTCCCCACCCCATATCCTCACTCCCAACCCCTCAGCTTCCACCCACAGCCCCAAACCCCCACCTCCTACCCCACAGCCCTGCAGCCCCTCATCCCCCCACAGCCCTCACCCCACAGCGTAACAGCCCTCCCACAGCCTCAAGCCCTGCGCTCACCTCTGAACGCAGCTCAGCTGCCCCACGGGCCCCACAGAGCTCCCCAGGCCTGCAGCCCCACAGCCCTACAACAGCTTCATCCCTCAGAGCCCCCCCGGCTCACCTCAGCAGACTGGACAGCGGGTGCCCCACACCACCACCTCCACCTCCTCCTCCACCGCCGCTTCCACCGCCTCCACCACCCCCGGAACCTCCACCACCACCTCCTCCGCTTCCCCCGGAACCGAAACCGGAGCTGAGGCGTTTTCCCGACAGCAGTTTCTCTACGGCGGGCAGGTTCCCGGTACGGGCGGCCTCCAGCAGCTCCTGCTCCTTCCCCATGGCCCGGCCCGGCCGCCGCCACCGCCTCCCGCCAGGCCACGCCCCGGAAGGATGCTCTGGGGGCGGGGCCTATGGGCTGTGGGCGTGGCCTGAGGGATCCGTTTGTCCTGTTGTGGGTGGGCGTGGCCTAATGTACATGGGCGGGGCTAATGTAGCGGGGCGTGGGCTGCACTGAGTGGGCGTGGCCTTCGCTAAAAGAGGGCGTGGTCTGCCCTACATGGGCGTGGCCTGTTGTCCCGCAGGCCCCGCCCCCAGCCCGGGCGCTCAGGACGACTCGTATTTCCCTTTTCACGAAGAAATGAAACACGCACAGAACGCATCCCTGTAAAACGATGCATTAAACCCGTGACCTTGGCTACAGACGAGGTAGATTTCCACCTTAAAGAGGTTAAAAACGTTTCCGTGTGTAGCGACTACAGCCGTCTCCGCTGGAAGAGCTGCCACAGCCTTCGGCCCAGAAGCAGAAGCCTGAAATTGCTTGCAGCTCCCGAGGGAGCTCTGGGGGGGGAAAGGTCCCGTCCCCCCGCTGAGCTCAACTTCCGAAGGCCCCACGGCGCTCAGAGCCACGGAAGCCCCGTTGCCATAACGACAACGCCACCCCCGCCGGCCACCGTAGCGTGACGTCATCACTGCGCGACGGCGCGACGCGGGGCGATGGCGGAACCCGCAGAGCCGGGCCGGGAGGAGAGGGGAAGCGGCGCCGAGCGGGAGCCGTCACCCACCGCCCCATCCCCTACCGGGGGCGGCGCTGAGGCCGCGGAGGAACCGGCGGCCGCGGAGGGAGCGGCAGAGGGGGAGGCGGCGGAGGCTGGAGGCGGCGGGGAGCTGAAGGTGGAGGCTGCGGACGGGGAGGTGAGGGCGCGGCGCCGGGCTCGGCCGTGAGGGGCGGGGAGCGGGAAGCGAACGGGGCCGCCGCCACAGCGCCGCGCTCTCGTGCAGGTGAGGAGCGCGGAGGGGGAGGCGCTGGACGGGGAGGACCTGAGCCTGCAGCCGTCGGCGGCCAAGAAGGTGAAGCTGGAGCTGAAGGAGAGGAAGGAGAAGAAGCACAAAGTGGACGAAGATGAGATCCAGAAGATGCAGTGAGTGCGCCCGGGGCGGGGGGTTCTGGAGGTGTTCAGTCCAAGTGCAAGGACCCCCCGAGGGGAATGGCTGAGTTGGGGCACCACAGCCATCGCGTTTGAGCGGTGCTGTGCGGGGACAGGAGTTTGGTGTGGGATCCCCTTCCAACCTGGGATGCTCCGTGTCTGCAGCTCCTTCCCGGATTCTTCCAAGCTGCCTCACCATCTGCATTGCAAATCTTAGCACAACTGGGGTACTGCTGTTTTCTCTCCAGCTCTTTTTTGTGCTGCAGGAGGCTGAGGATGGTTGTAATGCTCTGCAGGACTGTTTTGGTGGCCTGAGGAGCTTCAGAATTATGTGTTTGTTTTTTTTAAATCTCTGTAAGTGACTCATTCTCTCCCCTCCAGAATACTGGTCTCCTCCTTTTCTGAAGAACAGCTGAATCGCTATGAGATGTATCGCCGCTCTGCCTTCCCCAAAGCTGCTATCAAACGGGTACGACTTCAGTCATGCTTCAGCACAAAGCAAACAGGCTGAGCCTGGCCACACTCCCAGCCCAGCCTCGCGCACATACATAAACTTATTACTATGGGGGGGCTCAGCAGTTCAGGACTGTGGGCACTCACGCCCTCCCCTCCAGCCACATCTCAGCCTTTGTGGCCATCCCTAGATCTGCTTATCTGATTATGTGTACTCAGTGTGCCTGTGGGGCTTATACAGTTTAAATAGAAGCTTATCTTAAATGAAAGTAGTGTGGGGGACAGTGATGCAACAGGTGCTAGTACAGATCTGTAGCTGAATAAAAGTAATCTAAAATTGTTATAGCCAGCATGTGCCCAAAGCTATAGGACCTTATTCCAAAGATCAGTTCTTCCAAAGATCAGTTGCTGCTGTTTCTGCTCATTTTGTTTACTGATGCTTTATATTTGGCAGGCTCCGATTACTAAATATAATTTGAAATATTTCACTGTTGCTGCACGTACTTCATTTGACTGACTGCCTCTTCTTGGCTTGTGCAGCTGATCCAGTCCATCACGGGCACGTCTGTCTCTCAGAATGTGGTTATTGCCATGTCTGGCATTTCCAAGGTCTTCGTTGGGGAAGTGGTGGAGGAAGGTGAGCAAATCACATTATTGTTGAGTAAAAGGTTAAGAACAGAGAGAGTGTGTTGTTTAAAGCAGAACAGAAGGACATGAAATAAAGCTGGACTTTTATGGCTTCTTGTCCAGGTCTGCAGCTTGACACACTGCCCTGCAGAGCCCTCCTGCTTTCAGCAGCAGCAGCAGAAAGCTGCTGTTAAGGCTCAGGGGGAAGCGTGGCGTTGTCCATATTCCACTCTAATGCTGTTAATATAACTGCCCATAAACCAGTAGAGATCAGTGAGTGCCTTCCTCCTTTTTTATCTTTTCTGCAGAAGATAACTTAGTTCTTGCTCCTACGTGAGCAGGCTGCAGTGCCAAAGCAAAAATCTCATTAATACTACTGTGGACAAATTCAGCTTAGAAGGGAAATGCGTTATTTAAGCCTATTAACCTGCAAGATTCTTTGTTAATGCAGTGAGCTGAGATCTCCTCAGGATAGTCTGTGCAAGGCTGACCCAGCTGTGTCCGGGCTCATGGAGAGGAGGAAAAGATTCTTGTTTTTTGTGCCAACAACTTAGTACAGGCTTGTCACACAAAGCACACAGCCTGGATGTGCAGGGATTGCCATCAGTGAGAATGATGCAGCTTTTGGCACTTCTTCTGCCTTGACTGTGTCTGCAGCTCTGTGTTGCCAGAGGCAGTCTGGATAAGCAGCTTCACTGCTGTACTTAATTGCTTCATGTCCTTGGCAGGAGATCTGAATGATACTTAACAGAAATGAAGAACAGGAACTGCCCATCAAGTCAGCTGTAGGCTGTTCTCTCCTATCACTGCTGCACACAAGCCCCAAAACATACTTTGCAAGCTAGGGGTGGTTTTAAAGTAGCAAGCTTAAGATGATGAGGTCTTGTCAAGCTCTTGCATGACTTAGTCTATTCCATAGCAGCTGGAATGTTGTTAAAAAGCAGCTGATTCTGAGCTGGTATTGATGCCCCAAGGACTATTTTTTCTTCAGAGAAACACACACAGCTGTTTCATTCTTGTGTATAGATAAAACATGAGCTGTAAACCTTGAACAGTGTTACCTGCTGCCCTTATTATCGAAGTTCAACCAGTAGGAGGCTTTTCAAATGTCTCCTGTTAGGAGAACAGCAGAGCTGAGCTGTCCTTGCTCATGTCAACTCTTGTTTTTTTGTTTAGCACTGGATGTGTGTGAGAAGTGGGGGGAGCTGCCACCTCTGCAGCCCAAACACATGCGGGAGGCTGTCAGGAGGCTCAAGTCACGAGGACAGATCCCAAATTCCAAATATAAAAAGATCATCTTCCACTGAAGTGTCCTGGGATCAGCGAAGAGAAGACATGTTCAAACAAGCTTCGGTTGTGCACCGTACAGCAGTTGCAGCAGATATGAGACAGAAGCACTCCCCCTCTCCTGCTTGCAGTCCTCTCCAAGGAGCCTGTACTCAAGCTCAATTCAACGTGGATTTCAGTAACTTCAAGCATGGAGGTTTATGTGGATTGCTTTCAGTTTACAAAACTACCATGAATGTTCTCAGCATGGCCCATGGGATAGAAGAGCAGGGAGAAGTGCTGAAGCTGCAGTTGTCCCATTAAGCTCATCCCCATAGGAGAGGCTCCCTGCCAGCAGCCCATGAACAGTACGTTGTGTGCAGACATTCATGTAGGCAACCATGGGGATGTTTCCTGCAGTAATTCCTGAAGGCCAGCTTGTCAGCTTAGTGCTGTGCAGGGTCAAGGAGGAGGCAGATTCCTGGCCTGGTGCCTCAGAGTCCTCTGATCCAGCAGCTTGGGAAAGGAACATGCAACATCTTCAGTGTATTTACCACCAGCATCGTACCTTCTGCTGGCACAGGTGTAGTGGTGTCTCTGTACAGAAGTGTCTTTTTTTTTGTACATTAAACTTGTTACTATATTCTTAGTCTCGCTGGGACAGCAAATACGAATTGTGTAATGGTGTTTGTGTGATTCAAAGCAGGGAGAGCGCACTGCGATCTGTCTCAACCAACCCCAACATGTTCAAGAAGCTTCACGCCTCCGGCATGTATTGCTCCATTACCACCAGCAAGGGAACACATGCTGAAAGCTGATGCTTCTTAAGTCATCACTCGGCTGTTCCTCCCAAAGGCAGTTGTATGGAGCTGCCTAGAATCCAAACAATGGGGAAAGCGAGGAAGAAAAGAAGGAGGGGGAAAAAGTACATGAGCCTGTGTGGAGGTTAACAAGTTTAATTTCTTTTCATGGTTCACAGAACCAATAAATGCATGAGTGGAAATATACTGCAACAAAGTTCCAATACTGCCTAAAATTCAAGTTCAGACTTGTACATCGCCCACCTGTACATACAGTAATCCCCTTTGAGCACACTTCTAACTAAATGTAAAAGATGCTGAGGCCACGTGCTTTTCCTAGGGTAACTGCCATGTAGTTACACAAAGGATTAAGTTGGCTCTCATAACACAGAGCCCTTAAAAGGCTCTAAAAAGTAAACTTTGCTAATCATTATCAGTGGAGTTTTTGTCCTCCCATGCCTACGCCTCGTAGAAAGGAAGGGGATGGTGTTTTACAGTACTTCTCTCACTTAAAGCAGAAGACAGTGGAAGTGATTTAATTGTCACACAGAACTGGGGCACTCGAGTTGCTGAAGCAAGAGAATTGCTGCCCACAGCTTGGGCCCAGCTCTGGTCTGCCTGCCCACGTGGAAAGAGAGGTAAGGAGTTCTGTGACACTGCAAATAGGCACCATGTTGCAGAAAGCCCCTTCTGCCCCATCCATTCCCTGTGCTGGCTGGAGATGAAGCTCTACTCAAACAGTCATGAAGTGTGAAAGAAAGGAACCTCATTTTCAAGCAGTTAGTGAATAAAAAGGAAGAATAGCATTGCATTCCACCTAAGGCAAGCGTTCTTGCATTTCTTGCTTCACACAGAAAGAGGAAAGCACAGAAGCATATAGGTTGACCAAAAGTTCAACTTCTGCTTATGTGGGCTTTGTGCAGTTCATAATGGTACTTACAGTGAGCTTTTGCATATAGGTTTGTTTCACAGCAAGTCTGGAGATACACAGAGACTTTGTTACCTCCTTCCTTTACTATGAGAACTGCTCACGAAAAGAGTTTTATTTCAGTATGGAAGATATCTTGCACTTCTGACCCCTGCTTTTACTTCTGGATTCTATGCACGAGGCAGTATTGGTGAAGGAAATGCCCGCTGATGCTTAGAAAGTTAAAGTGCATTTTCCTCTAGAGAACAGGCCTGACAGGCTGCTCCAGAACGTTGCTCCATCACATGCAGCAACACAAACCGAGCTGTGCACTGAGCTGGGGATGGGTCACAGAACGCGCTCCAGAGAAAACAGCAAAGCTGTCTAACAGGAACCAGGAGGAGAGGACCTCTCCTGAGGAGGAGGGAAAGCAAACTGTGAAAGGCACAGCACCAAACATCAGCTCCAGCCCTGCAGAGTGGGCGGTGGGCGCAGAGCTCTCTGCCAAAGGCAAACTCTCCTCCTTTCCATTCATTTGTGCCCATCTGCTTCTAGTTTCCAGAAGGCAGGTCAGGCTCTCACTGCCGCTGTCACAGCTGATTGGAGGCACGGTCGGTCACAGCTTGGCAGGCAAAGACACCACAAACACTGCATTTCAGCAGCATGGTCTGCCCGAGGCTGTTCAGACCCTGCATCTGAGCGCTGCTCCCAATGAACACTAGTCAGGGCTACCTTCAGCATAATGGAGTCAGACACCAAATCACACTGATGATCTTAACAGTGACAGTAGACAATCAGCCTCTGTCTCTTACCTACCCTCTTTTACAGAGGGTGAGCTAACAAACACAGAAAGGGACGCTCCCAGCTCTCCACAAACCACAGCCAGCAGCGCCTCTGTGCCCAACCCCGTGCTGCAAATATGTCCCTATTGCCCCCAGAGCTACAGGAGAGCTCAACCGATACCAGGAGTGTCTGTTAAAGTGTCTGTAAACTGCTCAGCAGCTCCAGAGCTGGGCAAAGGGACAAGTACATCAGAGCAAACTCAGCTCCTACATCACTGCTTTCTTTTGTGTAGCTCCCAGGCCTCAGCTACTCATGGCTTGTAAATCAGAGGGTGTTCCTTGCATAGCAAGCAGGATTAAAATCTTCTATTACTTTAGTTAATCTAATTACAATGAAGTAATGGTTACACACACACACACAAAAAGAAAAATCCAATAGAAGAAAGTTTTGGGTACTGCGTGCCTTTACACAATCAGAAAATGCACCTGAAATCTGCCGAACTCCCATGAATTCTGCACACAGTACAGATGCTACATTTGATGGGGAGGGATGGGCACTCACCCTGAACACAGATGGGGGTGAATGTTCCACCATGCTGTGCCAGAACAACACAAATTCTCCTTTGTAACAGCTCTTCCCTTCACAACCAACTTCTGCCCCTCACAGCTGCTCCTCATTCAGCATGTAGTCTGTGCACTACCTGGACCAGCACAGCAAAGAAACCACACACCCAGTTCCCTATAGCAGTGGATTTGATCTTTGCACTTCATAAATTACATTTCCTTTCTTAGCTCTTAGAACAAGTGCTTATTTCCTCTTTTACCAGGTTCCCATTTCTTTTTCCATGCACACTTTCAGAGGCAGTTTCTTTACTACTTAGACCAGTCCCCCATTCAACCACGCAGACTTCTAGCAAAAGTAAGAACACAAAGAATACAAACCCTGCTTATTTTCACCTCCATCCCCCAGTGAGCACTTAGCACTGTCAGCCTGCACCTAGGGGGCCCTGCTCAGCACCCTTCTCCTGACCCACACACCAGAATCCCTGCTAAAAGACATGTAACACTGAGCATGAGCTCAGTGCTATTAAAAATACATGACCCTGAAGGAGTGCAGACAGCTATTTCTTGGTGTTCCCTCTCTCCACCGGTGAAAGTTGGGAAACACAATGGTTTAAGGACACCACGTGTCCCAAAGGAAACACAAAGGCTTCATTCCATGGTTCAGCCAACTTCCATCACCTCTATTCTTTGACTGCAAAATTAAAGACAGATTAAACAGCACTCGGTAATGAAATGACAAATTCCTCTTTGCTTCTGCATCAATGAAGCCAAATGTTGCAGGATTGAGAGTGAATCAGACTAAGTCTAATACACCACCACCTCTTTTTCCCAGTGGTGGAAAAAGAAACCTGAAAGAATCCTGGCTCTGTCCTTGAGGGGTTGATGAGCTGTAGCTCCCTTCCCCCACATGGGGAAATCCCTTCTGCATCTCCACACCCCCTGACCTCAGTTTCTCTCTCTGTGTGACAATACACATGCTTTCACATCACAGCTCCGAGCCACGTTTTCTGCCCTGCCTATTCCCTGCCACTCCTTGATGCTGTGAATTTAACTGCACTCCTTTTGCTGTGCTCTTTGGCACGTGTCATTGGGCAAGAACACAAAGAGGAAGGCTGAAAAAAGCAGAAATCCTAACGCTAACCACCTCCAGGCAGAAGGGCTGAAAGCAGACTGTCTCTACCACCGTGTGGATGAAGAGCCACGGTGTCCCCACTCCAACTTCAGAGCTTTTGTTTGCAGACTGAGCACTGCCCTGGTTCAGTGGCAGGTGGTAGCACCATATTGCCAGGACAGAGGAAAGTGGCAGCACAGGGGTAACTCCTCATTGCTTCCGTGCTGCTCGGCCAAGCTCTGCCCTTTCTCCCTGTTTGAAGAGTATTTTGCAATCACAGTTGGGTTTCCACTCTTTGTGACAATCAGTTCTCCAGGAGGTTGACCTGTTTATAGCAGCAATGGAATCAAACCCGCTGCCTTAGTGCTGGTGGTGGTCTCCACTCCTCCCGAGCAGCTGCAGCCTACTGTCAGAGCTCAAAGAGGGGATTGTATTTCCTAATTTCCTGCAGAAGGCGAGCCTTGTCCATGTTGGCTTCTGCAAGGGCTATTTTCATGTTCTGAAGCTCTCTTTGCAACTCTGGCACTTCCTTTAACTACAAGAGACAGAGAAGAAAAACAAAGCAGGAGTTTAGAAAGGTAAGCAGCAGGGCAGATCCAACTGCACTGATGTACACACAAAGCTCACTGACAGCCACCCAGTTTGATTTGCAAAGTACTTCTAACTGGTGCCTGAGGACTTCCATACCTGTCACCAGAGCCAGCTCAGGCTGCCAGAGATGCATTTCTAATGTCTACTTTCTCTTAAGACTCCCTTTCACACTTCTAGACGTAGGAGTAACTCCTGCAGCCAGCTAGCTGATCCCTTAATTCTCTGAATGCCTGTAAAAGGAGGTACAGACTGCTTTTGTGTGCACTCCCTATCTGCAACACACCACACCTACCAGTAACTGCAAACAGATGCAGACAAAAGACTTTTCCAGCCTACTGCCAGCTATCTGGTTGTCTAGACAGCAGCAGGCAGCAGTGACTCACCTGCAGTCCACGTATCCCTCCTGCTGGTGCTGCCAAAACTGGGGCCTTCTGGTCCTGAAGAACTGACACAGGTTTTCCCAGTTTCGGTGAGCCCTCCCCTTGTGGAGCTGGAAAGAAAAAAAAAAAAAAAAGCATGGAGATATTTATTTATTATTTATTTGACAGGATTCTTAGGACTAAAAGAAAAACTTGGATGCTCTTTTTGTCTTAAGGGAAAAAAGATATATATCTTATCCCCATTTTAAAATGGAGAAGATAAGCCAAGGGAAGATGCAGAAGTGTGTCGTGACTGTATGAGCTCAAGGAAACACCAGGCATGAATTCAGGCTGCCCGTTCACTTTTTAGGTATTAATCTGTTCTGGCTGAGGTGTCAGTTTTTCTGTCCAAACAATACAACAAAAGCAGTGAGAAGCAGAGAGGTAGGAATGCCTGCAGCCAGCTACCAGCCCTGCAGAGCAGCCAAAGGCTGAAGGTGCTGGCACTGAAGATAGAAGATTATTTGCCCATTCTGGCAGAAATGACTGCAAGAATCAGAATTAGGGACAGCACACACAACGGAGTGCATCCTTCCCAGCAGCAACCACCACTTTTCAGCTCCAGCCTCTACAATCAGGCCCAGCAGAGCACAACCTCCAACAAGAGAATAAAACACATTTCCTGACATTTCTGACCTGTTAGGTAGAAAACTCCATCATCTCTGCGCTTCACGAGGACGTGATCTATTGCCAAGGTGACAGGAACAGGGCCAGGGGAGGTGGGGTATATCTGGGGGCTGTCATCCTGAAAAATTAAAACAAAAAAGGCAGAAAAAAAGACATTAAGTGCTGTGACAGCACTGGCAAAGGGTTCCCCCTGCCCCCAGCCTTCACAGGGGTAACGTTACCAACTGGCAGCACTGCCAGAGCTCACCAAGGTCACCCACCATATGGAAAAGCCTGGTTTTATTTACACAGAGACTTAATTTGTGCAAAAAGGACTCGCAGGGATCACAGCACACTTCTGCCATATCCGTAACAAAGGCTGGGGAGAGGCCATCTCCCCTGAGATTACTCTCACAGTTGTCCTGCAAATTCAAAAACCTATTAAAACGAAGCCAATACCTCTAAGTCTGGTGATTCTCATGTTGCTGTGGTTCCTGCTCGCCAGTGGAGCAAAGCTTACTGCTTTCAGAAAAACAGTTTTGTCCCCCCTTTACATCAACCAGCTCTTACATAATGTGTTTTTTTTCACCCATAATTCTTTACACGCTTACCAAAAAGGTCAAATAATTCTCATTTCACACAAGCACTTGGGGAAGAGGTATTTAATTCTCTTTCCCTTGAGTCTGCAAATAGATCATCAACAAAGCTGGGGAGAGAATCTGAATGTCAGGCTCCTGTTTCTCCACAATCTGAGCTTATGTTACCATTTGCCCATTAGAAACAAAATAAAACACCATCAGGGAAACAGGACCTTTGCAGAAAGCCACAGCAATCCCACATCATCCTTTCCAAAGCAGACCATTGCAGATGAGCCCTACTCAGGATCCCACCTCAGTTCTCCATTCACCCACCTTCAACGTGATTTTGGCATCCACGACTTCAATCTCCATGGGGATCACCTCTGGGATAACTTCATCCTCGAGGAAGGGGCCGAGGTTGGTAAGGAAGGACATGAAGAACTCTGCTGTGTAACTGCGGACCAGCATTTGAAGGAAGCCATTCTGAACAGCGAGTGGGGAATGCACAGCAGCATGAGGTCCTGCTTCAAGACGCAAGCACACTTCTGGCTGGGTCTGAGCAGCTTCAGGGGCTGAAGGCTTCTCCACGTCTGCATCTCCTGAAGGAGAAAGAATCACGGAAGCATAGAATCATTAAGGTTGGAAAAGAGAGCTGAGGCTACAGTCCAACCTTCAGCCCGTCACCAAAATGCAGCCCACTAAAGCACGACCCTGAAAGACCTCACTGCAGGAGATGGCATCAGATATGGTCAAAATAGGTCTCACAAGAAAGCACAGAATCCTAGAATGGCCTGGGTTGAAAAGAACCATAATGATCATTCAGTTTCAACCCCCTGCTGTGTGCAGGTCACCAACCAGCAGCCCAAGCTGCCCAGAGCCACATCCAGCCTGGCCTTGAATGCCTGCAGGGATGGGGCATCCACAGCCTCCTTGGGCAACCTGTTCCCATAATAAATAAGACCAGGTTGCAAAACACTCGGAGTTCACATCACAGAAGCTACCAGCAAAGCCAGGCTCCTTAACCCCTCAGGCCCACCCACCCCTCTCACCATCTCAGCACATTACAAAACCAGCCTTCATTTAGCATTTGCACAAGTCAAACAGAAACTCTCAGCTTCCCAGAGCTGCTCATCACCACCCGACCTTCTATTCGTTGTGCCCCCTCGTGGTTATAGACAGCAGGAATAAACATGTCCAACTTAATATGTTTGCACTTAAAAGTCTTGGGTTGCAGATACTTCCGTGCTTTTTATTTGTATGTTTCTTTAAAATCTGAATACATCTGTAGGGATAACCCAGCCCAGAAGGGTTATTCTCAGGGCAGGGATAATTTGGGGTTTCCCCAGGGAGCTTTATCCCTCTTTTCATGCACTCCAGAAGAAATTTAAGCATTCTAAGGATGAGAGTTTCACTGTGCTGGACACCATACTTGACTGTACAGGTCCTTCAGCTTTGTGAACACTGAAGTTAGAATGGAAGATTCCTTGAGAGCAGCTGGCACACAAGCCACGTGTAAAAGCCAGAACCTTACCCACGTAGCCACACAGGTATTGCCACATCCCCACATTGTTCAGCTGCTCTGGAACCACGTTCATGACTTGTAAAGCAACAGACAAATCATCACCTCGTGCCTCTATTGCACAGTTCACCTCGTTCATCTTCAGTAGAAGGACAGACACCTGAAACAGAGAAGGACAAAGCTCAGTGGAACAGAGCCACGTGGTTCACTGCAAGGTTCAGTTAGAGACAGTATCACAAAGGAACAAAGCTCTGACCAGCTGCAGGCTGGGCTCCTCGCTCTGTGAAGCTGAGCTGTTTATCTCAGGAGATGCTCCGCTCTCATCCTCTGCCACCAGGTTTGCTCTGCTGCCTGCATTGCTGTGCACCTGGAGAAGATGTCCTGAAGGGAGAGGGTCCAGGCTGGGCTCTGAAATAGAATTGCAACAACAGCTCGATTCTTATTTATTTTTTCTGGTTTTAAGCAGTTCTGCCTTAATCTCAGCATCTGCCTTAATCTCACAACCTGAACCATCCTCCAGAGAATGCTTTCCAGTTCCTTGGATGAATCTAAGCAATGTGCAGCTGAAGTGAAGAATGCTCACTGCAATGCACAGCATACCCTACTTCCAACCATCCTTTATGAAACCCTCCCCCAGAAGCTGTGGGACATCCACCCACCTGCACACCACCTCTCACTCTGCTATGGCCAAATGACTCAGAACAGCACAGTAATGGTGCTGGGAAAACCCTCCCCACTCATTTATACTCTTCATCTCAAAAAAAAAAAAAAAAAAGCATTAAGAGCCACTGTGGGTGAAAATGCTCATCATCTTCAAAAAGAATGAGTGGCACAAGGAATCCTGTAAGAACACAGCATGAGCCAGAACACCGTTAACTGGCGTGAAATAAGAGTGGGGATGAGGACACAGCTGGACCCTGGTTACCAGAGTCTGTGAGCATTACAAAGCCATCGCTGCCATCGCTGTCCACAGACAGCCCATCCTCAGGACCACTCCCATCCACAGACGTGGTATCAAAGGAATGTTGGGATGCTGTCCTCTTCATGGAGAAGAAACGCATCCGGCTGCTGCCACCCCCTGGAGTCACTGCCCCCTCTTCTGCTTTGGGCACAGAATCCCTACAAAAAAACAAAACAAAAAACACAAAGAAAAGGACAAAGGCAAACAGCTTAGCATCAGGATTACACAGGTACTGCACTAAACTCTGCATGCTTGCAATGCAGGCTTTAGTGTATTTATATTATCCCCAGGAGATGAAGGTCTGACATCTCTCTGGTCCAAATAGCACACAGAGAGAGGAGCAGTCAGCCTACATCTTCCCTCCTTCCCAGCAGCCTTGCAGGAGGATAGCTCACTCACTTGGCTGGGGGGAGAGAGAGCATTTTCTGCACAGTAGAGGTCATCTTCTCGCGGCTCAAGCTCAGAGCATCTTTTGTTATAGACATAGCTTCTTTGGTGAGGTCCATTGTAGCATGCAGAGCTTCCTTGGTGGCATCCTTTGTGATATGCAGCGCACTAGACAGCTCCACCTCTAGGTTCTTCAAAGGGATGAGCTCTGCCTGGCCATTGAGAGTGGGATTTCCTCCTGCTGGAGGGCCGGCACTGGTTGAGGTTGGGCTAATGGGGAGGGCAGGAGGGCTCTGAGGATGGCTGCTAGGCTCTTCTGCTCCTTCTGCAACCAGGGCTTCCACAGCTTCACGTGCTTCCTCTATCAGACCTCTCTCCTCCATGCTCTTACTTGGAGCTGCGCTCAGAGCTCCATCACTTGCAGATTTTGGAAGCTTCTCCAGTGGCACACTAGTTCCACTGGTGCCTGTATTTTCAGCCTCGTTGTCCTCTGGGACCTCTGTGGTTCTGCACATTCCCTTTTCTGAACCGGTCTCAGATTTCTGCTCCTTCTCCTCAGCTGCCAGCTCCTTCTCTTCAGCTGCCAATCCCTCCTTGCTGTCTGAAGGTGAGAGCTCTGACTCTATCAGGCTTGTTGTATCTGAGTCGAGGGATTTGGGTTCCAAGCAAGAGCCTGGTGTGGGGTTCATGAGCAGGGCCACTTCAGCACTGTGGAACATAACTCCTACCGAAGCAGACATGGGATCTAAAGGACACCCAGTCACCTCCTGGGTATCTTGGGTCAGCTGCTCCTGTAGTGTTTGCAGAACTTCCTTCATCCTGAGCAGCACCAAGTATTGGTAGTGGTTGAGACGAACTTTGACATGAACAGAGGAGGACAAAAGCACGTGGATATCAGCAGAGGCTTCCAGCTCTTTGTCATCTACTCCATCGTTAAGTTCACACTCAGCTTCTCCCAAGGCATCCATCGTCTCTGGAACCTTGTAGATGCTCTTCAGATCCTGGTCAGTTCTCGATCTTTGACAAACTCCATGCTCTCTGGGAAGGTTCTCATTCTTGGAGTGATTGCTAAAACTGGCAGAAGGCTTGATTTTCAAATCAGAGACAGATGATGGCTGTCGTTTAGATATCTGAGCTTGCCCCCATCTCCTGGGAAGACAGGCCCAAACGGAAAGGGGAAACGGGTCAATAAAGCTAAGGGCTCTGCCCTTTGAGCTCTCAGCACCCTCGAAGTCCAGGGAGAGCTCAGTGAAATTCACAGACCACAGATCCTCAGAGGCAGAGGTTTTGCGCAGCGGCTGAGGAAAACCCGAATGCTTCTGAGGTCTGTCATCCACCTCGTAGGCGTGGCGCAAGAAAAGGGTATGGAGGAGGTTAAAATTGTCCTGGGATCGTGGGAATTGGGTGTAGCTGGAGTGGAAGAATTCTGAACCAGCAAATTTACGGAAGAGGCTCTGGAGGTCCTGGCAGCTGCAGAAGGGAGCATGGCGGGTGTTGGTGGCAGTCATCTCTGACGTGTGAACGCAGAGCGCCTGCGGGCGATCCTGATGGGCAGTGACTTTCTTCTCCACGGGGATGCTGAGCTGCAAGAAAGAGAAAGGTGTTTTTCACACAGAGGGTGGTGAGGCACTGGAACAGGTTGCCCAAGGAGGCTGTGGATGCCCCATCCCTGCAGGCATTCAAGGCTGGATGTGGCTCTGGGCAGCCTGGGCTGCTGGTTGGTGACCTGCACATAGCAGGGGGTTGGAACTGGATGAGCATTGTGCTCCTTTGCAACCCAGACCATTCTGTGATATGATATGATAAGTAAAGCAGCAAGAGGGGAAATCAACAGAACCCCATTCTGGCCATTTACATAGAAATTCAGCTGCGGAATATGCAAACAATTGAGAAGTCTTGGTCTCTACTGAAATCCCAAGAGCTGAACTAGATTCTCATTTGAGAAATCTTAATAAAATTTACAAATCAGGGAGGAGAAATGAGACACAAGGAAAATATCACCTAGCCAATGGCAAACGTCATAGGATGTCAGTGCAACAGACACGTGCCCATTGGGAATGGAATGAGAGTCAAAACAACTTCCAAAGTCTAGAAAGCAACTTCTGGTTACCTGAACCAGCAATTCCTCCTTGAAACTGCTTCCATAACTATTGACTTGTCCATCTATTCTGAAGTAGAACTCAAATGCTTGTTTTATGGCCCACAGATGAAAACAAAACCAACACAAGCAGTGGACAGAAGAAGGGAGAAGGTTTTGTTTGCTCATCTTGGACTCCAGCTATTCCCTGGTACTTCCACCACAGAGAGGGAGAGGACACTGCTGTGAGAAGGAGGGAAGGAATGGTACCTTCAGCTGGAAGCCATCCAGTCGAACATCAACATGCTCATCACGTTTGCCCGAGTCCTCCAGCTTGTAGATTGCTTTGAACTGCTCCAGGCTGCGATAAAGATCCAGACAGAAGAGGTTTATCCAGAGCATGCTTGCTGTATCCAGGGTCAGCGTCAGACCATTCAGCTGTACATACAGGTTTGGGCAAGGAACTGGAACAAAACAGAATCAAATTCAGTACCTGCACTGAAAACATCAAACACAAGGCTTTAACATCCAGCTCAAGGCAGACCTCGTGGTGAAAGTGAAAAGCTGAGAGAAGCAGCAGAGCAGTGAGGAGTTGCAGTTCTCACACCAGGGCAGCTGCAGAGCTCCTGGAGTCCCAGACCCCAAGCATTAACCAAAGCAGGTCCTTCAATATGCTCTTGGTTCATTATTTTTCAAGTACAGCATTTCCTCCACATTTTGCACCAGGTAAACCCTACACCATTTTCTCAGTAATAACTTAGAAAGGCAAACATGCAAACATCAGGGAACTGCATGGACACAGACATCCAGAGAAGCTTCAAAATGGTCAACACGCCTAAAGAATTAAAACATTGACTTTTGAAGAAACTTATGAAAGAAGGTGCTAACCTTGGTGTATTACCTGGAAAGTCTTGATTGTCTGGGAAGTAATACTCCGTGAATTCAATGTGGATTGCAGAGACCTGATCAGGCAGGTTGAGGAATTTTCTACTACACGAAAGCAGGGTGGAAGGTTTCTTACTGTGCTGGCCAGCTGTGGAAACCTGAAAACATAAATGGTATGCAGTTGTACAGAACCTGCATGTGGCAAAAGAAAGCATCCCAGTAAGCCTGCAGCCTCCTACACTCAGTGTGTCTCATTTACACATCAAACACACTCTGCTGCTTTCCAGTAAGGATTCAGCTTTCCCCTCCCTGCTAAGAATACTGTCAACTCCTCTCCTTCGAGGGAATTCATCTCTTTATACACACGTTTATTCTTCCAGTATTTAAAAGCGGATTACAAACAAGAGGGGAATCAACTTTTTACAAGGGTAAACAGAGATAGGACAGGGGGGAATGGTTTTAAGCTCAAGGAGGGAAGATTTAAGTTGGATACCAGGGGGAAGTTCTTCATAGAGAGAGCAGTGAGGTGCTGGAACAGCTGCCCAGAGAGGCTGTGGATGCCCCGTCCATCCCTGGAGGTGTTCAAGGCCAGGTTGGATGGGGCCCTGGGCAGCCTGGGCTGGTATGAAATGGGGAGGTTGGTGGCCCTGTATGTGGCAGGGGTTGGAACTTGATGGTCCTCGAGGCCCTTTCCAACCCAAGCCATCCTGTGATTCTATGATTTATATCCCATGTCGCTGCTATTAAGAACCAGAACAATCAGATCTAGGTGATGTGAATAAACAGAACTGAATCCCATCGTAACTTCTTCAGTATTAACAGCATGCCAGTGAGAGCATGGCAGATCGTGCTCTCACAGTGGGCACAGGGTGTACGGATGTAGGGCCTGATCCACCCTAGTGATCCTTCCTGTGCTGGGTCAGAAAGCATGAGGGAGATAAATTCCTCCGTCAAAAATCCACATCTCCACCAACTTCTCAAATACATGAAATCTTTTATCCTGGGTTTGCCTCAGTGAACATGAACTCAAAGAGTGCAGAAACTCTGTGGTTCTTCATGCAATTTCCTCTGCACGTGACAATGATCAGCACTGCACGCTTGTCTCAACGGCTGCACAAGCAGCACAATAATGACACTCAGCTTCCTCAGTTGTGGAGCATTGACTGGACTGGATGAAGCGAGATCGGTGCCATTTATTTACACCAGGGCCAATTCAATTTCCCTCTTCACAAGAAGCTGACGTGGATGTCCCCAGGCACTGCTCAGACCCCCACCTGGTGAACATCCAAGTCGTCCACGCGCAGCAGCACACAGCTGGACCGCAGGCGGTGCCAGGGGGGGTGCCGGAGTTGGGGCAGAGTGCAGGGAGCTCCACGGCCCTTCTCCAAGGGGCTCTTCTGAGGACTCAGCGACGTATCTGTGGGGATGGGAAAGCAGAAGGGTTTTACTCAACTCCTTTGTAGTCAACGTCGCCGTCAGCTCCAACACAGCCGTGCTTACAGAGCAGAAATAACAGCCCCGAATCAGAAACAGATGGGCACGGCCAGGCAGGAACAAAAAAAGCCAACACTCAGTGCTTGGAAAGGAAAGACACTGAGAGAGATCAGCGTGATCTGCACCAACAGAAGTTCTTCAGCTACACTTCAGCCACCTCATGCTGCTCAGGCTATTACATGTTCACTTAAAGAGGAAAAAAAATAAGCCAGGTCTGTCCATTCTTGCTGCAGCATTATTCCAGTATAAAACCCACTGTACTATGCCATTAAATTTATCATTTTTGGTGTGCTATGCAATTCTGAACAACAGATCAAGCTGCTAAGAAAGGGAACAAGAGAGACCGCTGGATGGAGAACAACTGTTACCAGCTCCAGCTTTATCAGGAGATTAATCCAGCATCATTACCTGCTTTCTTTTTGAAGGGAGAAAGTGGAGTCTTGGCAAAGGCAGCATCCATTTCTTCGTAATGCTTCTCAACTTTGCTCTGAAATTCACTGAGCAACCTTTTTGCCCATTGTCCCCGTGTCTCCATTGCCTCACTGTACCTCACCCAATGCTTGCAGGCATCTCCTGCATGAAAGTAAACATACCAGCTTTAAAATTAGGCTCCTGCATACTCACAACCCTCTTGTTCCCCTTAAACCAATATCAATCTGTAAAGCATCCCCCTTGATTGATATCACACTCTGTTGCTACCCCCGCCAGTGTTTCAAATACAAGCATTGGGAAGAATGCCATGGTGACACTTTTTTCTTGCATCCTCAGTTAACCAACAGATTTTCTCCTGAGATACAGCCCTTTCTAATTGATGAGCTCAGAATCAGGTCCTGAGCTTAAGCAACCAAAAAGAAATTCAAAGTTCCAGCTTTATGGTTTTACTCATTCTTTTCTTTGCACTCTGCCAACAACTTGTCAATCTTTCATCAAGAGGTAAATCAGATTAACCCTGACCACGAGGATTTAAGATCCAGGTCCTTTGTAGCTCTTTCTTCTTGCCCTTCCTGAAGCCTCACAGCATCACCATTCTTCAAGTTCTTTTCTCAAGCTGGAAGGACACACCCCCCTTACCTGCCCTATGGAAAGGATAATAGTCAAAAGCCATCCTCCTAAAGGTCAGCTGCATGGCACCTCCCAGCATCCCATGCTTCAAAGTGCCTGTGAGAAATGGAACAAAGAAAACTATGATCAGCTCTGCAATCCAAGCCCTGACTCAGGATAATTCAGAACAATGCTGCTCTGATTGCCATCACTGTTAGCATGGCTGTATCTGCTTCTAAAGAGCTCTATCAGAATCTCATCCTAGGTGAGGAAAAGGGCAATTGAATGTAACAAGGCAACAGTTTAAACCATAAGAACCAGATCTAGAATCTCAAATTCCAAATCACAAGACCCCAGTGCTTTCCAGGCTCCCATTAATCACACTTCTCACGACACCAATCAGGAGAGTTTCCAGAGGAAAATCCTCCTTTGAGACAGAAAAGGACTGGCTTGTTTTTATCCTCCTGATGCTCTGTGTTACCTGACTCTCGAGTGTGGCTGTCGTCACAGATGTGCAGATCCAGGCGTGAGATGAGGAGGTGGTAGGACGACTCTTTCATGTCATGTTTATCGAAGTACTGACCAATGCTGGTTGCGTTTGGGCTGACTCCAAATGGTTGGGACCAGGACTGCTGGGTACTGGGAGCTGGTGGTGTGATCTATTAGGAAACAACAAGCTTGGTAAGAGCTCATCTTGGAAGATATTCTGAGATCAAAAGGGAAAAGTGTTCCTTATGACCCCTCCGTGTAATCTCATAGCCCTCCTTCCCCAGAGCTTCCACTACCAGTGATATTCCTCTTCTCCCTCTAGAAACACTTTCTGACCTCTGCCCTACGTATTTATTGTATGACATTCATCAATCAGTTACTTAAAACAGGATGTGGGGAAAAACAAAAAGCAAGTGGTAAGGGATGTTCAAAGTTACTGCTTAGAACTGCTGCTGGAAGGCTCTCACAGGCTATGCTACATGTAAACCAAAGAACAAAGGAGAACAACAGCAAAAAATCAAGAGCTCTCTCTGTCTTTTCCCTATGGCTCACTCACCTGCACAGAGTCTGGTGCCAAGCTCTTCCTCTGCTGAGCAGACTTCTCCATGGCTTCACTCAGAGACTCTGCGTATTTCATCATTGCTTTCAGCTGAGAGTCTGTCAGCACCCAGAGAAGGTCGTCGAGGAGAAACATCAGCTTTGATGCCATCACATTGCAATCTTTGGTCTGAAAACAGCAGGGAGGTGTCAAGGACTAAGAGCTGCTCATTTTACACTCTCCTCAAAATACACAGAAGCTGCAGCACGAAGTAGAGATGCTGCTCTGAAACTCATCTGAGAGAGAAGTTAGCTCATCTGGTGGATGCCCACATTGCTCTCATCTGAGAAGGAAAGGAGTCAAAGCTACCTTCTCTTTGGAAGGGAAATTGATTGCTGGCCATTTAAGACAGAAAAACAAGAGATGACAATTTTTTGCAACTTTGCTTCACATCCACTCATCATCACATTTCTGCTGACAGCTAAAAGCAAAGCTAGCAGCCTTCCAGCTCCCAATAAAGAGATGACAAATCTCCTTGGGATGAGAAAACGGATTTTAAGACTTGCTCCACACACATTATTCTCCCCTGGGAAATAAACTGCTTTGACATTTGGTTAGAACACAGCTGTTTCCAACAGAAAGCAGAGCAATACATCAGCCTGAGCTCAGTACTTGTGAAGGAAACGAAGCAGGGCTGAGGGATGTGGGAGGAAACGTGCATCATCACTGCAGAGAATGCATCCTCCAAGGGATAGGTGAAGCACTCACCCTTCTCTTGAGAGAGATCCGTATCCTCCCCTGGTTCGTGATGAGTCTCAGAGGAGTAGTAACAGGATCCTGATCACCATTGTCAGTCGCATCTGCTTCAATGCGGAGCGTCTGCCAGGTGAGCTCCTTGAACGTCAAAACCTACCCAGAAGGAGGAAAATAGGGAAATGCTGAGATTTGCACCAGCTGCCAGGATTAAACTAAACCCTTTAAGGACACAGAACGAAACACGGGCACAGGGAACCGTCCGACACATCTTTCTTCTGCAGTCTCTATACAAAAACAGGGATGCAGCCCAGGTCGGGCAACATCTGAAGGCTCTTTACCTCCCCTCTCTGTGGATCAGTGATGCGGGTGAGCCGCAGGTCGCTCTGCTGCCAGTTGGGGTTGACGCTGTAGCCCTGAAGCTGCCATAGCTCAAAAGAAGCATGGAAGGCCTTGGAGTGAATCTTGATAGTGATGGAATTGACGACAATGAACATCCCCTCCACGACCTTTTCAGCAAAGCCGTATTCACTGCAAAGAGAAAATCCTTTAAGTCGTCGGGGAGAGACTGCGGTACGTATGGAACCACTAAAACCAGAACCCCCAGAGGTCAGTGTTAATTACTGAGAAGAACAGCCCACACCCATACCCCAGCATGTCAGAAAGAAGCCATGGGACTCAGGGCTCTGACCTCTGGCCGGCTGCAAGTGCAATGGGAGACTGTCCATTGGGTGGCCTAGGCTCTTCACACGTCCGCATCTCCACCTCCACTTTGTCCAGGTACTGGGAAGACAAAACACAGGAGCAGTAAATACGAGACCAAGGCTCAAGGTCAGCCTTACAACCTTAGGTCTGAGACTCTAGGGCTGGTATAACCCAGCTGTGCCATCTCACATCCCTCAGTTCTGTGCTAAAGTTCTCACACTGTCAGTGCCAGAATGGTTGGGTGATCTGAATCTCCAGAAGTGGGGGAAAACAAACAGCAAAAAGCAGGCAAAGTTGCCCTGGACTTCACCAAGAGCTGAGCCCAGCTCCATCCTGCAGGGAAATGGGGATCCCATGGGAGGTCACCCAACCTCTATTAGATCTGCTCTCAGAGTTCCCCCTCCTCCCATGCTCTAAAGGCTTGGAGGCTTCAGGTTGACATTGGAGCGTGCGCTTCAGTTTCCTTTCAGAGAATTAGGAAGAGAAGGAACAAACAAGAGAATAAACATTACCAAACAGATCGGGTGAGTCTTCAGTTTTGTCCACTGGATCTGAAACAATAGAGGTAAGATTACAAGAGTCACCTTTGCACTAGAAAAGTTAGGATATTGCAGGGAACCATTTGAGCTCAAAGTTCTGCCCTGAGAAACAACCATGGTGACATTGCATCAAATCCAGGTCAGAAAGGGAAGTGAGAAGACATTCCAGCTGCCAGCCCTACGAGCCCAGCCCAGCTTTTGCATCTCATATGTCATCATGAGTAATAGGTGCTCAGTAGGTCAAATTCAGATTCCTCCCCTTCCTTTGTAGAAAATGCTGCCATTGCTGAAAGTCAGGTCACCCTTCTGAAGACTCCATACAAACCCAAATGTGATCCTACTTGATTTTCTTGCAGCCACACTTACTCTGCAGTTCTTGTACAAGGGAGGACAAATGTTTGGTGCTATATTAAGCAGATCTGACTCTAAAAACAGATAGAACAGATCCGATGAGTAAGACAGGCTGTTCTTCATTCGCATTTGGCAGAGGAGAACCATCATAGCAAGTCTCCTCCACATACTAAAAAACTATGCATTCAAGTAACTAGGGTAAGTGAGATTAAACAGTCTGGCATTTCACATCAACTGAAAAAAAAATCAATTTTGTGCTCTAAAAAGCACAAGGAAGAAAATTTCTAAGAGGGGTCAGAGTGCAAAAGTGCAACTGTCCATGCATGCACAACTTCAGCCCTTGTGCACATAAACAGCCAACGGTGGCTGGATGAGTGCAGGCTGTACTGCTTTTCACGTGTGCCATTCACTAAATTCTTAAGAGCTGCCTTTCCAACAATGAAGACTTCAGCTCAATTTGTTTTATGGTGCCTCACAGCATCACCAGGCTTTCAGATAACAGCACTCCATTTGTCTCTGCTTCCTATCCCCAGTGGAGGTCTGTGTTGATTCCTTAGCATTAAAAAAAACAAGCCACTGGGGATGGGGGAAGACACAGAGAACTGCTCAGCTATCAAAATAACAGGAAAATGGAGGAAATGGGGAAACAGGAAGGGCTGTAAAACCTTAAGGTGCGTGGGGGTAATGAGCAGGGAGTCACTCACCATTTCTTCTAAAGAACTGTACCAGGCCATCAATTACAATTAATACATACAGGCTTGCTACCAGCAAGCACGCAGTTAAGCTGTGAGACTCTTTACATCCTCTGGATGTTAAATAAAGGGTGAATTAAATGAAAGGTGGAACCCAGGGACACGATCACAGCCCCCCCTGCTCACCCTGATGGATGCCTTGTTGCAGTAGACCCGGGTGATAGCAAGCCAGGTGGGCAGCTCCAGCACATTCTGCAGCACCTCCTCATCCAGCTCCAGGTTGGTCAGCTGCCCCTGCCCCTTCAGGGTGCTCAGGTTGATTTTGTCTGGAGAGAGATTCTTGGTAAACCTACAAAGAGGAAAGAAGAGACTCTAAAAACAAAGCAAAGCAGAGCTGAGACCCACCGAGCCTTTCAGAAGGGTGAAGTGAAAAGAATCTGCTGTCTTCTTCGTTACAACATTCTGACACTTGTAGGCCCAAGGCAAGTTGGTTTTTCCAAACAAACAAACAGAAAAAAAACACCCAGAAAATCCCCTTACATTTTGACATTTGAAGGGACTTTATTTATTTTTTCTTTTTAAATCAAATTCAAGGAACTGAAAATTCCATTTAAAGTCCTGGAAAGGGAGAATTCAGCAGAACTGCCTTAGGACAGAAACAAACCCAAACCAAAGCCAAACCACAGGTAGGGAGAACAGCTTTGCTCCCCCTAAAAGTGCCAAAGCAGCGATGAAGTGCTTCACCACCCAGATTTTTCTAAGTAATGAGGACAGAGGAGAGGAAAAGACCGTTCATAAATTATTTTTATTGCTGTCCCTTTAAACAGCAGCCTTGCAAGCTCTCTGGTCAGCAGGTCCATTGCAACCCAACCCTCAGCCCAAACTCCCACCCTCCCCATTGGCATCCATCACCCTGCTCCCTCTGCTCCAGCTCCTCCTCCCAGGGGTTTATTCTTGCAAATATTCTGCTATCTCCCCTATGGGCCTGAGATTTAAGCACGACAGATGGAATGATGCCAGCAGGGCTGGTCAGGAGCAGCATGCTCTGCTGCCAACCTGAGAACCTCTGGCATCATTAAAAGCACCAGGCACCCATCGCACTGCAGCCCCAAGACTTCCTGCCAGCTGATCAATTCACTGCTGCAGCCAGAGCTTATTTCACAGAATCACAGAATGACCTGGGTTGAAAAGGACCACAACAATCATCTCTCGTTTCAACCCCCTGCTGCGTGCAGGGTTGCCAACCACCAGACCAGGCTGCCCACATTCCTCTGTGCTAATACTCATTCTAATTCAGCACAGCGCTCCAGAAAGCAGAAGAAAGGCCCTATTGTCAACACAAGCAGGGTAAGGCTCACAGCCTCATGCCTCCATTCTCTCCCCTCTCCCTGCACCACTGGTGTGGTCCCACTCCCTGGGAAAGGCTCATGGGAGCACAAAGTGCAGGCACTGCTGAAGGGAGCAGAGGGGAGGAGGATGCAGAGCGCTGCTGCTGGGATGGCAGTGGGTGCAGCCATGGGGCTGTGCTACCAACCTGCCTCAGCTGTCTGCCAGCCCAGGGCTTCCTGCAAGAAAAGTGCCCTTCCAAACCCAGCATTTCGTTAACACAGATGGTGGTGAGGTGAATCTGCCCACTGCTGCATGCTGCCTCCATCCCTCCTTCACAGTGCCACAGGCAGGCACTGTGTGATGTGCCACCTCCCTGAGCCACAGGTGCTGCTGATGCCAGCATCCCAGGGAAGCTGACACGTTTGCTGTGAGCACGTCGCTCCCTTTGACCTCCTGCTTCAACACACGCAGGCAGGAGGCCAAGATCAACACAGCATCCCAGCCCTGCACAAAGAAGCATCACGCTGGGTGGGAAGGAGACGCTGGGAGCTGTGAGGTTGGTGCTGAGTCCTGACGTACAAACCCAGGCACTGCATTACACTGCTAAGGCAATCTGCTTTGCTTTAGCAAAGCAGCCCTGCTGAAAGCTGTTGTAATCATGCTCACTCAGGACTGGGTTTGAGAATAAAGCAATCCCAGTGAGGAAAGCACACGGCACCGTTCCACTCACAGGGCTGCATGGGGAGCCATCTGCTGCAGCTGTCTGACATCCCCATCCCAGCCTGGGCACTTGGGTGGGTACTGCAGAAAGAAAAACACGTCTCAGCAGAGAACTGCTTTACTCAGTGCATATGTGTGCCAAAAATAACCCTGGGTGTGCTGGGGAAGGAGGGTGAAGCTGTGACATCGGACACTGCAAGGGGGAGCGGTGTGAAACACGACCCAGCCTGAAACAAATGTCTGTATTCATCTGCAGAGAAAGGCTGCAGGAATCCTATGAGCAGATGAGGAGAGCACCAGAGGCACTGTGGATGGAAGCAGCCTCAGCTGGGAGACACTTTGATGCATCCAATGCACGTCAGTGGGGCGTACAGAAGGAGCAGAGGTGATGCATGCCTGCAGATTTGGAAGCTTACAGATGCCAAATTGAAAAGAACTGCTTTGGTCACTGCCAGGGGAAGGACAGAGCTGTGAGAGCAGACGATTTGAGCTGCTTGCTGGCAGGCTTGCTGCATTCATACTCATCAGCAGTAACATTTTTGGCAGCACAGATTGCTGGCTTAGAGAAAAATGAATGAAAACGGTGACTATTAGGAAAACGGACCGTGTGGGACAGTTGCTTTTTTTTCCCCCTAACTCTGGAAGAAGTCATGCAGCACTAAGCCAGTGAACTCACAGGACAGCACTCCTTTTGAGCCTGCTCACATTACCATGACAAAAGTCAACGCAGAAAATCCTTTCCCACCCTTGACAGAGCTGTCCTGCAGACTCACAAGGCCATTTTGCAGCTGTGTACACAAGCACAAATGCGTCCAGTCCACTCCCATGCCACGAGCAACAGCCTCCTTTCTGGCAGCATCTGCTGGCCAGCAGCTGACAGCCAACAGAGCATCCCAGTCACCTGCACCCATGGAAAGCCTTCAGGTGACTGACATGCAGTTAAGACAGCAAATACCAGCTAGAAGCTTCTAACAGCTGTAACCAGGGGAGCCCTGCTGGGCCAAGGCTCCTTCTTATGCCAATGTTTACAGAGATTTCCCTGCTGTCTGCTCTCCCCTTTTCGTGATAATGTGGGCATTACAGCTTGCAAACAGCAGTTGTGAACTGTGCCATCCCAGTTTCTTGGCAGAACGAAGGCTTTGCTCTTTCCTAAGCAGTAATGCCACCCAGATGAGTGAACCATCAGCAGCTCCTGGCTGAAAAGCACCATGCTCCTTACAGGAACCCTTGGCCTTTGGGATTCCCCCACTGCATGCTGCAGGTGGGCACAGCGTTCCTCTGTTTGCCCCATCATCAGCCTGAGCACATGGACAAGAAACGATGCCACTCCTGCACAACGGACTGCCCCATTCACCAGCTGGGAGATCTAGAGGCTGCAAACCTGCAAGGAGTTTGGCCAATCTTACAGCTGGCCTTAAGCCAGGCTGTACCCAGAAATAAAACATCCACGTCCACACCTGTAGCTGCCTGCCACGCTGCATCCAAACACTCGCACAGATAAAAACCCTCTCCTTGGAGCCACCCCCCACACAGACCCCCCCATCAGCACATCTTCTGCCTCAGACCTCGTTTGCAATTGCCCACTAATCACCTCCTATTGCACACAACCAGCACCCACACAGCAAAGCACTCATTCCTATTAATATCTTCGTTACTATGGTTATTATATGCAAGAACTAACTCGCAGGACAGCAGTGACCTCGGTTTTATTTAGTGCCACCCATCCTCCATCAGCAGGAGAGAATAACCCACAGTGGTTGCCAGCAGTGCAGAGGGAAAAATACCATGAAAAACTCTGTGTCAGGGCAGTTCCCTTCATGCTGACTCTTGTGAGCCACGAAGGTCATTCTTACATGGAGATAAAGTCACGAGTGGCAAAAGGAAAGGTCAGGGAGTGCTGAGAATGGGGGGCTTTCAAGGAAGACAACAGCAGAAGCTCTGACTGCAAAACACGTCTGGGAATGAACTGAAAGATAACTCTGGAGGAAATAAAACTGGGCAAGTGATCAGAACTTCTATAAAAAGGGAGGAAAACTGCTGCCTTGGAGGCACATGGGAAGAAGAAGAAAAGCCTTTTCAGGAAGCAAAATCACGTAAGTAGGTTTTGTGCAACCCCTGAGCCATCTGCCTGGTCACAGTGCTGCCCAACACCGAGAGATGCAAATCTGCAGCCAAGGAAGAGAAATGAGCAGAAAATGAGAAGAAGATGAGACTGACTGATGCACAGCATTGTATGTATGCCGTATGGCCTGTAGTACCTATCCCATCAACCCAGTTGGTATAAAGGCATTTAGAATGGAAGGAGGTTTGATTGATACCAAACGAAGTGTTGAGATGACGGAAAGCATCGCATCCTATGGAATCCAGCCTATGGAATCCAACCCACAGAAATAATCTTATGGAAACCAACCTACGGAATCCATTGTATGGAATCCAACCTATGGAAATAATCCTATGGAAACCAATCTACAGAAATAATCCTATGGAATCCAACCTATGGAAACCAACCTATGGAAATAATCCATGGAAACCATCCCATGGAAACCAACCTACAGAAATAATCCCATGGAAACCAACCTACAGAAATAATCCCATGGAAACCAACCTTTGGAAACCAACCTATGGAAACCAACCTACAGAAATAATCTCATGGAAACCAACCTACGGAAATAATCTCATGGAATCCATCCTACGGAATCCAGCCTACGGAAACCAACCCATGGAAACCAACCTACAGAAATAATCTCATGGAAACCAACCTATGGAATCCAGCCTACAGAAACCAACCTCTGGAAATAATCCCATGGAAACCATCCTTTGGAAATAATCCCATGGAAACCATCCTACAGAAATAATCCTATGGAAACCAACCTATGGAAATAATCCCATGGAAACCATTCCCATAACTCCAGCCCTGCTGCACCCAGTGCTGACGTACGCTGGGTGGGCAGCACCAATGTTTGGTTCCACCACAAGAAACCTGATTCCAGCTGCAGAACCAGCACCACACCTGTCTGCTCCTTATCAGGTGAATTCAGTGCATTTCTGCCCGGCAATTTCAAGGCAGCAGCACTACATAAAACCAACATTCTGTCTTTCCAAGCACCAACTGCTCTGATAAAGGGCCAGACCACTCAACAGCCCAAATCCAAGGGCAGAGGCACTCCCACCACAAAATGCCCAAAGCAATTCCTTATCAGCTCTCTCAGCTCCCAGAGCAGCGTTATCTGCTGCAGTGCAGTGCAATGCAACTACAGCCAAAGGACTGAGAAATTCAAGTCAAAGTGAAACCCTTGAGGACAACCCACATTACCAAGCAGATGAAAGAGACTGCAGCATTTCCCAAGGCTTCCTCCCAGCTCACACACCCAAAAGCACTCTGAAAACCACAAAATGACTGCACTCCACATTTAGGGGGATTTCTTACACTGCTGCCACCTCCTTTGGTACTCGGAGGTTGGCGAAGCCAAGCACAGGTTAACCTGCATGGGACAGAGGCAGGGATGCTGGCAGGGTGGAACAGCAGCGTGCAGAGGATTGGTTTTGCTATTTCCAGCTAGCTGGCTGGGAGCTCGGCGAGGTTTAAATGGCACTGCCCCATGAAGGCTGGAACATGAAACCTCTGCAGCTGCCAGGGAATTTCCCAGGACTGACCCTCAAGCGAGCAACAGCACACAAAGGAAAACGAGGAAGAAGTGTGTAAGCAAACACAGCATTCCCACTCCCTCGTGCCGGGCAGGAGCCCCGCTGCTCAGATGATTCACCTTGTGATCTGAGCCGTGTTTTTCTTTCCCAATGGCAGGAAATCTGAAGTGATGACATAATTCAGAGTCGGCTGAGCAGCAGTGGGCTGAAGGAGCCCCAAAGAAATGAAACACGGCGAGGAGAGCCCCTGCTGTGAGCAAACTGCTCGGTCTGCATGAGGAGGTTGCACTGCATCACTGCAATGCTCCACCAAGCCCAGCTGCTGCAGGAGGATGCATGCAGCCTGAGCAACGGTAGTGCAATTTCTTTTTGCATTAGCAAGAGCCTATTTAGCATTCTAAAAAGGGCACGTGTTGCTCCCTTGAGCTGAGGGGAAGCAGCTGCAAACACCTTGCAGCAGCAGCTGATGCATCTTTGGTCAAATGACAATTTGGTGAAGTGCAGCCCAGCAGCCCTGACTGGCATTAGAGATTACCTTCTGTGAAAGATAAATGTCACATCCTGTCATGCGTAGGCTCTCCCTCCCCACCCCTGTTTGAACAAGGAATTAGCAGCTGTATTAAGTAACTCCAATACCTCAGGCTTTTGACTTTGCATACAGAGTTCCTCAGCATTGAAATTGAAACAACAAGCCCTGAAAAGGTACAGGTGAGATAAGAAAGCTTCCCTTAAAGGGCTGAGGGCTCTGCAGAGGATGGATAGGCTGAGTTCAGATGGCATCCAGCAAGGCTCTGGGTCACACAGAGCCCATGCAGCAGTGCAGGATTGGGGAGAATGGCTGCAGAGGCACCTGGTGAGACCTCACCTCAAATATTGGGCTCAGGAAGGATGCTCAGATGAAGAGCAGTGAAGTTGGGGAAGAGATGAGAAAGATGCACGAGTGTGGGGAGGAGGAGGAGGAGGGGAGAGCCCAGCAACCCACAGCCACCAGGCAGGAGGCTCAGCAACGAGGTGACCCATCTCCTTTCTCGGGTGACAAGTGATAGGACACAAGGAAAAGGTCTCAAGTGGCAGCAGGAGAGGTTTAGATCAGAATCAGGAAAAATTTCTCTACAGAGAGGGCAGCCCAGTGTTGGAAGGGGCAGCCCAGGGAGGTGGTGGCCATTCCATCCCTGGGGGTGTTTGGAAACGTGTGGATGGGGCACTGAGGGACACAGTTTGGTGATGAGACCTAAGGATGTTGAAGGACTTTTCCAGCTTAGGTGATGCTGTGATTCCATTACCTGGCTGAACAGAACGCACTGAAAAGCAGGAACAGAATGCTCTGCAGATGGGAGAGTAATGGCTGTTTTAACATGGGTTTTTACCCGCTGGCAGCTTTGTGCTTTCACTTAATTCCCAGCTACTTTAGGGCAATTATGGTCTTCTGCAGGAGAGATCTCCCTGATTTCTGAAGGAGAACATGAAATCAGCTCCAGCTGGAACTGTAATATTAGTTCCAATTGCAGAAGGGACCTCCAGAGGACCCCTCCCAGGGACACCCAAATCATTTTATGGCCTGCAGATCTCATCAGCCCACTCCCAGATGTGACCTCCTTGCTTTTCCCCCTACCCACCACGCTCTTTCCATTTCTGGCAGTTAATTTAGAATCAAAGTCAGGAAATCGGAAGAAACTCAGAGGGTTCTTTGCACCCTGGATAGTGGCAGCAGCCCTTCTAAAGCAGAGGGTTTCCAACACGTTGTTCTCACTGGAAATCCACTGCTTTGGTTGTCACTGCAAAGCCTCAGCTGCAGCTCAGCATTTGAGCACACAAAGGACAAGAAATGCTGCAAAGCACTTCAGGACAAGAAATGAGAAACAAACAGACCTGAGACCTCCCAGAGAAGCAGGCAGTGCAGGTGGAGCAGAAGCAGCCCTTGCTTGAAAAGGACAATAAGAAGTGGATTTTTAAGGCCAGGAAGGGATTCTGAGATTCTCAGACCCATGTTATTTCATAACAGCACACAGCAGCCTTATTCATCCCTGGCTAAGGCACTGCCTGCAACACCCACATACTGCTAAACTCATCTAGAAGAAGAAACCAAGGATGCACTGCAGGCTTATGTGCCAGCAGGGGCTTTATGTGCTGCAAAGGTTACATGCAGCTGCAAACAGAAGGGGGTGAGGCAAAGCAGTCCTGCCATGGCCCAAAGCGCTGTGAGCTGGAGGTGCTGTGCTGAGATGCACTCTGGTTTATGAGCATCACGTGAAAGAAGTGTCATTCCTCCTGGCTCCTATCTGACCTACATTTACACCCATCAAAGTATTACATCGTGTAGATGGTACTCAGTTGTTTTGTCTTCTAGGATATTTCTTTAGTTCTGCTCCTAACACTTCTTTCATTTATCCCCAAAGGTGCTGCACAGCTCTGCATCTTCTTCCACGCCTCATCTTCCTCTGTGCTGCAGCTGCGTGGAGCAGCAGGTGACAGGGGATGGCAGGATGGATGGCTGTGCTGCCCTGCACCAGACAGACAGCTCAGCTCCAGCCTTCATCAGGATGCTCATGGAGCCCAAACCCTTCATTCAGCAGCTTCCGAAGGTGGGGAAGGAGGAAAACAAAGCAGCCAAGAGAAGCGAAGCAGTGATGACAGAGAAATCCCTGCCTTCCCCACATCCCAGCTCACGCAGCCGCTCTGCCACCAGTGGGGAAACTCAGCCTCACAGATCCCTGCAAGCAGCCACGGGAATCCCATCAAACACTTCTGTGATTCACTCCGTCTGAACAGTGGTCTGAAAGGGCTCCTTCATATTTCCCTCATCTCTCTGCCTCTCTGATCCCCTCCTTGCAAATCTGCAGAGATAGAAGGAACAAAAGCGCGCTCCACGCTTCAGATGAAGATATAACACAAGGAATTGCTTCATATGCAAATGGAAAGCTGGAAATAAAGGCAGGTTAACGACTGAGCGGTGAAATTCTTCCAGGCAAATGAGCACAGCAGAAAGAAAAGCCCAAAGGGAGCGTGAAGCAGAGGTACCTGCAGCAAACAGAACTGGGATGGAAAAACATCCTCTTTTTAATACAGTATCAGAGTTCAAAATACATTGCTGCAAAGTGCCTGCAACATTTAAGTGAGAATGAGGCGGGATCAGACCAAGCAGCCACAAATACGTGCTTTAACTCCAGGCAAAGCAGCACGGAGGAATAATGCTCAGCTCTGCTCCAGGCTGTAGGAGCTGCTGCTCTCATCCACCTCTTCTTGCTAGCAATCTGAAGGCTGGGAGGCTGATCCACCACAGATCCATCACAGATCCACCACAGATCCATCAGTGCCATGCTTTGAGATGGAACAGCACAAGAATCCTGACGATCTGTGATGTCAGCTGAGCAGAAATTCATTTCAATGCGTGCAGGCAGCAAAGCCAGCAGCAGGCCCTCCTGCACACAGCACTGAGCAGCACCCAGCCCAAACCAATGCAGACGGGCACTTCGTGGAGCTCAATTCAAGTTTGCAGGGATTCCTCCAAGGCTCTGAGTGCAGCTCCGGGGAGGGGACTCCCAGTTTTAATCCTCACTCCAGCACTGAGCCCAGAGGCACACAGGGACTCCGTCACCAGCAGCTCACAGTGCACACAGAAGTGATCCCGGGGATGGGACACTGCCCTGCACGGACGGGCTGAGAGCTGAGAAAGGAGGGGACAGAGGACAGCAGGGTCTGTGTGACAGCAGAAGGGGAAAGGGCCTCAAAGAGGGGTTGGATATAAGGAAGGTTTTGCAGCCACCGCGCGGGCTGCAGAGGCGGTGATGCCGCATCCCCAGAGACCCCCAGGGGGCTGTGAGCACTGATGGAGCTGCGGGCGTGCAGGGAGTGGGAACGGACGGCTTTTAAAGATCCCTTCCGACCCCAGCGGTCCTGCAGCTGCACACAGCGCTGTGCAAACCCTGCCGCTCCGCACCTCCGCGGGGAAACTGAGGCAGAGAAACCGGCCAAGGTCAGCGCAGAGCCAAAATAAAAAGCCGCCATTCTCACGGAGAGCTCAGCTCTCTCCTCCAACCTCACCGACACAAGCAGCCCCTGAACGCAGCTCCGAGACGGCCGAAAACCCCCTCGGGACAAACAGCACGGCCATCGGGGCGGACGGACCCCCCACACCCCGCACACACATCCCACCCCCACGGGACGCTCCGCGGATGCCTCACCGGGACAGGTGCTTCAGGATCTGTTTCTTGATGATGGCGGCCATGCCGCGGCGGGGGGGGAGGGTTGGGGGGGTTGGGAGGGGTTGGGGGGGTTCAGCGCTGCGGCCGTCGGTCCCCCATCGCCGCTCCTCCGCCGCTCCGCTCCGCCCCGCCGCTCCCGTCCGCCCTCTGGCGGCCCCGCACGGCCCCGTCCCCGCTCTGTGTCCGAAGGGGCGGCACCGCGGGTGGAAAAAACGCTTCTGGAGCCGCTCCCGTACAGCACGGAGTCGTTACGGTGTGGAAACAGCGCTGAGATCTTCAGCCACCCCCCCCCCCCAGCAACTCACCGTGCGCCACTGACCGCGTCCCTCAGGGCCACATCCCCGCATTTCCCGATCTCTTCCAGGTGTGGGAATGGGATGTGGTTTCTGCGTTAGGTATTAAAGAGGGGGAATTGATCTGAAGAGGCAGAGCACAGCGTGTTTGTATTTTGTAACTCGTCCTTAGAAATAGCTGGTGTGAAAACGCAGAAACACCATCTGTGTCAGTAACATGCTTTAGAAATAAGTTGCTGAATTATGTCATTAATTCTTGCTTGCAAAATGCAATAGTTTTTAAATGTTCCAAATAGTACAGGTATGGTATTATGGGCTAGAAAGCATGTTGTAGGGCTGTTCTGTTTGGATAAGGGACCATCAGCAAAAGAAAACCAGACTTAGCAGACATCAAAGCAGGCAGGGCCTGCACACGAGGCTGGATTGCCTCGCTCTGTGGGTGGGTTGGGATGCACCAGGCAGGCATCGAGATGCTGCTTTCTGCCCTCCTTCCAAGCTTATCTCTATGCAAGGACGAGCAGATGTCCAGAAACAATGACCAAATGTTGAGTGAGCAAGTGTGAGAAGTTAACTGACCAGCAATGTATGCTTAGCTGGCAAAAATTGATGTTTAGCCAGCATCCGTGTGTTTAGCTGAGCGTCGGGAAGATTGTGAGCCTGAAGCACTCAGCCAATGGGGAACCAGGGGAGAAAGAGATAAGCGCTGCCAATAGGGAATAAAAGATGTAACACTGTTTTCTGTGTGGCTCGCCGTTGCAATTATGAATAAAATCTGCTTTATCAGATAAATTATTTGGATATTTCCAACACAGGGACGGTGACCCACCGCCCCCCAGCAGCGCGTGGCACTGCAGCACCATCCCTAACACCAGCCTGCCCCTACCCTGGTGCCGTGTGAGGCCATCACCTCCCATCCCATTGCTGTTAGCTGGGAGCAGAGGCCAACCCCCACCTCACCACCACCTCCCTTCAGGACATGAGGTCCCCTCTGAGCTCCTCTTCTCCAGACTCAGCCATCCCAGCTCCCTCAGCCGCTCCCCATCAGGGCCCTCATAGCTCCATGCCCGTCTGCAGCATCCCGAGGTCTTTGTTGCAAGGAGAGGCTCTGAGCACACAGCACTGAGGACAGCTTGTCACCTCCTGCTCCTGCTGGCTGCTGACACAACCAGGCTGCCATCACGTTCTTGGCCGCCCAGGCACACAGCAGGCTCATGTTCAGCTGGCTGTCAGCTGACACCTCCAAACCCTTCTCCTCTGCACAGCTTTTTAGTCACTGCCCCAGTGGAGCTGCTCTCATCAAAGTGCAGGACGTGGCACTCGCACCCCATTGGCCTCAGCCCAGCAGTGCATTCTGTCCAGATCTCTCTGCAGGGCCTTCCTTCCCCCCAGGCACATCAGTGCTTCCTCCCAGCTCGGTGCCATCTGCAGGCTTAGAGAGGGTGCCTATGTCCAGGTGGAGGCTGGTAATGAGAGGCATCCCCCAGGGGTCTTGGGACCGGAGCTCTTTAACATCTTTATCAATGACATTGAAAAGGAATGGAGTGCACCCTCAGCAAGTTTGCTGATGACACCAAGCTGAGTGGTGCGGTTGACACGGTGGAAGGAAAGGATGCCATTCAGAGGGACCTCAAAGGCTCTGCCTTTATTAGCACACTCATTGCTCACACTGCTGGAGGTGGAGGGAAAATCCCTGAGCAGATTCACACCTCATTCTGTATGAGCTATCTCAGGACAGCCAAAACCAGCCTTTGAGAAGCAGTGCTGAGTCCTAAAAGTGTTCAGCATAAAACAATTGCTGGAATTTTAAAAAACCATCTTAGTTGGAGCAGTTTCTGTGCTCCTTCATTTATGCTGCATTGCTCCTTGATGGATGACAGCAAGTTATATTTCACATGCTGGGGGATTTCATATTGTGCTACAAGGGAGTGCTTTGCTTCCAAGGCTGTGCTGAACAAAGAAATCCCTCATAAATGATTGTGTTGTTCTTCAAATAAGGCACTGGAGCATTAAACTGATCAGTCAGTCCTTTACCAAGGAAGCCACGTGCTTTGTACTTGGCTGCATACGTTATTTTAATCTGATAGTATGCAGGCACCCAACGTGCTTTACAGACTTGAAGGCATGAAAAATGCCTTCCTAAAATACCACCTCATATCAATGATTCAGCTCAGAAAAGGAGTCCTTGCAGATCTGCTGACCAAACACTTCCCTGCAAGTTAACTCCCACTCTTTCATGTTAGATACAAATATGTCAAGAATGAGTTGGAAAATTCCACCTATATAAACGGACGACAACCAATATGCACAGAGCAGGTGGTTATGCAAACAGAATAAATTCTTCTGATTCAGTTAGAACTGTATGCTTGCATTAAGCACATGACAAACACAAAGCCCTTTCCACAAACAGAAGGGCTTTGGTAATTGTCTTCAACCCCACATTCCTTCTCTGAAGAAGAAAAGTGGGCATTACCACTGCCTGACTCCATAGTTCTGATAATTTAATGTCCACACAAACGCCTCAGCAGCAAATTAAAAATACACTTGTGAGTGGCAAAGCAACGACTTGCAATACCTTACTGTAAGAAGTGAGCTTTTAACAGCATCTCTTTGCTTCTCACAATAAAGAATCAAGATTTTATTAAACTCATCCTGTACTGTTAGGAATTAACATTGATTAATGTTAGTTTCCCCAGTTAGGGAGATCACTGCAGACCTTTTTGGCATTGCTTTTTAAAATTAAAACCATGCATGCTTGTTTTGAAACAAGAATTTCTAGTTAAAGAAAGCAGATAGTTATACCTCTCTCTATGGCTACGATGTGGAAGTAGACTCAAGGAAAAAAGAAACCTTAAAAAGCAAAGTTCAGTACAAGTGGGGAGGGTGCAACGAAGAGTGACATCCTGCCAAGCAAAGAATCACAGTAGGGTTCAGGTGTTCCATACATAAACCAGCTTCAATGTTTTATTTCAACAGGGAAAACAAACCAAAAACCAGACCAGTTTACAAAAGCATCACTCCAGTGCGTGTCTAAGTCAAACAGTCTGCAATCTGAAGTAAGAGCAGATCTCATCTACACACTGTTTTCATATAAAATCCTTGGGATGTAGGACTACAGCATTTTAGCACATGGAAGAGCATAATATGAAAAGAACCAGAGGACTCCACGTCTTTATCTGTCTGGACGGGTCATCCCTGGCCGGGTTGGCACCATCATGGGTCTCGAGGGTGGCCTCATCATTGGGGGCCCTGGCATCATTGGCATGTGTCCTCCCATTGGGGGCCTCATCCCTGGAGCTATGAGAGGAAAGAGAAGATATCAGAGGAAAGCTCTCAGGATCAGCAGCCGCAGAGAACGTGCAGGTTTTCTCCCCAGACTGCAGAGAGCTTTCATTTTATAAGTGTGTAAATCTCGATCCAGAACACGGATGGGATGAATTACATTTCCTTGAAGGATATTAGCAATTAGTAGAGGAAGAATCACATTTCTGAGTTGCATGTCTGGCTTCGACAATATTTACTGAAAAAGTTATTTCAACTACTCCTAAGAAATGCCAGCTCCATCACTGAATTGGAAAGTTCAGTTAGAATAAAGTGCTGCAAAATCCTCCAATTAAGGGTGTTTGAATAAGACCTGGTGTACTTCTTACAGCTGAGGAACAGCATTGCCAAAGGACATCAGGTGCTTTACCAGAAAGCAGTGAGACAGTGCTTTCAGTGCAGTTCCTCCATTTATTGCCCAACAGCCACAATGCTGCCCAGTGTCACAGACCACGCACACATTCTGTGCTTCAAAGAAACACTTAAAGAACATTATCTACCAGAAATGCAATAACTGCAAATACACTTCATTGCTTTTGCTGTGCATGTGTGCATTTCCTTAGATTTGCTCCAGTAAACGTCCCCTGAGAATTCTCCAAATGCCAATAAGCAGAATAAGACATTTCAGTTTACCTTTTTGAGGTAAATTGCTTCTCTGGAACACACTACTTTAGGACATTTTAAACAATAAACTTCATCTACTGCTGAAGAGCATCTCTTGTGCAAAGATAAGAGCACTGCAATCATAAAACTGCTAAATAATTAAAGCCTGTGCTATGAGACTAGAGGTAGAAGAACTGCCACTTACCAAAGCAATAATTTCAGCAGTACGCCAGGACTCGTAAGTGCTTTCAATAAGCAGTAAAGGATAGAATAGAACAGGCTGGCAACTGCTAATCACAGAGAATTATTTTCCCACTTACCAGGTCCAACTGGCATCATTCCTGGCGGGGGTGGGCCCATCATTGGCATCATTGGTGGTCCACCCATGTGAGGGGCCGGCATCATGCCAGGCCGTGGGGGACCAGCTGGACACACACAGATCAGTTACATGCTTTCATCACCGATGTGCAATTTCAAATAGTTATTAACCTTCACAGGAAATTTTAGTAATTAAGATAACTTTAATTGTTTTACAACTGCCTGCCTTCGTTTTCAGTTTCAGCTATGACTTCAGGTGCCAAATAGAGAAGCAAAGAATAGCCTAGCTATTATTTCCAACTTTGCATATTTAATGCAAGTAACTGCCACAGCTAGACTCTGTACATAAAAGGATCTCAACAGTTTGCTAGTCACAGTGCAAAACAAGGTTATCAATCTTACATGATTATACAAAAAACCCCACTGTGCTGGAAGTTTTCATGAGGTTATCTACACAACAGCTATCAAGTAATGAGGGAGCACACGATTCTCTTAGTGTGCTGAGAATTACTAAGGCAAAACAACCTGAAGATCTTGCAGTGCATTCTCTTACATTTCGATATTCAGAAGCTCAGAGCTTCCGTGCTTTATTCCAAGCTAAGAGGACTTTTCTTTACAAGTCCAGGAAACATAGAACACTGCTAAAGAGATCTGGCATTACAGCCCAAAAGTACAGACTTACGGATGCTGGGAGGTGGTGGGATCATGGCTCCTCCAGGAGGTGGTGCTGAGAATGGTGTCGGTGGAATTTTCCCTTGCTGAAATGCAGCCGCTACATTGGGGGGGAAAAAAAAAAGAAAAAAAAAGAGAAAGAATCCCAGAAGAAAACACAGTTACTAAGCAGAGGAAGCTCCTGCCTCAACGTTCCTTCTCACGGCGAGCATTCAGAATATACTTAACGTCGTGTTGCACACTCATTTGTTCTTACTCTGGAACAAATCCCTGGTTTACACTGCTTGTCAAGATGGAAGCACCTGATATTCTCGAAGACAGTTATTACAGTAATTACTCCAGCTGAGACTAGAGAGCTCCGTGATGAATTTCACACACCTAGCTGTAGTAGATAGCAGAGAAAATATGTCACATGATTTGCAGCTGTAACTTTTCACCTAGGATCATTAGATTAATCCATGTTATCTTGAAAAAAGGCAGGTGACAAAAAGCATAGAAAATATCTCGTGTGAAAGGGAAAAGAAGAAATTCAGGAGACTGGAACTGATCAAAAAGAAGGCAAAAGATGTGACAGCTGGAAGCATCTAAAGAAGAAAGTTGCCATAAGGTTAATTTGGCACTGCTACTTATCCCATTCAGACTGAAGAGAACTTGTATTAGGGAGATAGCTTAGAGGAAAAGAATCCCCAACACTGACAAAGAAAACTTTATTCAAGCCTACAATAGTAAGGGAGGAAAACAAAAAAAACCAAGAACACTTACTATCAAAAAACTGCCCCTTAACCCTAAGGGTGTTAGTTTACAACTCAGCAGCCTGAGAGAACTTTCTATCTAAATCCCTGCCCACAGGCATAGCTTTGTGCTATGCCACCTCGTATGACATTATGAGCTAAAGGTGGGTGTAACTACAACCACCTCAGCACTGCTAAAACTGCTGCAGGGCCCATCACACAGGGCTCTGTCTGTCATGTGAAGATCACGCTGGGATGAGTTCAGATTCTAAGTCACATTCTCATTTGTGTTTCACAGAATAACCAGGGAAGTTATGTTGAATCAGCACAGAAAAAAAGGAAGGAAAGCACTAAAAGACAGAAGCAAAAGCAAAGCACACAAAGATCACAAAAGGATTCGTCTTACTTGTTTTATCAATCAGGCTCTGAGCTTGTTCCTCCATCCATTTCTGATAGTAGTCTTTCACATTCTCTTTGTGCTTTCGGCCACTGCAGTGAGTTTTTCTCACGGAGGGCTGAGAAAGATCACATAAACCTAAAGCTCACAAACCATCACGTAACACCACAATTTATAGAAACTTTGATACAGTTATCCTCCTTTGCAAGCACAGAACAGATTGGTTTTCGTGTGCAGGGAGAGGAAAGGTGCTGCACAACACCTACTAAGACTGAGACTCAAGTTTAAGCACAAAGCCATGCTAATGCTGAGCCAGCTGCTTCCCACTAATATAAGAGTTGTTGAGTACTTCTGACGCACCCATTCCTCCTCTTTCTTTCTTTTTGCTATGGCAAACAAGCAGAACATCTTAGCATTTCAAGTAATTTGTTTTTACTCCGTGCAAGTTTCACTTTGGTGCAGTCAGAACCAAAGCTGAAGGCTCTGTACTCACCGAATCATGGGTGAGGTACGTGTCACAATAGTCACAGTAAAACCTGGGAGGGGGAAAAGGACCCATTAGCGACTCAGGCCAGCACCTCACGCCGTGGCTGTTACAGCACAGCCCTCCACAACCGCAGCACAGCGGCCCTCAGCACTCCGCACCACCGGGACCCACCCTCCATCTTCCCACGACTGCCAGAGAACGAAACCAACGCGAGCCCGGAGCCCTCCCACTACCGAACCAGGTGGCCTCGAGCCCTAACAGACTCCAGAAGCCCACAGCCCCTCCCGAGGCCTTCCTGCCCGGGGTCGCGCTCACTTGGGCATGGTGCTCCCCGCGCGCCGCCGCCAGGAAGTGACGCAATCAGACGGCGACACGGCAGCTCCTTCCGCCACGTGACCCCGGCGGGCCCACAGGATGCTCGGCGCGCTCTCGACGGTGGCGCGAGAGGGACAAACAAAACAGCGCGCTGCCTTCGCGTTCTCTCGGCTCTTGGAGCAGCGGGCTCCCCGGCTCTGCCCGTATCCACATCTGTGCTTGTATCACTAAACCACAGGATCGTGAAGTGACCCGAGCTGGGAGGGACCCGCAGGGTCCAACCCCATGTCCACGCAGCAACACCCAAACCCAAACTCTATGGCTGAGAGCAGAGTCCCAATGCCCCTTGAGCTTTGGCAAATTGGGGCTGTGCCCACAGCCCTGGGGAGCCGTGCCAGTGCCACGGGTGAGGTTCGCAGGCAGTGGTGCGATCCTGGCACTGTGCCTAGAGAAGCTGTGAGTGCCCCATCCCTGGGGTTGCTCAAGACCAGGCTGGATGGAGTTCTGGACATCCCGACCTGGTGCAGAGCACTCAGACCATGGCAGAGGAGTTGGGGCTGAATGGTATTTAAACTCCTTTCTATCACAGAGCCATCTATGATTTAAGGCCCCTTTTTCCACAAAGCCACCACAGAGCCTTCAATCACAGAGCCATTCTACGATCCTGTGGTTGAACCCGGGGCTTTCCAGACACCATGGAGGCAGGCAGGCGCTTGGCACGGCCACATGGACACAGCCCTGCCACCACAGTCTGTACCAGCATCACAGATCACAAGATCCAGCATACAACATGGGCATTGACAGCACCACCCTGCTGGCTGGGGCTGCAGGGACAGGGGCAGCACTACTTATTAAAGTCCTACAGCAAAGAACGAGCACCGCAAGACGATATGCTCTATTTATTTTGTTTGGAATCCCACTGTTTGTCTTTCTGTGCAGTCCCCACACTGACCCCCACCTCCCTGTACAGCCGCTACTCATTTGCACCCATGCACCCAAACACGAGGGTGGCACTGACAGAGCGAAACCGCCCTGCACAGCACTGCAAAGCCCTGAGCTGGGCCTGCGTTTAGGAGAACGCCTTTTGTAGCATAACATGCTTATGTTAAAGCCCAGAAATGGAGGCATAAGGGGCTGCCCTGTGCTCCATCAGCGCTGAGGGGTGGTCAGGGCCTGTGTCAGAGACATCACTCAGGTTTCCCACATGAGACGCAACTTGTGGCGCTGATGTCAGGGCTCAGTGCGCGGTACTGCCACTATAGAACGGGAAACTTTAGCAAAAAGCGACATTTTGAAGGGAATTCAGGCAAAAAACACCACTTGGAGGAAAATTCCAGGCCCGAAGGGGCAGAGCCGCCCCGCCGTCCCAGCAGCCCTTGCGCCGCCCCACGGAGCCCGGTGACGTCACACAGCCCGTCCGCACGTGACTGATTTGCATACATAAACACGCGGCTCACCTCCCGCGCCGCCTCCATATATGGGAACGCGCGGCTGGGGGGTTATGCAAATCGCTTTCCCTTCCACCGCTCTCATTGGCCCGCGCTGCGCCCTCGCGTCACGCCAGGCGTACGCCACGTTCTCATTTGCATCCGCTCCCCGCTCGCCCTTGCGGTTCTCCTTCCGCAACAGCCCAGTTCCGTACAGAACGCGGGGAAGCGCTGGCGTGGTGACGTCACAAGCGCGTGCGCCGGGGCGGAGCGGCGCATGCGCGGTGCCGTTAGCGCCTGGCGTCGCCCGCGCCCCCTCCCCTCCCCCCCGCCCCCCGCCGTGCCCGCGCTCCCCCCTCGCCCCCATGCGGCGCTGAGGCGGCGGCGGCGGCGGCAGCGGGGCGACCCCGGGGCGGCGGGGCCCGCTTCGCCATGGAGGGTATGGACGTGGATTTGGACGCGGAGCTGATGCAGAAGTTCAGCTGTTTGGGTACTACCGACAAGGACGTGCTGATCGGCGAGTTCCAGAGGCTCCTCGGCTTCCAGCTCAGCCCGGCCGGCTGCGCTTTCTTCCTCGATATGACCAACTGGTGAGGGGCCGGGGGCTGGGGGTCAACGGCCTGGGGAGGCCTCGGCCCCGGGTCGAGGGGGGCAGGGTGAGGCCTGCGGGCTGCAGGCCCCGCTGTGGGAAGGCGGCGGGCCGGGCTGCTGCCGGCGAGGGGGGAGAAGGGCTGTTGATAGAGATTAATGGGGGGGGATTTGGGGCCGGGGGGGCCTTAAAGGGGCGTTTCTGGGCGAGGCGGCGTGGGGCCGCGTCGTTAAAGAGGAAAGAAGGCTGAGCGGAGGGGTTGTGGAGCTCCCCTGGTCTCTCTGCTCGCACATGGGGCCAGCCGAGCCTTTTCCTCGCTGCTTTTTTTTGTTTTTATTCTGGCTTTGTGAAGGCTCTTTGTGGAAAGCAGAAGTGCAGGTAATGGGGGAGGCTGCAGCTGGGGAGAAAATGTGAGAAACGGAAAGCAAAGGAGTGAGAGTGGTGCGGGGAAACCCGGCGGTTGTCACAGCGCGGTGGGGTTGCTGCTGTCTGCGATGTGGGGTTTCCTCGTTATTGCTGCTTGCACCTTCAAACCCACCTCTGCTAGCAGTCCCGGTGAGCTGGCTCGCGTTTGGGTTAGTGCCCTTCTTCTTGTTTACATCCCGTCCCTGCAAAGGATGCAGGGAGGTGAAGCGCCTTGTTTCAGAAATCATTAACAGCAGACACTGAGGCGAACTCTGCTTTGCCCGTTTTACCCATTAACGGCATGAAATGAACTCCAGAAACTTCCAGTTTGAAACTGGGAGTTGGAGTTGAAAGTCTGGATAGCAACAGTTGGGAACAAAATGAAACTTGTGTGGAGTTGCTGAACTAATAAACAATAATATGGCAAAGCAGTCAACTTTTTCTTTTCGCTTCTTTCTCTTTTCCTACAGCCTTATAGTAAATATTGCAAATCTGCATCTGCAGAGGGAGTAAGGGAATAACGAATAATACCATTGCAAGCTGATGTGATGTAAAATAAGGCCTCTTCTCTAGAGGTGTTCAGGAGTTTGCTTTGCAGAAGTGGTGCAGGGCAGGAAATGCTTTCCTGCCTCATTCATGTGGTCTTGATAATATGAATAACGCTACCTGTGTTACATGTGACACTGAGACGCTGCTGTTGTGGTGTGGGTTTTTTGTTGCTTTTTGCTGTTCTGTGATGTTCCTGGGGAGAGGAACAGCAGAAGCTGGAAAGTGGGGTTACTATGTATAACCATGGTGTTCTTGGTTTGTGCTGGAGTGCTCCTTTCTTTTGTAGGAGTGAAGTAACAGTAGCTTACATACAACCCCTTGAGCCCTTTTGTTAAACATTACGTATTTGAGTTACAGTTGAAGAATCATGGGATCACCAGGGTTAGAAAAGGCCTCCAAGATCACTTTGTCCAACCAACCACTGAACCACATCCCTCAGCCCCACATCTCAACACTTCTTGAGCACCTCCAGGGATGGTCTTCAGTGATCAAAATGACTTGGATTTCACGACTCCAGCAGCAAAAATTTGAAAGCATAATTTTTTTTTTTTTTAAATTAGGATTAGTTAATTAGCCCTGTTGGATGGGGGTGTGCATGTGTAAAAAAAGGAAATCTTTTAACTTGGTGTAAGGTATACAGCGGTATGGGAGGATTAGCTGGTGCTGCATGGTGATGGCTCTTGCAGTGGGCTTGCAGCCTGTGAGGTGTAGCCTTTCAGCAGCCCAGGCTCTGGCCAGCCATGCTGACAGGTGCTGCTGGTTCTCCTCGGGTGTCTGTGCCAGGGTGCTGCTTCCCTGAGCTATGGCTACTGTACAGCTCCTGTCCCATTCCCAGCTCCCACCTCACTGCAGTGTCGGCCTGAATATGCCAATCCTGTTCTCTTTTGCTGTAAAAAGCTTCAACCAAGCCATGTTTCCCTTCTCTGGATGCACCTTTCCTTTATTACATTGAAGGACTACATGGAAGTCGGTGCTGTAATCCACTCTAACCAAGGTGATGTTAGGCAGTGGCACAACAGGAGATTTCTTGGTGTAGAACTAGGATCTGAATCTTTTATAATCATTCTGTCCTGCAAATAATTCCTCTCAATGAGACCATCAAATCACTTTTTTTTTGCTAAAGCTGCAGCACTTCAGTGATATTTCCTCGTTCTCTGTGTCAGAATTAATGCTGGTGTGCAGGAAATGGTGAGGAGGTCACAGCAGGGCTAAGGGCACTTGTTTGGTGACTGAGCTCTCCTTATTAGATATGTTCATAGAGGCTAATTGTGGGGAGAAAAAAACCAAACCTTTTTCATAAATGTGGCATCCTCCTCTTTGATAATGATGCAGTCAGCAGGCCTGAAGCTACTTCCTTGTTGTAGGCCTTTGAGATGGTGCTGTGTGTAATCTGAGCTGTAATGTGTTTTGAAATAATATTTCCAGTGTATTCATTAGGAATTGCATTTAACACTTAAAACAAATCAGCAGTTCTGCTGGGAGGGGTGAGTTATCTCAACATTGCTTTTCTCAGATCACTCGGGCAAAAGAGTGGTTTGGTGATGGTGAAGAAACACAGAGGAGCCTTTAAAAATGTGCCCACCTCTGCAGCTCACCTGGAGTCACTCAATGTGTTCCCCAAGTATTTTTCAGACTCAGGACAGTGCAAAGAAACTGCCAGCTGATTTTATTGTCGGTGCTGCAGAAATGCTCCAGGTGAGCACATGCATCTGTAGTTTCTGAGTCTGCTCTTTGATCTTCAAGAAAGACAGGTTAAATGCTTTGAGTTGTCTTTTTCCCTGTTGTTTATTAAACACTTTCCTAGAGCTGCGCCTCTTTGGAATTACACCCTGAATTCTGATTGTGGGCTGCTCTGACTACTTGTCTTTCTGCTGATGCCCTCTCACAGGTCCTGCTTCTAATAGAGCAGCAAGCACAGGCTCCCTGTTGTCATTATTTACTGTTCAAAGTCCTGGAGTTTGGGTGAAAAGTTGAACTTTGGCTTTTGGTGTAAAACTAAAAGTGAACTTTTCCAACAGATGCTTTGGCACCGAAGTATTCCTTCTTCAGGTGGAGAACAGACGTTGAGGGTGTTCTGCTGCCATTGCATCTGGGATGAAAACCCACCCTGCCTGGAACAGCCCACACCATCCCCCTGCAGGCAGACTGCTGGGGCTCAGTGGGATCCCAGCAGTGATGTGCCACAGGTTGCCCAAGGAGGTTGTGGATGCCCCATCCCTGCAGGCATTCAAGGCCAGGCTGGATGTGGCTCTGGGCAGCCTGGTCTGCTGGTTGGTGACCCTGCACATAGCAGGGGGTTGAAACCAGATGCTTATTGTGATCCTTTTCAACCCAGGCCATTCTATGTGTGCTGAGGTGAAGCTGTAGGTGCTGACTGCAGCTCCCTGCACTGTGGCTGGGAGCATGTCTGAGCCTGCACAGCTCGGCGTGTCTCACTCTTTCTACATCAGAAACTCCTTTTGGGAAGTTATTTTCTTAAAATTTAGGCTTGTTTTCTGTCAGTCAGCACGGAATGAACCTGCACTGGAAAACCTGCTCAAGGCTTTTAGTGCAGGAGCAGTGCTAGGTCTCTGGGTAGGTGGGACCAGGGTGTTTGGAAGTGTTCTTAAATGGCAGCCTAGCCCCGGCTGGTCATCAGCACTAAGGATTGGTGTGAGTATAAGAGCAGAGGAGGCTTTGCACAGCACATGTGTATAGTTGGTTTTTTAATTGTCAATACTCAGTAAAGACCCATTTCTTAAAAGACATTGGATTCTTCCCAAGCTGGTATGGGAACTGTATTGTGAAAAGGAAGAGAGAATTTCATTTGTTGGCTGCTATAGCAAATTAGAGGGTGAGAGGTTGCTGAGTAAAACTTGGAGCTTCTTCAATTCCCTGGGAAAGTGAATTAATTTGATTTGAAGTATCTGGTGGTGCTGGATTGAGCATCCTTTGTGCAGCACAGTTGGCTGCGAAGGGATTCCTAATTTGGAAGGTTTATTTTTGTGTGCATATTCCAATGATTTACAAGCAATGTTTGTTTATGCTTCCATTTTTGTTGAGAAAGCTGAGTTCTATTAGTCTGCTAGGTATGATGCTGCATTTAATGGTGGAGTGCCAGATACTGATGATTTTCATTATGTTTAAAAAAAAAAAATAACCAAAAATGTCCAACATTCTATTGTTGCTGCAAATCCTCATCTTTTTTTGATCTGGCTTCTGGTGGCAAAGTCTCTATAGGGCCTTCTTTAAGGTAGTTCTCTTCTAGAGGTCCCCTCTTTCTTGTCTTTGTTCTGAGAAGAACTTGCAGCTGTAGGCTGGTTTCATCTGCTGTCATATTTCTGTGGTTTGGTTGATGATACAGAGCTCTGATCTGTGTTCTGTTGATTGCAGAGAAGAGGTTGAATATTGACTTCTAACAAAATTAAAATTGCCTTAAATTGTTGTTTTTATCCCCCTGGGTTGGCTGTTTGGATGCTCGGTGTTGAATGAACCACCTGTATTGCTCAGAAGTGGGTGTGCTTGACTGCAAGTCTCAAGGCATGTTTGAGCTAGCGATGGATTTGTAATTGCTTTTGGTCTGACTTCAGGTGCTTCTGCTTTCTAGTAAAGATGTTAGAATCTTTCCCTCAGGAAACCTCAGATCTGTGGATGGAAGCATGTGTGAACATCTGAGATGGAGTGCTGGAGTGTTGTTCAGATCCTCCACGTACATTTAGGTGTCATATAAACAATCAATCATCAGAAGCTATTTGCACACGATGCATTTCCTAGAATGAGTAGCCCCATAGGACCCCTGCTCTTGATATCCAGGCTGTGCTTTTTTATTTGATGAACACCTGCATTCAGGTTGTCAACAGATTTGACTGCTTTGCTGAGATCTCCAGGCATGTGGCAAGAAGAGCTTGGGTTTGCAAAGCTCCAGCTCAGGTACAAGCAGGTCACCAGGTGCTGTCCAAAGCTCTTCAGCTCCTCCCAGCTTAATGTAGCCAATTTTTTTTGTGTGCTTACTGGTACAATATGCAGTCATATCTTATTTGAGCCTCCAAATAATTATGTTTCCAAGATTGTGTAGGAAGCAATTGTAAGGATGTGTGAAGCCAGACTGCCCTGAAGCTGGTCAGCACTATCAGGACATGAAGCGGAATGTGTATCCTTCACTGCATCTGCCCCTGCACCAACAAACCTTTGATCATCTGGCTGTTTCAAAGGCCACTCGTATTGATTACAGCATGGCTCTTGTGTGTTTGGTCTGGAAGAGAGGGTCTCCAGTCCTGGGCACTAATTTGGGTTAGTGCTGCTCTGGGCACCTGTTGGGAGGTGATGGGGGGAAGTCATAGAGCTCTGCTTCTCTCCTTCCTATATCAGGTGATTGAGGAGGAAAACAAGGTCTTCTGTTCCTGATGTACCTCAGTACTTAGCAGGTGTTTGAAGTTTTAATCCACTGGTCTGATCAATGCTTGCAGGTGGTGGCCAGCTGAAGGGAATGCAGTGAGAAGTGTGATGCACCTGGTTTAAAAGATCATTTGGTTTCTGATGAAGTTCAGTGTTAAAGAGGAGGAAGGATGGAGGTTTAAACCCTGTGGTGTTCTTACTCTGAAGCAACAGATGGGCTCTGCTGTCCTTACAGGCACAGAAGACAGCACAGAAACAGACCTAACAACTCTTCTCCAGAACAGTTCAAACATTTGACCTGAGTATTTTGAGCAAAAATGCTTCAAATATAGTGTTTAACCGCAGAATGTACTGCAGTGGAGTTGTGCTGTGCACCTAGAGACAGGACTTTGAAAATGGGGTGCATGTGGGACGGAACTGTAATCAGACAAGGGTAGCAGAAGGAGTTGGGAGCAATATAACATTCGGCCAGCTGGACTGCTTTACATGCCTGAACTTGTTCTCAGGCAGTTTCTGTAGCTTAATCCCCCTTTACTTTCGTGCAGACAATTATAGATTGACATAGTTTATGCTGAGGAATTAGCAGTTACAGGATCTCCTATGTGCTGGTGCTGACTTTTCTTTGGGAAGAGCAAGCAGAGCAGCTTCTGCAGGGACATTCCCAAAATGTTTCACCCAGACTGAAAGCTCCCGGCTGCCTGCTTTTGGGGGTTCAGCTGCTGGGGATGGGGGCTTAAAACAGCACCTAGCATTGATTCTGTCACCCAGACTCCTTGCTGCTGTCAGGCAAGGTGCAGCGCTCAGCTGGGAGTGGGGGCTGTGATAAGGGCCGGGTTGTTGTGTTTGTATCTAAAAGCCTGATAAGGGGAAGTGACTGCTGGTGGGTTGGAGAGCCCTGAGAAGGGTGTGCCTTTGCTGTGGCCTCTTGGTTTCTCCTCTTGCTATCTCTGCACAGTGCAGCGTAGCTGCTGATCACAACAGGTTTCTGTGGACTTCCTGGAACATCCCACTTGTATTTTGGAACTGGCTGTTTTCAGCTGAAACAGTGAAATGTTTTTCTGTGGCTTCGTATAAGGAAAATACATGAGCTCTGAATTAGCTGGCTTTTTCTCCCCTCTAAAGCCGTGTAATTTCAGTTCAAAGCTTTCAGCCACCCTCCTTTTGGGTAATCTAACATCTTAGTTTCTCAGCCTCATGGTTTAGTGTAGGAGAGATCAAGACTGAAGATAATGGATATACAAATTTGGCTTTCAGAAGTGGTGTTCATTGAAAGCTAATCATTTCCAGACCTTCAAAATGTCATGGGACTTTTTCCCCCTTAATTGCCATGTGTCATCTCTATTGAAAACCTTTGAAGCCAAGTGCAGGTAAAAGTGCCTTTCCTGTGGTGTGATGATTCTATCTCCCCTTCAGCTTTCTCTAATGCTTCAAGGTGCTTCCTACTGCAGAAGATCTTTTGGTCAATCCAGTTCCAAAGAAGATACGAAGAGGCAAAAGGAGCGGCCTGAGGATTGCCTCACTGGGATGTGTTCCATGTATGTTTTCAGTCTCTTCCACCTGTACTGTGTAAAGAAGATCCATTATTGAGGAGGAAGAAATGATCTATCTGTTGCATCACTTCTCTTGCATGTTTGGTTTTTAACCACAGATGCCTCGTTGGGCATTTAGGCAATGAGAGCAAGAGTGTAAAGTTTGACAATTCAGTTATGGAAAGTACAAAGCCTCCTACACAGAGCCATATGTTACTGAGATGTCATTGTGCTCTTATGTCATTCAGCCTTTGTGTCACGTCTTTCTGGGAGATAACCCCTGAGCTGCTTTGGGCATGGCAGATATTCTGCCACATGTGAGTGCTGAGGCCATGCAGCTGCCTGGCTTTGAATTGGGAGCTGCTCAGAGGGAGAGAAATGTAACCTGGTGTTCACTTCATTGCAGCCATCTGCAACCGAATCCATTTGTCGAAGTTCTTTCTACTCGACTTAATAAATGTCCTCAAGTTGTCTGTGTATGATATAAGAGCTGCATGCAGCGTGAGATTTCAAGTTGAAGGCTAAATTGCTATTGCACTGGAAAGGTAACCTTTGTTTTTTTCCTGACAGCTCAGGAGAATCAGTGCTGGAAGAACGTTCACTTTCTATGACTGGCAAAGGGCACCAGGAGCCCATAGGAGCAAAATCTGCATGTGGTGTTTGAGGGCATGAGGCTGTCTTAATCTGACTTGGGTTCATCAAAGACTTTAAAAGAAAACTTCTAGATTCCTATAATACAGTTAAAATTTTAACTATCAAGCCATTGCTTGCTACTGTAACTGTTACTTCGGAGTGTAATTCTTGTGTCAACAACTACTTCAGAGCATCAGCCTGCGTGTTATAGGGATGCTTTCCCATAGCTCAGATCCCTAAGCTGCTGGGTTGAAACCCAAACCCAAATACAGTTCCCTGCGTCTGCTCTGCTTTGCTCGAGGCCGATGTGAGCGAGTCTCGGTGCCACGCTTTCTTCCTTCTCGTAATGAGGAATCGGATTCAATTAAAAGCAAGAAAAAAAATCATTTCCAATTACCCGTATATTGCTCTTCCCTTGCACAACCATTCGGTTGTACGAAGAGTGCTCTGGTTTTTGAATTGATTTAGAAGAGTTCCTTTTATTTTTGAATTCTGCGCGGTGACCTAGTTAATTGGGAGTAATTACTGTCTAAATATATTGGTTTAACATAACAAAAGGCTGTCTGGAAGAAACATGGGAAGGGAGAGAATGGCTCGAGATAAACCGCCTCTTCGCAAACACTTAAGAGTTGTTAAGGGACATCTCCAGAGCTATTAGCAGGGAAGGTTTTAACTTCTATTGTAATTTAGCTCGCGAGGCCTGAAACCAAACGGCAGAGCAGAAAATGGGCTTGAAAAGGAACACTTTCTCCCGTTGTGTCGGTAGCACTTCGCTGGGAGCACATTTGCTACCTGAGACATGTGATGCCTTTGCAGAGGAAGGAGCAGGGTACCCGGAGCTGGAGTGGGTTTGGTTGATGATATGAAGCTACAATTTGCTGCCTTCTCCCCCCTCTCAGGACTGAAACAGAGCTCTGCTTTGGTGGTAAGAAGGCTCGCGTTGTTGCTGTGTGATTTCTCATTGCAGGAGGCTGAGGTTAAACCCTGCCAGACCTGCTCTGTGAGCATGGCAGAGCCCTGCTGCCCTCCTGGAAGGGCCCAATTGCTTCACCTGGGAGAGCATGACAACTGGAGGGCTGTGCTGAGAAAGAGACAGAAATATGGCCTATATCCCTGTAATTAGGATAGATCAGTCATGTAAATCGCATGGGCTGGGCTGGGCATGCTCATCTTACAGCTCCAAAGTTGTTTGGTTTATGATAGTAATTGATATCACATGGCAGGGAGCAAAGGGGGTAAGTGTGGTGCAAGTCACACCTGGGAGTGAAAGCAGGCTGGCATTAATGTGTAAGCAGGAGCTTTCAAATGATAACTCCTTCCTCTTTAGTTTTAACTCCTCGTTCCCCCTCCTGGGAGGATCTGCAGTTGGTGCTCTGCAGTTATATCTGGGGCACGAGGGTAAAGACCTAATAATAACTGCAAATATATATAGGCAAACTACAGGGACTCGTGTCTGTGACCTCAAAGTCTCCTTAGCAGCATTTCTTTGTAAAGCCCACAAATACTGTGCTTACAGTAGAAAGACAGCAGCATTCAGTCCTGCAAATGATACTCAGTCTGGAGAACAGGTGAGTAATCAGGCTGAGCATTTTGCAGCTGTGACCTCTGGACGTGGCCCTCAAGCAAAGGACTGCGTTCACACTGATACCTGACTTTTGCTCAGAAAGAGCAGAAACAAAGCCAGCAGTGATAGGTTGCTTTCTTTGCTGGTTGTGTAAGCAGAGAGCATGACTAAAATGTGAGCACTGTGAGTGTCTGCAGCAGCGCGGTGCCGTGCAGCCGCTCCGTGGCATCTCTTCGTGCTGCCTGTGCTGAAGAACTTGAACTTCAGTCAGATTTGCTTTGTCATCCTGACTTTGGCTCTTGCTACTTTCGATTTCTCTTTGGTTTCTGGAAGCTTCCTTTTAGTTCTCCAGTAGAAAGGCCATTGTGTATTGGAACGCACCCAAATGTTCACCCCCAAACCAAACCTGCTGCGTGCTGATCGAAATAGTGGGAGAGGGGAGGTGGCTTTGTGATGTGTGATCACAGAAGGGTGGCAGATCTGTTTCTTAGCATGTACTCTTGAGTTAAAAGGCTAACTATATGCTGCAGAGGACTGGGGTTGTTTCCCAATGGCAAAGCAAGCAATGAAATATGACACAGGGAGGGGAAGAAAGTTGGCAGAGAGCCTATGTGCACAAATAGCCCACTACCTTTGAAGCATATTTACAGCCAAGCAAACAAAACACTGTGCAGGCTGCCTTACAATGGATTACAGCAGCAAGCTTCCCCTTGGAACTTTTATTTTCTCTTTCTTAATGTCAAGAAAATGTCATTTCTACTGATTCCAGCACTGTAGCATGCAATATGGTATGTCTGAGTGGATTAGGAAGAGAAAGAGCTGTATTGCTGTCTGTTATCCTTCTTACAATACCTTTTACATTGGATTGCTGTAATGCAGGAAGAAATCAAAGTGAAAACTGAACTCTAGGCTGTAGTGTTAGCTGGTTGAGTGAACAGGAGGCTCCTGGCACGGCCCTTCTGCAAGTTATGTAAATCTGGTGTGGTGTATCAGCAACAGGCGGTCAGTGATGTAAAACGGAGCATTTGTCTCTATTTATTGGCTAATGTGGCACGCACCCTTCCTGCAGCACTGGACTGAGCTGTCTGTTTAAATATAGCCCTGACACTCCTAAGTAGAAAATGCCTCAGGCTGAATAATGACTGCTGGTCCGAAATCCAGAGTTGTAAATGTGCAAGTCTTACAACAGGGCGGCTCTGGGTTGCTGTGTGAGCAGCAATCAGTGATGCTTCTCTCCCATGCGCTTCTGATTTTACTCCATGTCTCCCTATTACTTTTTTTTTCCTTGAGCACTGTAGGAATTGAACAGGAGGCAGTCTCTTTGCTCACCGTTTCAAGGCTCTTTCCAGCTGGCAGGCAGTCCAAAAAGCCCTGTGTTTGCTTTTTCTCAGGGTCATGCTGCAAATGTTTTTCTTGTTTTCGCCTTGGCTTTCTGGCTTTGGTTTAGACACATGACACTCCACCAAACAATACTAACCCACAATAAATCACCATTCCCATATACTGCAGCTTCTCCTATGTGTCTTCTGTTTTAGGTGGTGATTCCTGGTTCTGGAAGGTTTTCTTGTCTTTCTTAAAAAAAAAAAAAAAAGTAGCTCTGTAATTACGAATAAAAAAGCAATTGCTTTGCCCATTGCTTCTGGAGAGATTTTACTCATCTCCATCCTCCCAGCACTTACTCACAACATGTAAATTAGGGCCACAACCTCCCAGACATGCGTAAACAGAGGAATTACATGCCTTGCCAAAACACTTACATAATGGCACAGTAGTATATCGTGGAATGGCAGCTGAGACTCATGGATCCTCTTCCTGTTTGACTGTTCCTCTTTTCAGAATAATTACCGTTTGAGTTTCTGCTACACCGTGACCATGAATCAATAGCATTTGTGGCTTTCTGAATGTCTGTAATACATCACAGGCTTCCACTGTCATTTGTTTTTATTCAGGAAGAATGCTTGTCTCAATGGTTTGTAAGTTCCTTTGAGCCATGACTATCCAGAGACACCTAATGATTAATAAATAGTCTTAGAGTGCTCATAGCTCTTATGAACGTATGTTTCAAAAGCAGCAAAGCTTGAGTCATTATCTGTAGCTGCTGATTCTCTTTAGCCTGCAGAATTATGAGAGTGTTCATCCTGTGGTCTTTTGGACCTTTCACACCAAAATAAAGTGGAGAATTTGAGTCGTCTTGAAGTTAGCCCAGGAAACAAGGCCAGTAAGGAAGCAGCTCTGTTTACACGTGGTGCACAACACTTAACTCACTGTCTTTTCAGCTTATTGTCAGGTCTCAAGAGAGAGCTAATGGCTCAAAGGCCTTACAGACTCTTAAGTTCCAGGTTTTCAAAAAAAATGAGAATCAGGCTAGAAATGTTGCCCTGAAGTAGTGTCCATGGAAAATAAAATGCTGTATGTTGAATTTGGATAGCTTGGAAAATCCACGCAATAGTGATGGAAGCTTTAGGAAAGTGCAAGCAGCAGAACTAATATAATCTGGATAATATATATATATTTAATTGTCAGAACCTGATCCTTCTGTGCTTAAGATTATAAGCTGCTTTTTGCTTTCTAGGAATCTACAAGCAGCCATTGGAGCCTATTATGATTTTGAGAGTCCAAACATCAACGTACCCTCCATGTCCTTTGTTGAAGATGTCACCATAGGTGAAGGGGAGTCCATCCCTCCTGACACCCAGTTTACAAAAACATGGAGGATACAAAACACAGGTAAGTCTATCTGACTCGAGCAAAACCCATGTAATGTGTATTATGTGATAGGGTGGCAGATCTAATGGAAGAGATGTTGCTTAAGGCAGTAGGTTCGCGTGCACCTACCTTGGTACAAAGCCACGCTGCAGCTGAAGGAGGTCGCCTGCTGACCTGTCTGCATTCCCCTTCCTACGTCAGCACTTTAGGTTTTGTGGCTGGTTGTGGAGCTGTTCTTCCTCCTGTCATCACAGAAACAAAAGCTCTAGGAAGCTTTTGGAGGAAGAGGCATATAAATAGCAAATGAAGTACTTCTCTTGTTTTGCTTTTTGTAACGGAGGTTAAATCTGAAAATAGGTTGAGAATCCTTAGCTAGCTTTATGTTCACTTGACAAATGGAGTACATCTTCAAGTCACTTAAGAGAGAGATTCCTTTAAACCTGGAAGCCTTTCAGCTCATGGCTGGCCTATGTATGTAACCACTACGTTTCATTACTCTGTTTTTCTGATTGCCTGCCATTTGGTGGTTGGGTTCTCAGTATTAACGTTCTCTGTGGATGCAGTGATGCCACAGTCTGAGAAGAGGTACCCTTTACTTTTTAATGCACCTTTGGCAGAATGGCTTTTTCATGCTTCAGGAGAATGCAGAGATGGAGAGAGCACATCCCAGTATGAAATAAATCAAAGCAGTGGCTGCAATCTGGGAAGTGAGACTAGGCAAAACCCCTTAATCTTTAGGGATGTAGTCAGAGAGATCTGAGGATGCAGAGGGAAATACCTTGTCTTTGACTGTTGCAATGACAGGATGTTGCATGAATGTTTAACCTGTGTGTCTGAATTTAATTGACCTGGTTGCACTTTTGTGAGGAAGAATGATAGCACGACAAGGTGTAACACCATGAATCATCATGAGTAACATACAGCTGTGCAAGTGTCTTTACTTGAAAACGACTGCAGTACTCAGTGCTGTAGAGATTTGTGCTAAATACTGCAGTGTAACAAAGGCTAAAACCCTATTAAAAATCTGAGTATTTAATCAGGATGTTGGAGGTGAGAAGTGTGCATGTAAGAACACTGATTTATAAGCATCATATTCTAGAAAAAGGATTTAATTATTTCAATTTTCTTCTGCCTTTTTTGACTTAGTACAATAGAAAGGTAACGGAGCTTGCTTGAACTCCTGTAATGTGCAAAATTGACTGGAAAACTTTTATAACTGTCTCAATCAAGTCTTAAAATGTAGTAAGCTTGACAGATCTCGTTTCTCCACTATTAGTATCTTAAGTTGTATGAGTTATGACTACACCCCCTACATAGCTCCTTTCAGACTCCTCCTTCTCTTGTTCTTCTGATGTATTCTTTCTTGAATGCAAATTCAGCCTTAATTTAACATCCTTGTTCAAGCCATTTTTCATTGTTTGTGGTCTGTTTGACCTTCTGAAATCCATGGGCCTGCTGAAATGAGGAAAAGAAGTTCATCTTGACTCACGAGCTCCTGGCGAGGCCAAAATTTGTTTTGGCTTCTGTGTGGGTTAAAGCCCAACTTGTTAAAAGTACATCTGTGCTTGAATACTGGTGCTAGAGGCCAAATCTTGTTGAAACCATGCTGTTGAGGCATGTTTTAGTTAAATGCACCTCCACATACTGTGTTGTGACTACAGTTTAAGCAGAACCAGGGCATATTACAACCATTTTAAGGTTTAATTAAGATATAATATCAAAAGACTGTGGTGTTTCTAGATAATATCTGCTTGTTAGGCAGATAACTGAAGTAAAGCCAAGGTTTTTAACAGCTCCACAGGAGCCCTCGATTAAATGATTTCAGTCCTAGAACAAGAAATACCTGAGGCATGTGTCACCCAAGCACTTGGTGTCTGATGAGTATGACAAGTACAGCTCTGGGAGACTGTCAGTTTCAGGCATGCAAGCAATAAGCCAGGTTCAGACAGGTTTTTATGTTATTAAAAACTAATACCCTGCTCTGATATCTTCAAGGATAGTGCTTGGCTTGTCTGCTCAAAGTCTGGGCCGTATAATAGAAGCAGTGCTAAAAGACCAGCAGAATTTAAGTTGTATTTCTTCTTCCTACACCACCCCCAGCTGCTGCTGGCTCTGCATGCAGGACAGTTACTGCAATTCATCATCTCCTGACAGATGAGTGTACTGAAATAGAATGACATAATCATCTTCATCAGTGACCTGGATGGAGGGTTAGAGTCCACCCTCAGCAAGTTTGCTAATGATAGCTGGGAGGAGTGGCTGGCATATTGGGAAGCTGTGCTGCCATTCAGTGAGACCTGGATGGACTGGGGAGCCAGGCAAAGAGGAACCTGATGAGGTTCCACAAGAACAAGTGTAGAGTCTTGCACCTGGGGAGGAATAACTGCATGCACCAGTAAGGTCAGGGACTGCCCTGCTGGGGAGGAGCACTGAGCCCACAGTGTGCTCTTGTGGCCAAGAAGGCCAGTGATATCCTGGGCTGCATTGTACAGAGTATGGCTAGCAGGTCAAAAGAAATGATCCTCCCCTTTTGCTGTGCCCCAGTGGGGTCACATCTGGAGTCCAGTTCTGGGCTCCCCTGTTCTAAAAAAGATAGAGATCTTCTAGAAAGAGCCCAGGGGAGGGTGACAAAGATGTTCAAAGGGTATGAAGCATCTCCTGTATGAGGAAGGGCTGTGATCCCTGAGACTGTTCCTTCTGAGAGAAAGCTGAGGGGGAATCTCATCACTACTTATAAACATCTAAAGTGCAGGAGTCAGGTTGGTGGGTGTGGACTCCTTTTAGTGGTGAGCAGCAGTAGAATAAGGGGCATCGAGCTGAAGTTCCATACTGATACAAGGAAGAACTTCTGTGCTGTCAGAGTGATGGAGTGCTGGAACAGATTGTCCAGAGAGGTTGTGGAATCTCCTGTATGACCTGCTGTAGAGAACCTGCTTTAGCAGGGAGCTTGGACTCGAACTCTAGAGGCCCTTTCCAGCTCCTACAATTCTATGATTGATTCTTTTTATGGGGCTTATTAATTGCAGCATTCTACGCATCTTTGATTCTTAACTGATAAAAGTCACATTGTTTAAACTAAACCCTATTGCTGGGCTGCCAACCTTCTCAGAGGAGACTTCATACTTGACTCCCCCATGCCTTAGTCTGAGACCAGCTAATCACTCAGCTTTTCTCTTTCAATTACCTCCCTATCTCTGCAGTGTTTCCAATTGTAGCATTGTGTGTTCTCCATTCTGAATATCCAATGTTATTAGCTCACATCTTTATTTCCTTGCTAGATGGAGAGTTCCATAAATAAGAATACTACTAAAAAGCTATTGCCAGTTTCACTGAAGCATCCACAGGGATTAAATTAGCAGACAAGCTGTTTTGCATCCTTTGCAGGATGCTCTTGGAGGTAACCTGAGGTCAGATCAGCATCCACCACTCTGGCCTCAGAATAGACTTTGAGTGGTTCCAAGCTTCTTGGTGGTTCTTCCAATTAACTGTTTCCTACAACCTTAGCCAAGCAGAAGGTGTTCTCAAAGACTTTGGCCTGCTGCAATTTGGAGAAGAAGCAAAAGAAAATTCTGCTAAGCTTTTTTTTGTTTGTTTGTTTGCCTCAGTACTTGTTATCTTTGGAGGAAACGGCTGTGTTTGCATGCAGTAACTGCCTTCTGAATCTATCCAGATTGCCAGGTCACACTGTCACTCCCAGTATCTCCAGTCTAAACACTGTTCTCCACAAATCACATTTTGCAAGGCTGAGAGGAAGGGGTGCAATTCCTTTTAAAAAACAGTACTAGCTCTTCAGTTGTAATTCAGAGTATGAGTTTCTCTTGGGACTAACAGGCTGAAAAAGGAGTGAATGCCTGAAAGAAAATGCTTCCAGCACTTTGAGATAATAACATACATTTTGATGTTGAAAACCTCAGGAGCTACACGTAGGAAGGCAGAAATGAGGAAAAGAAAAGTGTCTTACCTCTTTGTCTGTAGTATGAAGTGAATGTCAGTTATGTTGATTTTTTTTTCTTCTGCAGCTGTTGCGCTGTGACTTTGAGGATTTTCCTGCCTAAAGAAGAGCTAGAGACTATTTCAATAGAAATGTGATATTGCCTGCTGGTTACAAAGTGGACCAGCTAAACCTTATCTGAAAATTGTATTCTTCTGTATCCATTGCTGGCTGTGATATATATATATCTTGGTATTCCTTTAATTGTTCAACAACTGCACAACTGTTTTAAAAGTGTTTCACCCAGTCTCATAAAAATGAACACAACATCTTTTCCTGATGCACTGTTGCTAATTTTTTTTTTTTCCTCTGCTTAATCCCAGGGACAGAGGTATGGCCTCCAGGAGTTTGTCTGAAGTATGTTGGGGGAGACCAGTTTGGCCATGTAAACATGGTAATGGTCAGGTCCCTGGAGCCCCAGGAGATTGCAGACGTCAGCGTTCAGATGTGCAGCCCCAGCACAGCAGGAATGTATCAGGGACAGTGGCGAATGTGCACTGCCACAGGACTGTATTATGGAGGTGAGTGATGCCTTTCCTGGCACTTCTTCATGATATTCCCATCATAAACAGAAAGGGTGCTCCTGTTCCCCTGCGGATGCTCCCCTGATAACAAAGTGATAATCTACCCATAATCTTTGTGTGATTTATTGTAATTGCTGTTGGCATGACACTGTGCTGTGCAAAGATACAATAACCAAACTAACAGTTGTGGACTGACCTTGGTTTCCATATTGAAAATGTTGTGCTCTGGTGGTCTACTAACTACTGCAGTTAGATCTGAGATAGAATGCTTGCCTTCAGTGAGCTTTGACTAAAAGCAGAAAGGTAGAGAGGTCTGCCAGCTCTGAGACTAAATATAGAAAGCAGAGAAAGCATCAAGTGAGCTGCCTTGTTGTCTTGGTCAGCACAGAGCTGTTTTCTAAACACTGGAACAAATTGCAGATTACACAAATCTCTTAAAAACAAAGGAACTGGTACAGTTCTCCTTCTGGCTCTTACCCTGTCAGAATTCTTTCAAGTTTTTCAGTGCTGATCATCACAAACTACATACAGACAAAATCTAAATGGTATAAACCCAATCTGACAAGTTTAGGAAAAGTTTACCAAGTTTATCTATTAAAACATCTACTGTGAACTGGTTTTCTGTGTTCAGAAATCACTTTTTGATAATTTTGTGCAGTGCCTCAGGCTAGCCACCAGCATCTTCATTCATTTGGAGTCTTTTAGTCATTTTTAGCCAGCTGTAGTTTATACTGAGAACAGCTTTGTGTCTGTTTTGGCAGTTGGGAGTGTCCCAAGTACATGGGTTTTGAGTGAGAGATGTTAGCACTGGGAGTCAAAAATAACTCTTTGCTCCATTTCTTTGGCAGAATTGTCAGCAGGAGTAAGGCTCTGCTGTGTTGCAAGTGGATGCAACTTGTCCTTGAAATGTGTGCATAAATTAGGTTGGAAGGTAGAAAGGCCTGTTCAACTTGCATTGCCTGCCACCAGCCTGTGTGTTTATTAATCCAAGGCTTTCCTACATGCCAACAAACAAACAGCTTAAGATCTCACTAAATTTCCTCAAATTCCCCACTTTGAAAGAAAACCACCTGCTAATTAAAATCTTGTTGGCAAGTAAGTTTAGAATCAGAGCTGCCTTTGCTTAATGCTTAATTTCCTGAGCTCAGGTCCAGCAGGAAGGTGAGACCCAGGGCTGTTGTGCCTGCTGGCTGGGTTTTGGTCAGGCCTGCAGCAGGGGGAGCCAGAAGTGCTGTGTGGGATTTGGGTGCTGGCAGTGTGCTGTGCTCCTTGAGCAGCAGGGCTTGTGTAGGGTGGTATCTTGCTGTCATTAATTGGGTTACAAAATGCAGGCTAACGAGCTGCCTTCAGGTGGTGAGTGACTGGAAGGAGTGTTTCAGTGCATGAAAGCTGTCTGAAAGTGGTGGTGGTAAAACTGCACAGAAGTGTCTGCTGTCTCTCTCCCTCCCCCACACCATTGGTGACAGTACAGAAGACCCCCTTGTAGGCCAGCACGGTGGGAAAGCTGGAACCTGAGTGGTTGAGGTCCTGTTATTAGATCAGCTGAGATTAGCTATTGCTGTTGTTAATTTTCTAGCTCCGTGCAGCAAAACAGAACGGGAGCACATTTAGTGAAGAGGTGGGGAAAAAAGCAGTAGAATTGAATTTGGACACGTACCAAGAAGTGGGTTTATGTGAATATGCCGTAGTGTTTGCATGGAGTACAAATGAATTAGTAAGCAGAAAAACAATCTTATCTGTGTACAAAAGACACATTATGTAAGAACTTATGTACATTCTTATTCTAACCAGTAGTTTGCAAACTTGTGTAATAGTTTACCAGTCTAGATAGGTGTCCACCTGCTGGAGACATCTTGGAACTAGAATAGAGATAAATTAATGTGAACTGCAATAAATCTATTTATTTTCCAAACAACCCTTCTTGGTTTTTAAGAGCCAAACCTTTTAATGCAAAACAAAACAAAAAAAAAGACCTTTTCTTTACTAGCAGAGCAGATTGGCAGTGATTCTGTCTGGTTCTTGTTTCAGTCCTGCTGTGTAATCTCGATTAAAGTCACTTACAGTTTTCTTTTTTCAGTGCATCCTGTTGGTAAAGTGAAATATGGAGTTTCAGGATGTCATGTCAGCTTGTCTTTTGCATGTCCTGTCCTGGTTCCTTTAAATTCAGTAAAACTGCCTTGGGTTTCTTGAAAGTTTAGACTTGATTAGTGCCTAACCACAACTTCTGATGCTCTATGAAACGTGTTAAAAACAATCCATTTTTTTTCCTATTGTAAGGAATGAATTCATGTCCTGTTTTTTTTTCTCCTTCTCTCCCCGTCTCCATAATCTCCATCCAGTAATGACCCAAGTGTCTTTCCTTTTCCTCAGATGTCATCTGGGTGATCCTCAGTGTGGAAGTTGGAGGACTTCTAGGAGTAACACAGCAGCTGTCATCCTTTGAAACGGAGTTCAACACACAACCGCACCGCAAGGTAGAAGGAAACTTTAACCCATTCGCCTCTCCACAGAAGAACAGGCAACCAGATGAAAACAACCTAAAAGACCCTGGGGGTTCTGAGCTAGGCACAATCAGCAAAAACACGTGGGGGCCTGCTCCTGACCAAATTGAACAAGATCAGAATGGACTGTCACAAAACTCTGTAAATCTCTCCCCCAGCAGTCACTCGAACAACTTGTCGGTAGTGACATACAGTAAGGTAGGTGCCCTGGGAGAACAGGAGAATGGGTAGGTGATGAGACTGTCATGTATGTAATAGTTCTTCATTACAAACTGCAAAGCCCTTCCCTTCTGCTTCTGCCAGACCTGCTAAGGAAGGTTTTGAATTTGACTGTCCGACTCTGCCAACTCCTCATGTTATATTAAAATACTTTTGCCTCTAATAGACTCTACCAGATCCACCTTTTCTTTTTGTTTTTGCTTTGAGTCCTTCTTAAAGTTTATATAATCTTGTCTGGGTGCTGTAACTATCAGTGGCTGGAGCCTATTCCAGCTGCATGTGCAAATAAGTCAAAATATCTCTCAAGATGTGTTCCTGAGTTTTACATAATTAAAAAGAGAGAAAATAACCACACCTTCAAAACTTGAGATTAACCAGATGACTTCTGTTTGTTTTTTTTTTTTTTAAACTGGTGTGGAGAGACTGCAGAGCTCAGTGTTTTGGTCCCAGAAGCTATATGTCAGGAACAGTCAGAGGACTATTGTTGTGTCCTTGTCTTGTTTATAATTGTAGGTGACTTTTAAATTATCTTTAAACCTCTCTCAAAAGCTTGCTTGGTGGATGCTATAAGAGTCTGAGTGATATTTTGACTTTTTATTTGCTTGTGTGTGAAAAATGAATTGCAGGATTATTTACAGTTCAGAATCCACCTGTTAATGCAGCCAGTATGTGTAGGTGTGTACTGTCTTATGTCAAACTAGTTTGATTTTTAAAATCCTTCAAAAATGCTTTACTGTACTTTAAGCAGGCTGTGTAGGACAATAACACTTGGTTGCTGAATGACTTAATAAAGCCCTAATGTTAGTTCACCTACAGCACTTTAGTTCCTAACTGGATGAACTCCCTGTCCTCTACCAGCGGATCATATTTTAGTGTCCTACTTTGCACCAGGGCTATGCATTTTTTTAACTAATGGCATGCATGAGAATAACTATCTGACAGGCTACAAATCCTCCTTTTTGTGTTTTGCACCCCGAAGATCAATTTTTAATAAGCTCTGTTGGCTTCTGCTTCAGCATTTTCACTCACTAGAGCTGAAATGGATGGCTTTGGAAATAAGTAAAAATAAAGTCTTTCATCTATCAGCTCAAATAGAACCTGGATTAACGGTGACTGAAGGTCACTGCTGTTGAAGAGTTGCTGGATGGCAGTGAAAACTTTCATAGCAGGGTTTACTGGACAGATGGACTGTTGTCTGCCTTAGCAGAGGCATCCATAAGTTTCTTTGCATAAGCTTCACCTCAGGAGCCTTGGATGGAGGGTGCTGCCCTGCTGTTATTTGTTGTAGATTTGCCCAGCAAAGTTTGGTGGGGAGGGGGATGGAGTTACTAAGTTACAGCTTTGAAATGCTGGAATTGCTTAAACCTTTCACAACTTAAATACAAGGTTCAATTTAGATGGGTGGACTCCCTTCTGTTTTGGTGGTCAGCTTTAGACTGGAGATAACTTTTTTTTAAAATCTTTTTTCCCCCCTTGCCTGTATTCTGAGTGCAGGACTTGGCAGTTGATTTGCACTTGCAGGTGGATAGATGTGGAACTGCTAAGAGATGCACTTCAGAGAAAGCTCCTGCACAGAAATCCTGGAAATGGGGTTTTGGCAGTAATGTGGCCTTTGATTTTTTTTATTTTTTTTTCACTAGGTCTCTCCCTATGGAAAATTCCTTGCCCTTCCTACTGAAATTAAGGTGACATGAGTGCCAGGAGGTTGGGTGTATCAACAGGCTTTCTTGGCTGAGGAATAGTAGAATATTTTGGCTTTTCTAAGGAAGAATATAGGAGTAAGAAACGTGCCTATTTGAGATGCAGAGGACGTAGCATATGCCAGTTATACTGCAGAGAAGAAAAGCCAGGGAAGAGACTGAGACTACAAAGATGCTCTTGCTAAATTTAAGAGAACTGGTCTAGCTAGTAACCCAAAGTTCATGAACATTACTCTTATGGGATGAATCATTATAACCTAACCCCAGACATAGGGTAGGTGGCCCTCCTTCTCTTCTTGTTCCTCCTTATTCACAGCATGTGGGTGGTTTTGGGGTAGCTCTGAGGTAAGTCTTGTTTACTTTTAGAAGGGATGACTTCTGGAAAGAAGATGGGCTGTGTAAAAGGTTCATTGATGTATTTTTTTTGAGGTCTTTGTCTCTCACAGTGTTTTCTGTTTGTGACATAATACAAGTTAGGTTTTGTTTTGGAAGCAATTATTAAAGGTAGGTGTGAAGATGAGTCTTGTTCCAGACATGCCCTTTCTGTCCAGGGCAAGAAGCATTATGCCACAGGCTTCATGCTCACCTTGGTACACTACCTGTGGTACCACACTGTCTCTGTAGTGAACAGATCTCAGTAGCTTTGACATCCTAGCTATTTGGTCTCATCTTAGACTGTCAGGTGAACACGTTTGCCTTCCCTGGTTTAGGTCTTGCAGTGTTGTGTGCCTCCTTTTTTCCCAGAAAGATATGGAGCTTTCAGGAAGATTGTTTTTTACTTAAAAAGGAGTAGTGTGTGAGCAGCTGAGGCTCACCTTAAGTGGGTAAGGGCTTGTTGAGGTGATGTTAGAAGTATTAAACCACCTGATCAGCAGGTGGTGTGCAGCTATCTCTGGGTAAAAGCTCTGTCTCATAGCCTGCTTCAGCTGGCCCACTTCCCCCTTCTCCCTAGAGCCTGGACCTGGACTGCTGGTTGAATGGAAGAAAGAGAACTATGACATTTGGAGCCATTGTCTTGTGACAGAATAATGATGTGAGAGGCTTGATTTCAAGATCTGGAAACAAAGATTACTCTGGGTTGGCTGTCTAGATACTTGGATATAGGATACTTGCATCTTATTTAACTTGGGCAGAACCTCTAATATTTTTATTTCCCTTCATGCCCCCAGATAGTGGATTGAATTCCTAGTCACGTTTAGCACACCGTCTGGTGAGATACAGTAAAGAGGGAGGTTAAGGTTCAGTTAAGGCCTGTGTCTTGTATTTAAAAGGGTTATAAGCCCTTAATATTTCTCAGATTGGTGTGGAGGCTTCCCCTCTGCAGAGAGATTGTGAAGGACCCCAGCCACACAGCTGCATGAGACCATGAAATCCTGGAGATGAAATGAGCTGTTTCTGGTGGCTGCAGTTGTAAAACATGTTAGAAGTTGCCAGACCTTGTCTGTATTAGTTCTTGCTCTGGTGCAGCTGAGCAGGTGTGACTTGTCCTCTAAAATTCCCCAGTGGAGCCAGGATCTCTGTGATGCTGATGTGCCATCTGCTGCTGAATGAGACTGGTATATGAATGTTCCACACGTGGAAACATTCAGAGAGCTTTTCTCCAGCAGCACAAAGCACATGGTATGGATGCTGTGCTCAGTGAAACAAACTTTCCTAGGGAAATAAAAGACTGTTCTGTAAGCAGATAAGATGAAGCCTGTGACACAGTCAAAAAAAACTGAGTGTGGTCTTTATTCCTGCTGTACTATATGCCTTCCCTGGGTCCATCTTGCTCACCTTCTGAAATAAACTGCTGGAAGGTAGATCAGGGTCTGTGTTCAGGGCATTGCTTGAAGCATGTTGTTGTTATATCTATTCCCAGTGGAGTTTTTTGCATGTTCTTAAAATCAAACGTGCTTCAAGTGCAGGATAGGATGCTTATCTCAGGATAGGGATGAGCTGTATTAGAATCCAGATATACCCATGCATGGGTATTTTACTCTCCTCTTTGGCATCGCTTTCTCTCTGTATTCTCAAGAGAGATGAGGCTAATATAGTTTCCTTCTATTTACTTGCTCCTGTCTCATAGCAACACTGTGGAGGTCACTGCTGCTCTCTTGTGACAGTCTTTTACATTAAAAGCACAAGATGCAGTCTTCTAGAGCCTGGGGAAGTAGAGTTAAATTCCTTAACAAAGAAAAGAAATGTACAGATTAAATGTCTAAACGAAGATTTGAAGTGGATAGCCATATACTGACATTCATGTTGTATTTGTCACTTATATGAAAAAAGTATATAAATCTGTTGCTGAGTTTAGTTGCCTGCCCATGTGAATTGAGGTATTGCTGCTTTCTTTGTAATGCAGAAAACTGCATATGGAAGTTCAGACCTGCAAAGATTTGCCCATACAAAACAAGTTGCTTGTCACTGCCGTTGCAAAAGGCATTCTACAAGTTGTCTGATGCTAATCTGTTCTGTTCATTGCTCATGCTGTCTTAAAAGGTGATGTAATACAAGCATATTTGGAGTTCAGAGTGCCACCTTATTTCCCCTGCTGTATTTATGCTCCCCATCATCATTCTGTGTGCAGCTGAACTCTGATCTGTGCTAAATTGCAGTTTTATATACCTAGGGGAAACCAAATCTCCCTCTGTCCTGAGAGCCTTCTCACTGACTTCCCCTCTCCAAGTCTAAAAGCTGCTGCTGCTCCTGGAAGTATGCTTCTTCCAAACCAGGACACTCTAATTGGCATGTTTCTGGAGTACCTCTGTCAACTTCAGATAGTTTCCAGTGGAAAAAAAAAATCCTGTTTGGGTACCAAACTATATTTGTAGGTAAGGAGGATGCCTCAGAAATGTGTTTACTTCCATGTAGACAAGAAGCTCCTTCTATTCTGCTGTCTGGGCTTTAAGTTGGACTGGTTAACACATGGCTAAATTGGTTCAGAGCAAAAAGGGGAGAATATTGGACTTGAAACTACTGGAGGTAGTCCTTGACAGCCACGCTGCTGCATAGCACATGCGGGTTAAATTGGCGCTGCATGAGCTGGTTTGTTTATCTGGTGAAAGACTAACATGTTTGGGTGCTGCATGTTAGCTCATCCATGAAAACAAACGGTCCGTGTGCTTTTGGCCTGTGGGAAATGTGGTACATTGCAATTTTAGCTTAACTGTGCTCCGTTGCAAGCCACCAGTTCCCCTGCTTTTTATCTCTGCAGACTAAAAGCACGCCGTTGATTAAGTTACAGGAGCAAAGTTGTTGCATGGTAACTTAATCACGTAGCTGAGCCCTCGTGTCCTTCATCAGCTCTGTACATCTCCACTGGCCCTGTAGTGCTTGGCAGCTGTGCATCAAACTCCTGTCTCTCTTCGAGTGTACCTCGTATTGATCTTGATTCAGTTACAAAGGTGAAATAAAGATAGCTATTTGAAAGCCTGTGTTGTGATGGTTTATGGAAGATTAACTTAATCTTGGTTTCATTTCAGTGCTAACTAAAAAGTCTCTGCTTTTTCACAAGTCTGTTTGAAAAGGGAGTTGAATGATTCTCCTGTTTATTTCCTCACATCCAGGTGCTGTGGGTGTGAATGTGGAGGCTTTGCTGTGCTTGTCTGGCCTTTCTTCTTGCATAAGACCATAGCATTTGCTGAGCAGAGCATTTAACTTTCCTGATCTCAATTCCCTTTTAGACAATAAAGTCAAATGATTACTCATAACAGTTTTAATGTACAATCTTTGCTTGAAAAAACAGGGTCCTCTGTGCTCGTGTATTTGTCTTAATAGCCAGAATGCTTTCACCAGCAAGTTAGCAGTTACTTCTGTGGAAGACACTGGAAGAACTGAAAGTAAATTTGCAAAGCTGCAGCTGAGCTTTTCATAAAAACAGCCATCTCATTGTGAGAATAGAAGGGAATTCACCAAAAATAGCGTGAAACACTCCAGCTAAAATAACTTTGGGAAAACTGCGTTGGCATGCAGAATTATTTTTGCATGTTTATGGTGTGAAATCTTGCATACAAGGGATAATTATTCTTGGAAACGTCCTATAGTGGAGGTTGGTATTTGCATTGCAGCAGTAACTGCAGGCTTTATGTACGAGGATGCTGTTATCACTGTTCATTGAATAAATGTAATGAGGAACAAATGTTCTGCAAAGAGCTTGCACCTTACTGAGGAAGAGGAAAGTATTCTTCCTTCACAGAAGGGGGTGAGAGTTTCTTGCTGAAAGATATCACAGGAAGGATATGCCCATAAAACACCTGCATAAAATTACTTAGATTGCTGTTCCTTTCCTAACATGTGTTGCTGTCCCCAGGTTTTAACCAAACAGAAAAGCACAGAGCTTAATGAACTGCTTTAGGATGCAGAAATGTGATTTTTAGAATCATTTGTTTTTTTCTCCCCCCCCCCCCCCCCACATATCCAGAACTTGAACAAATGCTTCCTGCCATCAGGAGCCTAATCTTCCTGCTAGGTTAAAACAGATTATTTCTTTCCATGCAGGAGGTCTGTTAGGTCTGATGCCAAACCAAGTTGCCACTGCCTTTAAGAAACAAATCTAACTCTTTGTAACTTCTCATATGTCCTAATAAATCCCGTAGGTAAGTGAAACTCCACCAAGAGCTCCTCAGATGCAGTGTTGCATTATGGTGATCCCATGACCAAAGACTTTGGGCTCTTTCTTTGTGATGAAATTCACTGCATGAAGAGAAGTTATCCTCAGTCAGGCTCTGAGGCTGCCCTTAGCACTGCTGCAATAGGGAGGAGAGGAGCTCAGCTGGAGATGTCAGCCTGTCAAGTGCAATGTAGCAGGCAGCACCAAGCTTTGGGTGCTCAGTAATCAAACACTCCAAAGATGAGCAAAACCCTGTTAGCATAACAGTTTAGCTTTAAATTACATGCTATGTAATATAGTATTTGGAATTCCAGAGGCTTTCTCTGAAAACAAGGTTGATATGCACTGTGCTGGGGCTGCCTCTGTGTACAGAAAGGCTGATGAACTCTTCCCATGTCTGACTGAAGCAAAGCAGCTGTGCTGTGTGCTAATTAATTGTGTTAATTCTTCTGTGCCATGAGATAATACAGGAGCCTTGGTTATGGGATGCACAAATGAAACAAAAGAGAGGTTTTGCCCGTGATAAATGGAAGTGATGGGCTCTGCTGTGCAGCAGGCAGCACCCAGCAGAGGGAGCAGGCAGCTGTTACTGGAGAGAGACCACTGTGGGGTTGGTGAGAGCTTGCAATCACTGCCTGCAAACAAAGCATTCTGTGCAGGCAGTTGTAAGGTGAAGCAAGTCCTGGCAAATGTCTGCACAGGTAATCAGCAGCAAATCCTGCCTTCTGTCTGTAGGTACAACAGCTGAGTCCCTTTGAGATGAGGCTGCTGATGATTGGTGTTTTTAAGGCTGTTTTCATCCCCTGTCCTTTGGTTTGTGTGCACGTCTGTGTGCCTGTTCACGTTATTTTAATGCAGTTTCCCTTCTGCTCTTCCTCCTGTTGATAGCAGTGATGGTATTTTCGTACATGCTATCTCATACTGTTAGTGGGAGCTCCTGCTTTCAGAGGCGAGCTGTTGTGGAGTCTGTTGGGTGTTATCCCTTGAAGATAACACAGACTGGGGATGCAGCGTTTTCCTAGAGCTGAGGTGTGCTTGTTTTCCCATCACTTGTGCACATTTCCCTCTGCAAGCAGCAATTTCCAGCTCTCTGCTTTCTTTCCCGTATTTCCCAATTAGTTTCTAAGATGTCCTGTTTAATTGCTAATCCTCTTTGGGCTGAATTTTGAGAGCTGCTGGTAGATGCTTCATTTGACCATTGCCTTGTATTCTGTCATTTGATATATCCTAAAGAATTAATTTTTTTCTCACTAGCTGTATCAAAATAATTGGCTTTGATAGCACCTGCTTTGTAACAGATACCCAGCGGAGCTCTTGAACTTTTGCAATGGATCTTAAGGTAGTGCAGTTGGTGCTTGCTTTATGTGAGTCATGTTAAAGACTCATTGTTTCGTGGCCAATGCAGCAAGGTTGTTAGGGAGCTGCAGCAGAACATGCAGGAAATGATGTTTCCTTTGAGATTTTTCCTGTTAAAGGTGAAATGGTGAAAACTTGAAGTCAGAGCTTCCCTGAAAGACAGAGGATGGCTTTGTGCTAATTGAGCTGTCTTAGCAGCAAGCCAGCCAGGGGATGACCTGAAGAAACAAAGCTTCCAGCTCTGATAGTGAAATACAAGCTTTTCCTCCCTCCTCTCACTTCTGACCTGAATGTATACCTGGATCTTAGGGGAGGGTTTGGCGTGGCTCTGACCTTCATCCCTGTGACAAACTTTCTGTGGGATGTGAGATCCATTGCCTGCCTGCTCACTGCTTTGTTCAGCTCTCCAGTGTCTCATCAGGAACAATGGGAATTACAGAAAGGAGTTCCTGTTAGCTGGAGACTTGTCACTAGATCTGTCAGGCTGCTCACTTCAGAATGTAAATGAGGAGACAGTGGCTTCCGTAGTAAGCTTTTAATTTTTTTGCTTAAATGTTGTGGCTGACTTTCAGTTGTAAAAAAAAAAAAAAGTGTATTGTTAAGAAGTGCACATGATGTGTGTGGATTTCAAAATGCTGCTTTTTCTTAAGTAGGCTTTTCCATCAGTTATGGCCTTACTGTTTGCTGTAACCTTTACAACAGACTTGTGAGACCGCAGCTGTTGGCCTTGCAGGGACAGTAGCATCTACAAATGGCTTTTGCTCTGGTGTAGAAGCTGTCAGTAGTTATTTATGTGGCCTTGTAGCACCTGAGAAGCGTTTTGCCTGGCTGTTAGCTGGCCTAGATAACACCTGAAAGAGGTAAGTGGGTGGCAGCTGTTGTGTCAGGGGAGAGCAGCTCCTTTTGGAGTGTTTTTAAGGCTGGACAGCTGGGGCTGTTGCTTTGATGGGCGATGGGTTGCATCCAACGTAGCAGCACTGGGATGGGATGGTCGTTATTTGTAGGCGTGCGTTTCTTGCCTGTTGAAATTGATCATGTCTCCAACTTTCTTTCAGGGTTTCCACGATCCTTATCCCTTCGGACAGTCTTAAAACACAAACACACAAAACGGGTATCGGCAAGAGGAGAATTTAACAAAGAACTGACTTTTGGGGGAAGGGAGAGGGGGATTCATGTGGCAAACAGACACAGCGTGGACCCCCCTTCTCTGCCTCCATGTTCTGGATAAAGAAGAAAAAAAAATATATCAAAAGCCCAATAACTTAAGACTGTTTCCGGAGGAAAGATCTCAGTATGCATGTGTGAATGCTGAATTTCAGGAGTGTTGTTTAATGCTATGAGAAGGAAACTATACCAACACCATGATTTTGTTTTTTTTTTTTAGAAGTCATTCTCACACAGAATAATTAGGTAGCTTGAGAAGAGAGAAAATGAAATGAAAAAGCCATCTTTTTAAAAAAATTTTGCCTACGGAGCGGTTGTAGTTTGAGCAAATGTTTAATTTGTTTCTTTCCTGTTTGTATTTTTTTAAATAAGGGACAGCGTGCATTTTTGTGGAACTGTCATGTTTTGCTTGTTACCCAATGGACATTTGCTTGGCATCTTCTGGGGGTTTGTGCAGTGACTTCTTTGTGTTGGATGTGTTTTAATGGCAGGTTGGGTCTGTACCCAGCTCAGCCTTTTTAATTTCACCTTCTGCTTTTATTTACCCACTTCTTAATTCTTTTTGTGTCTTTATTTTTTTCCTTTTGGTTTGAGTGTTGCTGTCAGTTGCCCTGCTGAGGATCAGGTCTCAGCATCACAGTTGAAGAGAGGGACTCTGGGACTGGGATAGGATAACAGGAGGGCTCATTTCCCTTCCTCTTGTACATGAAGTGCTTGTATACACAACTATATTAATAAGGAACAGATTTATTAAAGTTCCAGAGCTGTCCTATGTGGTTAGCATTTTAAAATACTTTTTTTTTTTTTGTTAACTCTTGATGTACAATAGCTGTGCCTAGAGCAACCAAGCAAGTGTATTGGTCCTGTGCCAAGAGGAAACTTTTTCTGTAGCTGTAATTCACTTGCTGATAGTCGCGAAGCTTTGCGAGTCACGTCCTTATTAGTTTTGAATCTCCCATCTCTCTCATACAGTATAAGTTTGAATTCCTTTCTCCTGCTATGAAGCTTAGAGGCTAATTCTTTGCATTTTTGAATGTAGAGCAAGAGTTAGAATCAGCAGCTGGATTCCACTCTGTCGCCTTGTATTCATTCGCCTTTATCGTCCTGGCTTGTATAGCTTTGAGGCTCTCACCTTTTCAACGGGCTCTCCAGGGCTTGTTGCTGGAGGAGGACTTGCTCCTCTAAAGATACGGGTTGCTCTCTTGTTCCTCCAGTGTATCTTCATGCAGTTATTGATTGGAAAGCCCAGCGTGAAGGGAGGGGGGGACGGCCTTGTGGGTTCCTGAGGGACTGTGTCCCCACAGGTCCTTCTGCAGAGCCACTGACTTACCAGGGTCCTGCAGGCCAGAAGAGCCAACTGCCAAAGATACAATGATATGCAAATACCCCACAACCTTCTTCCCAACCTTTCTGGTGCAGACTCCTTTCAGAGCAGAGCGCAGGCTTGCTGCTGCACGGTGTGCAGCATTTTCTTGATTTGTTTTGAATGGGGGATCAGTTTGCATTGTAGCTGCCAATCAGAGCACACAGGTGCTTCTTGTGGAGGACAGTGGGTCTTCTCTGGAGCCAGCAGAGGAAGAATTGGACCTTTGGGAGCACGTGTGGTTTGGTGAACGGACCTGGATCTATGGCAGCAGCTTGCTAGAGCTGGGTAAGTGGTACAGATTCAGACTGAATGTGCCCATGGAAGGAAGTGCTGCACTGCCTGGTGCCACTGCAGTGTTTTGTTCTTGTCCTGTAACATCCTTCTGCCCTGATGAAGTTGTATTCTCTTAGCATTCAGTCTAGGGAGTAATTTGCATTGCTGCATTGTAGCTTGGGCAAGTGGATTCTTCCTCTGCTCCTTCCTTTCTGAGCAGGTGGTTAATGTGCCAAGCTCTGAAGGCACGAACTTGACCATCACATCTACAACACTGCCACTGCCCTTCTGAAAGCATCTAAAACACTGCAGACTGCTGTTTGTCCAGATGATGAGATGATTCCTTATCTTTATTAGCTCCCTTTGTCAGCTGTGTAATGGAAGGGGGCAGGGGAAGGAAATTAGACCTCAGTGTCATACAGCAGCTGGTGCTGCAACCTTTGCCTTGTGTCAGCTGGGAGACCCTTGAGCCTCAGATCCCCCCACTTCAGCTTTCTGCTCCCAGGCACGTCTGCTCTTCGTGTAGAGAATGGCTGCCACGCTTGTGTTCCTGTGCTGCTCCTGCTAGGAATGAATCTTCCTTTTCGAGAAAAGCTTGCATGATGCACCCCAAGTAGTCCTGTGCTTTCCCACTCAGAAGGCATACTTGTTCGGCACAGATCTGGATTCTCTCCTGGGTGTTTTCAATCCACGGTGTCCTTGTGGCAAGAGTTGCTTACTCCAGGGTGTGCAGAAAGGCAGGGCCAGAGCTGAGGTGCTGCTGAAACCTGCAGCCTCGTGCTGCTCACACTGCAGCTGTTCCCTGGTGAGCTGAGCATAAGCACTCATCTGTAGGAATGACCTCTGAAAACGATGGTGCAGAGCTGCAGGTGCTTTGGGAGTCAGGGCTGTAACCCTTGCTGTGACAGTGAGAGAACACTGAAATTACAGGTTGCTCTACCTCTGGGTTTTTCCTCTTGTAAGAACTGTTTCTCTGAGGCCAAAGGTGGTTTTATCTCCTCTGGTTCCTTGAAATGCAGTGATACAGCCAGCCCTCAAATTGCTCTTGCTGTCAGCTTTCCTGATCTTAAATAGAGAGGTCTGAGATGTTCAGGTGTTGTGGGGGGATCCGTATCGATTCCTCTAGGGCTGATGCATTCAAACTCGTGGAGACTTGAACGCCAGACAGGTGAAATCAGTGGCATGGCTTGTCAGGATTGCTGCTGGGTTGTGCTGTGCTGCAGCTCACAGGAGCCAGTCGAGGTGGGTTATGCACACACAGCTCAGGCTTGTGAGAAATAAAGAGGAAACCACTGGGAGGCTGCATCACCCCAATGGGGCTGGCACCCACCAGTACAGAAGGCTGCAGTGACAGAGGCTGCAGCTCCAGTCTCTGATTAACACCCATCTGTCCTGAGCAGGAGAAAGAGATCTTCCTCACCCACAAAAAGGAAAAATGCTGCAATACATCTCCGCTCTCTAAAGTTGGATCCCTGTGTTGGGCACCAGCAGTGGTCCGTGCAGCCTCTGCGAGCCCAGGAAAAGTCAGAGCACAGTGGAGGTGGGAGTTCAGCCCCAAAGTCTTCGTGCTCTGCCGGGGGTGGGCTGTGCTGAGCTGCAGCATGGGGACAAAGCTGCGTGGGCTGGAGAGCAGCCGGAGCCTGCAGGGTTGGGAATGCACGCTGTCCCACGTCTGGGTTTCTGTTGTGTGTTTAATTTCTTTTCTTGTGTGAGTGAGTGGGTGGTTCTGCAGCCTGTCTATTCTCTCTGGGGGGAGTGCATGTGTAGAACAGGATGGTGTGTTGCCTCATTGAGTCTGGGAGAAGTCCTACGATAGCACATCGGGGGTAAAAAAAAATAAATAAAAAGGAAGCTTTTTCCTTAATGTATAAATGAATATTTGTATGATTAAATTAACACAGAAAAAAATGTTCTGTGGCCGTTGAGAGTTTTATTGAAGCTGAAAAAAAACTTCTGAATCTGTCATCTTACAGTTAAACGTGCCCTTCTTTCTCCTGTCCCCAGCATTTTACTAAGGCAAATACGCTCAATTCTCTCTCTGCCTTTCCTCCAACTCGCTTTAAAAAGAAGAAATTCAGTGTGTGCTGAGTTAATCAAACTTCCCAGCCTGGGTAAAGGTGTGACGAGTGGCTGAGCTCCATTCTGGTGAAAGGTGATGGGGGAGGAGAGCCTGTGAAGGATGGGGGGCTGTCCTGGGAGCTCCCATTCCAGGAGGGTGCCATTGGGCTGCACTGGGTACGCAGTGCAGGTACCTGGGGTGGGAGATGCTGGGGGAGAAGCACTAAGGGAGGGTGTCTGGTGTCCCCGTGGATGAGGGCATGTGAAGGTCCTTGGGGCCACGTGCACTGTCACTTGGGCTGGTGGCATTTCCCAAGCCAGGCCTTTGCTGCTCAGGGCACCCAGCCGAAACATTTGCCTATATAAACTATATTCTGGAGCAGCTTAGGTAAAGCTGATCTCTTGCTTACATGTGACTTTGTTACTAATCCTTGCAAGAAACCTCAATATGTGTGTGCTGGGTTTGCTTTTTAACATTTGAATAAGTGCCTGGAGCTTTCATGTGCTGTTTTAAGCTTGACTGAAAGCCTCACAGGGAACAGACATCCTGCTATCTGTGCCTATGGGTATTTATTTTGTACCACGAAAAGAATGCACCCCTTGAGCTCTGGCTGCTCACGGGTGGCTTTAAAACAAGTCTATGTTTGGATAGGTTGAGATGCCTCCCCTTTTCTCCCCCCACCAAACTTTTCATTGACTGCTTATTTGCTTGAAAGAATCTGTTTGTCTTTAGGGTTGCAACCTGTCAGAAGTTCACCAGAGCAGGACAGTGTGATCACACCTCCCTCCTAATGCTGTCTCCCAAGCAGGCAAGAACCTTTTCACTCAGAGAGTGGTGACACACTGGAACAGGTTGCCCAAGGAGGCTGTGGATGCCTCATCCCTGCAGGCATTCAAGGCTGGATGTGGCTCTGGGCAGCCTGGGCTGCTGGTTGGTGACCCTGCACACAGCAGGGGGTTGAAACCAGATGATCACTGTGGTCCTTTTCAACCCAGGCCATTCTGTGATACCTGCTGCCATTGCTATAGTGGAGGTCATCTCACTGCTGTGGCTGCGGCATAAGGAAATCCTGCATCATCCCTGGACCCATCCCTACACCTTTGTGCACATGTGGCTCTGGTGGTATTTCCCCCTCCCTCCCCCCCCCCCAGGTGGGGCTCCTTCTCACACTTTCCATGTGTGGAAACAGCTTTGGGTGGAGGTTTTCTTTGGAAGCTTGCTGTGAGCTGTAATTTGTGTGCTCAGCCCGTGCGTTAATGGGAAATGGGCCAGTTAAGCAAAAATGATTTAAGGGAACTTAATCTCAACCATATCCCATTCATAAAACAGCTGAGTAAAAGCATGCACTGAAAACCAAGTGCAGCAGCAGATGGCACACACAGGTAAGCAGCAGCATTGTTTGCTCCACCACATATTATGGGATCAGGGCTGGCTTAAGAGCTTGGTGTGTTCCCTTATTTTGTTTACATCTTCATCTGCAGTAGTGAAATCTCCACCATACCTGGGCCTGGACTGGAGTAGATGCCAGCAGAGGGAGCTGAGTGTGTTCCTCATCTGCAGCCTTCCGTGGTGGGATGCTGCTCTCCCAGCCCTGGGATTTGCTGGTGATGGTGCCATGTCCCCAAATGGAGCAGATGCCAGCCCTGCTCCTAGGCTGGGGAGGTGGTCACACATTTCTATTTGTGCTCTGTGCTGCTCCTGCCATGCCATGGAGTGGCACGGTGTCACCCAGCCTGCTGCTGCCCTCATGGAGGTGACCTGCTGGGGAGGAAGCTGAGCAGAGCTGGGATCTTATGGGCAGAGATGTCCATCAGTGGGGATGTAGTCCCCAAACACCCACGTCTGTGTGCTGCTGAAGCCCCAAAGCAGGAGGTGGAGCTGTGCTGGGGCAGGAGGACAGAAGACCCGGCCCTGGGGACGTGGAATTGTCCCCACCCTGGCAGAAGGGAGCACAGCCCAAGCTGTGCACTGCTGGCTGGGACTTGAAGAGCTCCATGCAGGGGGAGCGAAGAAGAGCCTCACACTTCTTGTTATCTAATCTGCCCCATTTTCCCTCCTCATTGTTTACCGTGCTGGAGTTTCCTCAATTAATTCTGACAGCTGCAGGCTGGGCTGTGACATCAGCCCACGGTGGCAAAGCCCAGAAGCCTGGAGAGGCATCAGATGTGACCCTGGGGGTGACTCTGCCTGACTCTGAGGGCACGATGGGTTCTCCCTGACCTCCCTGTGGTGTACAGTGAGGATGTGACATCCCTGAGCCTGGCTGCCCAGAGGGACATGGTGGCACCTCCAGCGTCCCCAGATCTCCTGCACATATCCATCCGCTTCCACGGCGCGTGGTGGGTCAGGGTGGAGAGAGAATGGATGGCATCTCCTATTGGAAATCCCACTTTGTCCTTCTCAAGGCAAGGAGGTGATGGGGAGTACGGTGTCCCACCACACATGGGGTGGCTGCAGTAGGAAGAGACCTCTGGTCCATCTGCTCCGCTGGGGACATCACAGCACTCTGCCAGGAGTTGGGGAGCTTTCAAAGACCTCCAGGAGGAATCCCACCTCTTTGGAACCTCCATCCCAGGCTGAGTCAGCACAGGGGCTGCTCTGTTCTGCAATGCCTGCAGGCAGGACGGGGTGTGGGACAGCAGGTGCCTTGAGAAGCAGGTTTGTCTGAATTTTAAAGGGATCTACATGCGTAGCGATAAGGAAGCCATTATTTAAAGAGCAAACAAATGGAAACTGCTAGAGGTACCTTTTCCCTTTTTTTTTTTTTTTTTTTTGCAGGCCAAGGGTGCACTGCAGATGCCATCAGTGGGCAGGAGTGGGTCCCACAGTGCTGTGGGGCTGGTGACAGCTGTGCCATTGGGGCTGGGGTATGTCTGCTCCTTAGGGTCAGCTCTGGGATCAGCCACAGGGTGAGCAGTGTCAGGTGCTCCATGTCTGAGCTGAAGATGAACTTTGAGATGACAAAGTTTTGAGTCATCCCACCAGGAAAAGGGTTTCTTGCCCATCTGGAAATGCCAGTCTTGGTGAGCGCCTTCATGGCAGGCTGATGGTGTCACAGCTGTGTCGTGGGACACAGGTTGTGTCTGTGCCCAATGGTTCTGTGTTGGCCAAAGGGAGGTGGGAACCTGGTGTTGCTGCCATGGGACTTTCACCAGGCAAGCTCTAAACCTCACAATATTGTCACCCAAACGGTTGGGGTCCCACTGGTGGCTCCTGTTCCCCTTGCAGGGTGTTGTGGGTGTCCATGGGCACTGGCACATCCCTGGGTGGGATCCTGCCCTGCTTGCCTCAGGCAGTGCTGGTGCCCTCCTTCCTTTTGGGGCTGTGGGTGTCACGGTGAGGGCTTTGTTTCAAAAGGGCAGCTTATTCCCATCCTTCCCCCCCATGGCTTTTTTCATCAGCTTTTGGTTGAGGATTAGGCCTGTGTTGACAGAACAAACACTTTGCTGCCCTCAAATCCACAGCTGAGAATAGAAGCCATGTTCTTGCTGCACTGGAGCCCAAGCCAGCACTGGGATGGGGCGAATTGGGTTTGGGGTGAGGGTGCCCCATTTGGGGTCATGTTTGGGGCTGAGGTTGGAGCCTGGCTTCTGCAAGAGAGCAGAGGGCACTAATTGCTCTCTGCTTTAATATTCTACCCTGTGAGACCACGATGGAATGATGCTTGTTTCCCATAGGGTGTCATTGATGGTTTTTTTTCCCCCTTAGCCAGGCTCTGGCAGGGGGCTTCTCATGGTGCTGAAGCTCAATGGGGGGAGGTCTGGATTGGAGGGCAGCTTGTGTGTGCTGGGGAGCAGCAACTACCTGCAGAGGTGAGGGAGGGTGCTGGGCCTCCCCGTTCCTTGTTTGGAGTCTTGCCACCCTGGGTGTCCACTGAGCCCCCCCAGGTGTAGGTGCTGCTGTGCACGATGGGGGCTGCAGTGTCAGACCTGGGTGATGCTTATCAGAACAACACATCTCCTGAGGAGCTGGGTGACTCAGGGCTGAGTCACAGCTCCCTGTGCATTGCTCATCCCCAGCTGCTCTGCGCTGAGCCCTGTGTGGTTGTCCCCATGACCCCTCCGTAGTGTGAGATGCTCAGTGCTGGAGAGCAATGCCTTTGCCCTGGAGCTGCAGTGCACAGAGTGGCCTCGTCCCCGATGGGCAGAGAGACCTGAGCTCTGTATGGAGGAATGGGGGTTTGCCCCCCTTCCTGGGAACCCCAACCCTTGCAGGGCAGGTTTGGGATTTTCTGGTCCCAAAGTGCTGTGGCTCCTCTGAGCCTGGGGAGAGGTGGCTGAGTGCCATTCACCTCCTGCCACCCCTTCCCACCCAGCCCTGCCAGCTCTCGCTTCCAGCCAACGTTGCGGCTTTTGAGGTTGATTTTTATGGATTCCCACCTGGGACAGAACCTTCTGCTGGCTCTCCTGGGGAGGACAGCACAGGACTGTGGGGAGCTGTGCCCAAGAGCCTCTCCTGCTGCAGGGCACCGTGTGCTGCCCTGGGCTCACAGGGCATCAGAGCGGCTCACGGGTTCTCCCTGACCCCGTGGCTCCCACGCTCTGGGGCCGTTATGCCCGAGAATCATTTGCACGTGGGGGGAGGAAAAAAATAAAGAAAGCAACGGAGGAGAAGAATGAATTTGCATTTCTTCATGGCAGCTGCTGTGGGAAACAAAGCTGCCGAAGGCTGTGCAAGAAGGCATCGTGTCTGCTGGCACAGGGCCCTGCTTGTCTCACCTGGCTGCGTGCGTAGGGCTGGGAACTGCTGCTGGGTGCCTGTGGCATGGCGAGGGGTGCTGGCCCCTTGGTGGGCTGAATGGTGAGGAAATGGGGATGCAATATAGAGCCGTGAGATGGTTGGGTTGGAAGGGACCTTAAGGATCGTAGAGCCATGGGGTGTTTGGGTTGGGTGTTCCTTAAAGGTCACAGAGCCATGAGATGGTTGGGTCAGAAGGGACCTTGAAGACCATGGGATAGTTGGGTTGATGAGACCTTAAAGGCCATAGAACCATGGGATAGTTGGGGTGGAAGGGACCTTAAAATCATCGAGCTCTATCCTCCCTGCTGTGAGCAACAACCAAGTGTGGGTTGTTTGAGGTTTGCATGCAGCTGGTTCAGCAGGCAGCCCGGCCCCAGAGCTGTCTGTGTTCTACGCTTCCCCCACGTTGCACCCACCACCATTCATGGGTTGGCCACGACCTGTCCTCGCCCCACCTGTGCCCGCATTTGCCCTGTGCTGAGCCGGGCGCACCCTGAGCTCCTCTTTTCCTGGCACCGCTGGGCGACCTGCGGCCACTTCCAGGCTTTTAATCCCGGGAGACAAAAGCCGGAATTTAATGCAACCCGGGGATGAAAGGAGCGGGGCATTAAGCAGGGAACAGCAAACACAGCAGGTGGATCCCGGTGCTCCCGACTGCCAGCCCTGCGACCTCCCCGCCTGCGTCAGCGGCACCGCGGCCGAGGAGCCGAGGTCGGGAGCCCCGGTTGTTTTATCAGGGTGGGCCCCGTGCCTGTGCCGGCAGCAATAACCGCGGCTGTTTGCGCTCAGCAGACGCACGTCGCCCCGTAAATGGGGTTTATGGCAGCAGCTGGAAGATGGGAGGCACGGGGCGCGTGGCCGGGGGCAATAAAGGGGAGTGGCCCCGCCTGGCTCCGTGCTGCCGGCTTTTGGGAAGAGGCACGGCTGATGCGGGGCGAGGAGGTGTGAAGGAGATGCTCTGCGGTAGATCCGCACGCGGGGTCGTTGCACGTTGCTGCCTGCCCCGGGCTGCCCCTCCTGGGGGGTTCCAGCAGAGCCCCAACCCCAAAGTCTTCCCCTCCAAGAGCTGCAGTCCCAGCTCCATCCCTGCGCTGCTGGGAAGGGCCGTGCCCCCACTGCCATCTCTGCACTGCGTTCCCTCCTGTAGCACGCAGGGACACCCCCAGCAGCTGTGGGGCAATGGGGTGGGAATGGTGCACATCCCCATCTCCACTGGGGCGGCTCTTCCAGGGACCTGACCTCCGTGTGTCCATCCTCCAAACGCAATAAACCCTGGGCGCAGGCTGGGGTGGAAGTGAACCACAGGAAGCAAACATCCAGGGAAGAGCAATTAAGATTAGGAGCAACCACCTCCTGCACGGCGCTGGGATTCCCATCTCCCCACAGCGTGCTGTGCTGGGCTCACTGCTGTTCTCCAATGCTCAGCAGAACACCAGGAACTGCTCGGCTCCAGTGCCGGCCCAGCTCAGTGCCCTCTGTGGTTTCGCAGTGACATCAAGTCAATGGTTTTATTATATCTCTCCATTCTAGAGCTGCTGATGTGTTGTTCTTGCCGTGCAGCCAGCGATTGCTGCAGGCACAGAGATTCCTCCACGCTGATTCATGGAGTGCTGCTCCATCGCACCGGAACCGCAGCCCACCGCCTGGCAGCCAGGATGAGGAAAAACCCTCCAGAACTGCGCAGGCAGAGCAGAAAAGCCAGACTTCATTTCCCCTCTTTTGTTGTTCCCAAGGTGTTGCAACCTATTCTTTTCCTCTTTTGCATATTGTAACCAGAGCTGCTTGCAACCAGCTGGGATTGCACAACTCTGGGGTGACGCAGGTGGCCGCAGCCGTGGGTTCCCATGTGGGGCAGCTCCACTGCTGGCCCCATCTGTAGGGACCCATCACCCCGAACCTTTTGGAGCGCTGCTATGGATGTGGGGAAGTGGGGAGCGCTGGGAACCATTGGTCCTGCCGCAGACATCAAATGGGCTTTGCCAGCCCAGGTGTTTTCCCACCGCCGCTCTCCATTTTTGGGGCTGTTTCTCCATTTTCAAGCCCTGCGTTGTGCTGCTCAGCTCTCCCTGAGCAAAGCAAACGCTCAGCGAGGCAGGGAAATGCTTTTCCCTTTAATCTCTCACTTATCGAAATGTCCGGTGTTGCTGATAGGAGGAGCTGGGAGAGCTTTCCCAGCTTCAGTGGAGAGCAGGACAGGGGCAGGGAGCACCAAAGGAACCTGGCTTTGGGATGCTCCTACAGAGCCGAGCCTCCTCTGCCCTATGCCATCCCATTGCATGCTCCTCTAGTTTGCTCCTGGCCTTGCTAATGAATGATAACTCAACCTAACGAGCAAGGGAGGCCCCTGGCCAACATCCCAGCAAGGATGGCAGGAGCGCTGTGCACAACTTGTGCCTGCAAACATCCCCTGCACTGCTATCTGTATGGAGATGCGATGGAAGGCAGAGGTTTGCAGTGTGGGGCTGTGCACTGCACGGGGAGTGTGGAAGGCAATGGTGGCCACGGTGGTTTCCCAGCTTGTGCATGGGTGTGTGGCTCACCTGGAGGTTCTGCTCTGTATCTTAACTCCCCACAGCTGACACACCTACGTTTCTGTGCATGAGCATTGATAAAGCTCCCTGTGCTTGGATGGTTGTGGGGTTGAGCGCTGGGTCCTGGTTGAGAATTCTGGAGCCCATTTGGGGACCCACAGTGCTGCATACAGTCGCAAACTTTGTGGGCACAGCCCCTGGCAGCTCGGTACCCTGCAGCTGTGTGGCACTTGGAGGGATGCTCCCTACTGAGCGCAGTGCTGTGCACTGATGGGAGCAGGTAAAAGATGCTCAGAGCAGTGCAGGGGGTCCTGGAGCTGCAGTGAGCTGGGGGCACTGGGAGGACCCCTTTCCCCCCACCACCTGTGCCACATCCCCACCTTCCCACAATGCCCCCCATCCATCCCACCTCCATCTCCCCCTGCCATGTGTTCCCAACTCAGCTGTTTTTCCCAAAACAGAGGAGGAAGGAAGGCTCACCTCGGGTGGCAGCAGCCCTAATCTGGGGGCAGTGTTTTCCATAGGATAAGATAACATTAAGGCTCCGACCGCCTTTCCATGGGATTTTATTTCCCTCTCTCCTCCCTGTGCTTATCGGTGAGCAGAAGGGGTGCAGAGTCCCTGGGTGCCATGGGACACATGAGGGGACGGGGGGATGACAGTAAAATCATGAGGGTTTGGGGCACGGCATAGGGTTTGGTGTATGGGAGTTTGGTTTTGCACATGCAGGAGAACTGCCTGAGCTGTGCTGCGTTCTTTACGTGTTCAAAGTGACCATAAATACCAGCTCAGGGTCTGTCTCGGTCAGAACAGCTTTTTCCTGCTTTTGCTGGTGCAGACAACCCAGACCCAGAGCACTGTGTGTTCCCACTGTGCCCCACACAGCAGCAATGTGGGGAGGAGAAGAGGCCACATCCCTGTGCTGATCCCTGACAATTTTAGGGTGCAGGTTGGAGCAGTGGGTCCTGGTTTGTCCTTGGGGGCTCAGAGCATCCCTGCTCCCCCTGAAATGCCACGAGATGCTGCGTGCCACCATGGTGCACCCAATGGGTCTCTGTGCTCCAGAAGAGCCTTCTGCTCTCACCTTGCACATCTGTGCAACCAGGGTGGGTGTTTGGGTGGAAAGGGGTTAACGGGGGTTTGTCCCACTCCCTTATGGGGTCCTGCATGGGGCTGAGCCTGGCACCAAGCTGCACCCCTGAAGGGTTAACCCCACTTGGGCTGTTCAAACACCTCCAGCTGAGGTAAGCACGCAGCCTGTTTGTTCAGGTAAATAAGGAAGGAATTGGATATAATGGGCCAAGGAGGCATTTGCTGAGTGCGTCCCCATCGCACACCTCCTCCATCCCTCAGCCACCTCTCCCTGTGCCCCATCCGTGTCCTCACCCCATACGGTGCCCACTGGCAGCCCATGCTTCGGAGCCCGTGAGCCAGGTGGGTGCTGTGGGGCACCGTCCCCACTGGGGCACTGCACTTGGGGCCATGCCCACCCCAGGCACTGAGCCGAGCAGTGCGGGATCAGCTCTTCCCACCCACTGCTGGGACTGATGCTGCTGCTGAGCCCCTTTAAGGTAAGAGCCATACAACCATCCCTATGGACCCTCCTGCCATCCCCTGTAGGTTGGTGCTGGTTGGGATGGGTGTGGGGTTGTTTGCTGTGGTCATTCCATCCCGTTGCTCTCAGGTCAGCTGGGGGCACAGCCATCCCCTGCTGTGAGTTCCAGGTGCTCTTCAGGGGGTTATCACCCAAAATCGAGTGTGGTTTGCAAGACCCCAACCTGCTGTATGGAGATGGTGTGATTTGGGTTCGCCATGAGAGTGCTGAGCTGTTGGGCCCCATAATGAAGATGCTGTGTCCTTGGGGGCATCTGGGTACCCTGTTGCCGGAGCAGCACTTTCTTAGGGCCGCTATGTTTCTCTGGATTTCTGTTGTGTTTTTTCCCTGAGTGCTCGAGGCACGTTGGCTCCAGGTTGGATTTTTATGGTTCTGCTCGGTTAGTGAAACACAAACACGGCTCAGCTGCCAAATCCCCACAATACGGCCGTTCTCGCGGGCAGGGATCTGCCTGCTATAAATAGGGGCTCCCTGGCCCTGCATGGGGAACACCAAGCTCTGCTGCTCACCTGGGGGACGCCGAGCACTGAAGCTTTGCTCAGGACACCGTTGGGTTGTGCCCGTCCCCACCCCACTGCTGTTAGCACATGGCTGGGGCAGCCTGACCCGGGGTTTGGGACACACAGCCCAGCTGTCAGCCCCCATGCAGGTAATGGGGGGGGGGGGGGGTAGGGGGGTGACAAAAGGCTGGGGGCAGCTTTGGGACCCCTGGGTGGGCTGCATCCCTCCTGTGCACTGGGTTTGTCCCGCTGTGGGGCTGCAAACTCATAGTGAGACCCCGATCTGTCGCATTTCTGTATCTGCCCCACGTCCCCAGCCCGGGTATGGGGTGGGTCTCAGGGCACTGTTGTGTGGGGTTTGGGGGCTCTCACGTTGTGTGCTGTCTGCTGCTGGAAGAAACTGGGGACAAACCCCACATCCCTGATAGAAACAGGTTTGGGGGTAGAAAGGACTTTGCTGGGTCTTCATCTTCTCTGAGCTGTCGCTTTGGGATTGGAGGGTAAAAGGGTGTCCTGCTGGCATTAGGGATGTGTGGGGTGGATCTGGGTCACAGCACGGCCCCATCGCAGTGCCGGGGTCGGGGGGGGAGGGGGGGGAACACAGCCTGGACCCGCTCCCCCCACTGCCTGGGGGGGCTGGTTGGGAAGCACCTGTGGATTCGGAACTGTCCCATGCCTGGCACAACCTGTTCCACAGCGGCTTAGGAGTAATTAACGG